>NC_034412.1:73591497-73964285 GCF_002078875.1 Numida meleagris | reverse complement strand
TTCCCTTCCCTTCCCTTCCCTTCCCTTCCCTTCCCTCCTCTTTTCTCTTTCCTTCCCTTCACCCTCTCTTTCCTTTTCTCCTTCCCATTCCCCTTTCCTTTCCCTTTCTATTTCCCTTTCCCTTCCTTCTCTGACTGACATGTGGCCAACACAAGCAACTTCAGGTCTGGACTGGTCTCTTACCTGAAGCTAGTATTAACAGAGGAATCTGTGTCACAGCTACACAAACAGGGTAAAAAATATTATAGGTTATATACATATTGTGTACAGCTGTATTCTGCTACAAGTTACATGACCATCAATGGGAGACAAGTACATTATCTTTCTCAGTTCCTTCCTGGCTTTAATCCAGCGTGGGAGTTTCCTAGGAACATGTATACAGCCAAGTACATCAAAATGAGATAGATTTGGGATTTGAGATTCCTCTGAGCCAAACACCTTCACAAACAAAATCCCAAAGCAGGAGATAAAGTTGTTCCAAACTTCAAAGATCTAATATATATATATATATATATATATATGTAGAAGACAAGAACTGTTTCCTTCTTTTGCCTCAAAGCTTGCTTCATGAGGCCTTTTGGGTGATAAGGCCCTAACTGACAACTGCCAATTATCTGGGGGGGTGAGCGGTGGGTGTCACCGTGCCAGGGTGCTTCTGCTTATGATTGATAAGCAGAAGCAGGACAAGCTGACTTTTTCAGGGGTGCGGCTTGAAGGAGCTGATCACTGCAAAAGGTGATAATGCTTGTGAATGGCAACGAAGGCACCACTCCCTGCTGCCTTATCTGTTGGGCCAGATGTGTCACACTAACAGAGAGAAAAGAAAAAAAACCCTGTGAAACAGGGGATAAAATGTCCCCACTAAACTAAGAACTTTGGAGAACTTCCAGAGAAATGAAACCTTTGGAGAAAGAGAAGAACTTCCAAAGAAAAGAAACCTTTGACGGTGGAAAGAACCCACCTGGGGCCTGCTTGCTGTGAAGCTTCCTGGCTTTCTCCCATCCCCTGCGGTGATTGCATGAGTTCCTGAGATCAATGGAGGCACTACGAACAATGCTGGACCCACAGTGGTGACTATCTTGTTTGTATCTATCTCTTGCTTTCTACAAGTTCTCCTTGCTTTTTCCTACCCCTTTTCTATCGCCCACCTTCCCTTACCCATCTTCCTAAGCAACTAGGATTTGTAATAAACTGGTCGGGCTAACATTTGACCCATTGTGTCTTAATCTTGCCATTGGGTATACATATATTAAAAGAACCTCCTCTCCCTCCTATAAATTGGAGCGAGACAATATATATATATATATATTTTAAATAAGTGATTCAGGAATAGAATATTTTTCAGGGGTTGGAAACAGCAGTAGAGATTGCTTTTATATGCTATTTTCAAGCTACACCTGCTCACCATGAGGCAAGATGTCAGGAAATAATGAAGCAACATTACACATATTGAAGTTGCAAGACGGGAAATCGGAATCAGATCAAAGGTCTCTGAAGGATGAAACTTAGAAACAAATGAATTTCTGACATTGAAGACTGAATAGTCTGTCTTTGAAATCCTTTCTACAGTCATTGGAGCATGCCTAATGGGTTTTCTCTTTCTTTTATTTTTATTTTTTCTTAATCGTCTTTTATTAAACATCTCGTATGACAGAATTAGGTATTACAATCAAACACTTAAGTCAGTTCACATACAGCTCTATATTTTCCACAAAGCAAAAAAAAAAAAAAAAAAGTATTACACTAGTATTGTGATCATAGGTGAACACATGGATGTTATTATTTGATGTATTTATTGACCTCAGTATGTGTATCAGCAAGTAATCTTTTAAAGCTGGCTGGAGAAAATGTTCAAAGATAACGATTTCAGATATTAGTCTCTAGAAACTGATGCTGTAGTGGTATATTTCAGCTGTATTTTCCCTGATTCACTACACTTCCAAGAAGTGTAGCTCTCTGCATTTCTTGCCATTAGTTCCTCATGCATATTGCCGATATTGTAATCCAAACTGTTACATGAAATTGCAAAAGAAGATAGTCCATCCTACCATGGAAATAGTTAACATTATTCAGGATATTCTCATGTTATACTACTGCAGTACACATGATAATGTGCTATCACCAGAGAAAGCACAGAACTGGGTGTCTGAAATGATACCCTCTAATTGGCTTCACAGCTACCATTATCCTGACAGGCTGATGCTTGCAGTCCTAGTAATCAACTACATATGACTGAGTAGATACTAGAGGTGAGGAAAACATCCCACTGCTGTGAACTAGTTCACTGAACTCAGTGGAGATCTGCTGATGTACTTCAGGTGAGGGCTCAGGCCAATGAATGAGCTTCACTTTGAACAGAGTTGAACTTGTAGCTTACCTTATTGCAGTGAGTGCTCCTTTTATTTTTGACTTCTAATCTCTTTAGGTACTGTTAAGTGATGACCTCCACTGGAAGTATCCCTCTCTTCAGTTACTGTTCTTTTGAAATGTATTGAGATAATTGATGAGACCTTGAAATTTGTCCCTTTTCAGCTTGTATTAATTTGCTGAAATTCTACTCATGTAAGAAGCAAAATATTTCCCATGAATATCGTCAATTATCTTTTTCAATGTTCTCAAGTCATTTTTTCAACAGAAACTTTAACGCTTATTATAAAGAAAATTGTTTCCCAAATCCACACTGTGTTGAAAGTCTCTGGAAAACAAGGTATAATACTGATTATTGGAAAAGAAAATATAGAAATGAGCTTATTTCCTTACTGAAAAGTCAGATCTGTGAGTCAAAGTGAATTTAAATAATTGGTTTTGGATTTAAAAAAACTTTTCAAGAGAGAAGGGAGACCATTGTTTCCTTTGACATAATAAAACAATTCTGAGAACAAGCAATCTTATTTTAAATGACTGTGTAGGTGTCATGCTTAGCTAATCACAAAATGTCATTTTCCAAAACATTAATGTGTTTTTTTTTTCAAATGTAAAGCAAAGTAACGTACTTTGTAAACAAGATCACCATTCTTTATGCCTAGAGAAATACTATTCACTGGCTGCACCATAATGTTGTTCTTCTCTTCTGGTAATAAAAACTGTCATTTTTTCTCCTATAAAGTGCTTGAAATCTGAGGAATGGTATAATGAACAAATAATTAAAAAAAACAACAACAAAGAAACCCCACAAACAAGCAAAACTTGGAGAAAGAAAAAACAAGGGCTCTGTAGCAGATTGTAGAAATGTAAAAGCAATAATAGAGCTGAACTTCCAAGGTATGGTACACATCCTAAGAAATTATTCTAGTATTCAAGTCTTACCAAAGTCAATGGGAAAGAAGGATTTGTAGCGCTCCTTATAGAAGACAGTAGTCTGGAAGTTTACATTGCACTGATATTTGATCCATTAAATTGAGCAAAATGCAAAGATTCTCAACCTGTTGAATATATCTAATTAAATGGAAGAGCTATTCTTACTGCACTAAGTTTATTCTAAAGCAGAGTTACGGAGTTATTGTCAGTTCAAAAGAAAAAAAAAGAAATTCCCCACAACTGAGACATGAACCCACATCCAATAAAAATATTTTTATTTTGGATTTCAAGCAATTTTGCTATTTTCTTCTTTTTGTAAAGTTTGCTTCATTAACGTAAAGTACAAATTTTCAACAACATGTAAACATTAGCAAATGTTAAATCCAGGAGCATAAAAGCTAAAATCTCTCAGGCTTCATTTAGTTTACCTTCTGAAGAGGTTATTTATGTGACAATGTTGATCTTTCAGTAATTCATGCATGAACTTGTCAAAAAAACTATTTCCACTTCTCAGTAATAATGTGAATTTTTTGACATACATATTGGTGATAGACTGAACCTATAAACTATTTAGAAAATTTTAAAAGGTTGAAAAATAAGAAAATGTTCCACACCAGCACACTACTTAGTGTAACCTTATAAACCAAGAGCTGCCAAAGCTCACATTAATTTTGTTAGGTTCATTTCATATCCACTTTACCCTGTTTGCACTTTTGTACAATAAATTAAACTGCCAAAGTATAGTATCTTTCACTGCTTTTAAGATGTGAAATCAGAACAACTATATTTTCTTAGAAACAATAGACACATGATATTTTCTGATAAAATACAAGAAGTAATTGTGGAGTAAAGAACAATAGAGATGGGCCAAAATTCATTTTTCTTGTGGTTGGGAAGAATTATTTATAATGACAGACTTCAGCATACAGTGTGCTCACTCAAGAAAGAACAATAGGGTATTTAAAATTGCCCTATAGAACAATCTTTTTTAGTAACATAAAATTTTACCAACAATACCTTTCATAATACTTGAAAAGAGCACTTCACTCAGCCTTATTGCTCTTGAGGTATTTTCCCACAACTGAAAGAAAATGGGCAAAATAATTCAATGATAATGGAATAAGGACAGATTTTCTATCAATGACACTTTAATAATTGTTACCGAATTCTGGCGACCCTTTTAGTATTATTCTTGCACGTAGTGAACCAAAACCCGGTCCTGGCCAAATACCACACACAGCATCAATATGATATGCAGCAAAATGGCGTTTATTGGTAAAAGCTACAAAACTATATAGTATTTCTTATCTTTTTACTAGACTGTTCCAGAAGCTCACGTGGGGCTCCTGGCCAATTATACTGAATCTCCCGCTTCTGACCTGTCACTTCCGAAAAGTCATATACAGAGTTGTTATACACCTTGTTGTGAAAACAAAGAAGGACAGCCTCTCCTTCTTACGACACGGGTTCAAGTGAAGTAGGTGAACCAATAGCAAGCATATGGGGAAGGGCCTTCCGCGTTACAGCCTGAACTCCGTTATTCGCCTAATACAACAAATAATCATGCATAAAATTCTATAGAAACTCTGTGACACTGCTTTAATTGTTGGTGTTTTGGGACTAATTATGTCCTTTATTATATATGCCTGTACAGATTATCTAAAATGCATCCCAATCTGTTCTCAGGTGTAACAGTTTCATTTTTTAACACTTCAGCATTCATAATAATCACAATGATGGAAACATAAAACTAATGAATCTGGAAATGTTCAGTGTAACTCATTTGATCTATCAGCTTTCCAATTGAAACATTTATTTACTTTTTTCCCTGAGTGCCAGATTTGCGATCCGGGTCTTCTATTGTTGGATCATTATGCATTTTATTTTATTCATGTGTGGCATTTCATTTCAGTATTAGTTATAAAAAGAAAGGCAATCTACACTTGTGCAGAAGTATAACTACATCTTCTAATGCAAAATTCTTCCAGTGTGTTAGTAAGCTTTCAAAAAGGTGGGAGAATAAACAACTGATATGGAAATAAGATGCCCTAGTTCCCTTGAAAAACAGGGCTCTGCTACTGGGATTGAAAGATAATGACATTTTGTAGTTTACATACTTTTTTCTTTAGGCCAATGTTAGAGTCCACCCTGTGTCTCCTCCTTTACAAGTGGGAATCATGTTTTTTCTGTTTAGAAACAAAATGAAGGACTTCGCTTAATCTACCTTCAACATGCAGATTCCTTGTAAAAACATTATTCTTTCAAATTTTACTTGAGTATTAAATCAAATTCTGTTCTTATGGCTCAGCCTAAATTGTTGAATAAATTCAGTTTAAGGCTGTCAGCCAGTCTCAGAGTCACTCCTGAATTATTCAGCGACCTCATGGGTATTCTTTTCATCTAGCAAAGTTAGAGTTAGCCCAACTAAAACCAAATTCTTCATTGACAGTCTCTAGCAATTGAGAAGACTAATGGATCTCACTCTGAATTTTTTCTTAACAAGAATTTAGTGAACAGCAAAAAAGCAATCATTGCAAGTGAACAACTCTGAGACACTGACAGGATCGATAGACATCACCGCCATGTCAGCCAACATAGTGTCTACAACCTGTCATTTTCATTTACTTTTCATACACTTTTTTATATGCAGAACAGAGAAATTGAAGGATTTAGTAACAGAACATTAAAGATGTCTCAGAAACACCCTTCTACCTTTTTTTCCCTAAACACTGGAAAAATTCCTTGGATTTTTGTGCAGAGATTTTCTTCTGGCTAGTAAAAATAGCTATATTCTAGATAAGTCTCTCTGTGTTTTAACCACTATTTCTGTTTATTGTCCAAAGCATTTTCACTTGCCTGTTGTTTATGGTTGTTCTCTTGCCTCTCTTCCACAGACACTTGCATTCCCTGATTGAGATACACCAACAGAATGCAGCCATGCTTTTATTCATTTTCAACCCTTCCATTCATTTCTGAAAGAAGTTCACACTAGCAGTGTGTTTGCCTAGTCACTTACACTTGAGACTAGCAAGTGGATCTCTTTATATCTCTTGAAGGAGAATCTCTTGAAACTGCCTTATCATCCTTCGCAGTGTGAACTTAGAAAAATTAGAATGGCCATGTGTGTATAGTTAGCTACTCTACACTACTTTTAATAAAGAGATAGCTATTCTAAAGGCTGCTTTCACTTAAACACTCTTAAAATATTTCTGAATCCATGTCTTCCAACTTATTTCCTAACATTTGCAGTGTGGCAAATATATAACTGCAAAATCAGGTACATATTTCTAGGTACTTGGAATGAGGCTATAGAAGTTGAGGGACGAAAGACACTCTCTCCAACTTTCACATCCCATTGACCAAAAGACTAAAATGAAAAAGATAAGACTGCATTAAAAATATATTGCATAACTTTCCTATTTCCTATAACAGAAAAGGTACTCCTAACCTTACTCATCTGTGGATTCCCATGACAGAAATACTAAATGACTTTTTCTTGTGGAGCAATATAATGTCCCATGCTAACTAGAAAAATGCATGAGCACAGCTAGATGCATGTAAATTTTACATCAAAATAAGTCCTAGTAAAAATTTTTATGCTAATTGTTTGACTCAGCATGATACCATGTCAAAATGTAATCATCCAAATTCATCATTAGATCCAAATGTGTCACCAGCTGCATATATCAGAAATTGAGTTACATGAGCCATTCATTTGGCCCAGTATGTAATTTATCTCACATTTATGTGATCTAATTTCTTCCTAGGTCAGAACACTGACATGATGTTGATTAATACTTTTGTCATTTGAGATATTGATTATTGTAATTCACTACTTATCAGCTCCCTCGTTGCATGTTGCCCAGATTTAAGTTTATGAAAAATGCTGTTGCATGTATCCCAGTCAAATTATAAAAGTTTAATAACATCACTCTGTTTTTAATGAAACTTTGCTGCCTCACCACTCATCCATGGAATAGGTACGGTGTTCACAATCATCATCATAACGTATAACATAAACATTTCCTGGCTTATCATAGTAAGTGACCTTTGTCTTACATTTCATATTAGTTTCACACATGATAACTTACGCAGAGATCACTGATAGCCATCAGGCAGTAAACAAAAATACTGGTTGTTTCTTTCATAGTGCTTTATGCAACCGATCTGCTTTTCTTTCATATTGACTTTTTTGTCATCAACTCTAGCTATTTCTTCTGATATATTATTTTTCTAGAGAAAAGGAGAATTATAAAGAAGATGGATCATAGTCTTTTCTACTTCTTTATTGCCTTTAAGTGATCTCACTCAGATTCTTAAAGTTATTGTGTCAGAAAGAAATTTCCTCCTGTTTAATGATATACTTGCCTCTCTGAGAACAATATATAAACTTTTACATTTTCCCCTGAAGGCTGAAAACTAATCCATCCAATATGGTTTAAAGCAATTTAGGAAATGAGTCCAAAAAGTTTTCCAATACTAGATTTTACGTAAAGGTTCATATTGTCTTTGAAGAAGAAATGAGCACCATATCCTGGCTATTTTATCTGGTGGAAAGGATATGTAGACAGGCAGGCAGATAGTGAACAAATCAATTACAGTCTGTTTAACCACAGTTCTTGGAAAGAGCTACACTATAGTTTGTATAATTAAAGTTATCTTTCAATACAGATAGAACATGTTTACTTTCACAAATGGAGACAACTAAAAAGACAGATCCATAATGAAAAATTGTTCTTCTCTGGAGGCTACACTCTGTATGTTTATGTTACGTGACATTTTACAGAATTTAAGGAAACTGTAAACATGGAAATTCACAATGAGGCAAATGATAAGCATATGTTACTGGTCTCCATAGCTCACATAAGGTGTTACAGAATAAAGATTTCTAGGCATAAGTAATTTTGTAGTCAAAACTTGGTAAGATGGTGACTGAATGTTTTAGTTTTATGCCTTGAGCATACTTTTGATTTAACTGAGCATTAATGATTATGGCATTTCCTGATGATGAACAATCAAAAGAGAGAAGGTGATGGCCTCAGGTCCAGATGCTGTTAATCCCTAAAATTATGTCTGTACCAAATCTGTTTTCATTATTGTGAGATGAATTCTCTTTTCTTCCTGTAATTTAGTGTGCATTAACAGCTTGAAGATTAAAACTTCCTTTTTTATCCAAGGACTCAGTGATTTGGCTCAAAACCAGAAGAAGGTGTGAAAAGCACGTGTGTGAAAAGTAGCCCTGGAGATGCTCTGCAGTTAGCACAGGACCTGTTTCTGAGAGTGTGCTGGATCGTCATTTATAGGACAGACTCCAGTTGCCTTACATTCAACTGTATAAAATAAAGTTTTGCTGTGGATTTAACACTAGTACTTCCACAAAGCACAGCCTCACAAAGAGTTTGAAAATCAACCAGTACCACAGTAGAAGCAGAACTGTACTTGAAGGTGAAAAGACCTATGAGATTACACTCTCACCTGAAAGGAACTGTGAGTGGATTTTACTTGAATAGTCACCTCCTAGGGCTTGTTTTGTTTGTTTGATTTTTTTGTTGTTGTTTCTTTTTTAACCTGATTCTATTTTCATGGGTACAATTTATTTCTGATTAATTTACAGTAACAAGAGCAAAAGTAGGCATTAGATCAAAATCCAAAATGAATTTGTAGGCTGATTCCTTAAAACAAATCACCAATGGAGGAAAAGAAATAAATCAAAGGAACAAAACACTCTTCAGAGACAGAAGAAAAGAATATCAGGTAAAAATATATATTTATCTAATATGTAGTGAATTTACCCCTGTTTTCCTTGCTTTGTAGTCTTGTTTAGGTTTTAAAAAGATGTCTGAATTTATCAGACTACATTTACAATTGAAATACTCAAGAGTTCCTACTGGCACTACTACAAATCTTTATTTGCACCACTGATACAACTGCTTTCGTCTATGTACATCAGGACTGAGAAAGAAAATGCAACACAGAGGAATATTTCAGGTAGGGGAAATGGGAAAATAGTATTCTTTCTTCAGTCATCATCACGTATTTGAAGCTACTCTTCAATAGCCAGAATATTGAGACTAGAAAATGTATACCATTATACTTGCGGAACAGTTGTCAACGGTTTACAGGAGTTCGGCCCGGTTCTGTGACAAAAGGGATGGGGGACCCACGGGTCCACGCCCCGGGAAAAGGGAAAAGGGGAAAAGGGTAGGGAGATGGCCCTGAGAGCAAAGAACAGCGGCAACAATCTGAGGAGAAACAAACTAATTTACTAAATAAGATATCGGAATGCAAAACAACACACTATAATACAATATAATTACAATTTAAGCTGATAAATCCAATACAGAGAGAGAGAATGTCCCAAAATCAAGGTAGGCCTTACTCTACTACCGACGATAAGACGGCTGGAGAGCGAAGTGCTGCCAAGACGAGAGATGGCGGAAAAAGGGATGAGGTCTCGTGATCTGCAAGTTTTTATACTGCGAGCTTTTATCTTTTCCCTCCAGCTGGAAAATGGTAACAGAGGAGAAAAGTACCATCGGGACTGTAGTAGTCCTTCTCTTCTGAGAACCAGGTACATCCACTACATGATGTTATGATGTGGAGTACCAATAACCAAAAATCATAAAACCATGACAATAGTATGTAGACAGTTAACAATAACAGAAAAATCAAAATGCATTTCAAACAACTGTAGAGGCAAGATAATACAGTTTATCTTCCTTATCAACCAGAAAGAATGAATATCCCGTAGTAATTGCTTCCACAGTTTATAAAGTGAAAGAAGAAAAGCCACGTTAACCTGGTAAGGAAAACTGAAGAGTGTACAGAGCAGGGCATTGCAGCAGCTACTGTCTCCTAACATTCCTCGCACAGTGACTACCAAGATGGTCTTTAGATAAAACATAGATGCAAATCAACATTCTTGGCAAATTCTACAGGCAGAAGGGATGGAATGAAAAGGATAAGTAAGGAATCAAATACTTTATGCAACTTTTACAGAATCACAGTATGGCTGATGTTGGAAGGCATCTCTAGACATTATCTAGTCCAACCCCTGTGCTCAGACAGTCTCCCGTACAATTCATTGCCACAGAGCTGTGTCCAGATGGCTTTTGAATATCTCCAGGGAAACAGACTCCACAACCTCTCTGCGCAGCCTATTCCAGTGCTCAGCCACTCTCATAGTAAATAAGTTTTTCTTCATGTTTGGATGGAAATTCCTATGTTCCAGTTTGGGCCTATTGCCCCTCTTTCTATAGCTGGGCACCGCTGGAAAGACCTACCTTTAGAGATTTATAAGCATTTATAAGAATCCCTCAGTCTCCTCCAGACTGAACAGTACCAGCTCCCTCAGCCTTTTCTCAGAAGGGAGATGTTCCAGGCCCCTAATTATCTTTCTAGCCCTCTCCTGGTCTCTCTCCAGTAGTTCCCTGTCTTTCTTGAACTGGGGAGCCCAGAACTGGGCACAGTACTTCAGCTGAGGCCTCAGCTGGGCTGAGTAGAAGGGGACAATAACCTCACTTAAACTGCCAGCAATGCTCTTCCAAATGCACTCCAGGATACCACTGGCCTTCTTTGGCCACAAAAGCACATTGCTGGCTCATGGTCAGTTTGTTTCTACTAGGACCTCCAGGACCTTCCCTGCAGAGATGCTTTCCGGCAGATCAGCCGTAGCCTGTACTGGTGCATGGAGTTATATCTCCCCAGGTTCAGGATGTTGCATTTTCCTTTGTTGAATTTCAAGAGATTCCTCCCTGCCCACCTCAGTAGCCTGATGAGATCCTTCTGAATGGCAGCACAGCGCTCTGGGATATCAGCTTTTCTCCCCAATTTTGTATCATCAGCAAACTTGCTGAGGAAGCACTCTATCCCTTCATCAAAGTCACTGATGAAGATGTTGTATAATACCAATTCACTGGGGAACACACTAGCTACAGGCCTCCAGCTAGACTCGGTGCCACTGACTACAGCCCTCTGAGGTCTGCTGCTCAGCCAGTTCTCAAACCACCTTACTGTCCACTTGTCCAAACTGTACTCCGTGAGATTGCAATGAGGCAGTGTCAAAAGCCTTGCTGAAGTCTGGATAAACAATATCCACCCCTCTTCCTTCTATCCAGCCAGTTGTCCCATCATAGCAGGCAATCAAGTTGGTTAAGCATAATTTCCCACCTTCTTGTCTTTCACAAGCTTAGAGATGACCCCCAGGAAAAGCTGTTCTATCACCTTTCCAGAGATTGAGATGGGGCAGACTGGCCATTGCTTCCCTGGGTCCTCCTTCATAGGATCACAGAATATCCAAGGTTGGAAAAAGCCTCCAAGATCATACAGTCCAATTGTTCACCCATCACCAGTATTTCCCACTAGACCACGTCCCTAAGTAGAACATCTAAATGTTTCTTGAACACCTCAAGGGACAGTGATTCCACTACCTTTCTGGGCAGCCTGTTCCAGCACCTATCCACTTTTTCGGAGAAGTTTTCCCTAACGTCCAATCTGAATCTCCCCAGCGCAACTTGAGGCCATCCCCTCTAGTCCTACCTCTAGTTACACAGGATAAGAGGTCTACCCCCACATTGTCACAACCTCCCTTCATGTCGGTGTAGAGAGGGAAAAGGTCTCTGCTGAGCCGCCTCCTCTCCAGACTGAACAACCCCTGTTCCCTCAGCTGCTCCTTACAAGGCCTATGCTCCAGACCCCTCACCAGCTTTGTTGCCCTTCTCTGGACAAGTTCCAGGGCCTCAATGTCTTTCTTGTAGTGAGGGGCCCAAAACTGCACACAGTACTCAAGGTGAGGCCCCATCATTGCTGAGTACAGAGGGATGATCACTTCCTTTCTCCTGCTGGCTACACTATTTCTGATACAAGGCAAGATGCCTTTGGCCTTCTTGGCCACCTGGGCACACTACTGGCCAGGTGTTCATGAGCGTTGACACTCCCAGGTCAGTTTCTTCTACACAGTCTTTCAGCCACTCTGCCCCAAGTCTGTATCATTGCCTGGGGTTGTTGTGCCCAAAGTGCAGGACTTGGCACTTGGTCTTGTTGAACTTCATCCCACTGGCCTCAGCCAGTCCATATCCCTCTGTAGGGCCTTCCTATCACCAGGCAGATCCACACTTCCTCCCAACTTGGAGTCTTGCCCTTTTCCTGCACAGTCTGTACTTAATCCAAACTACTTTCAGAACATCCAGCCTTGTGGGTGGGAAAGTAAAGTGCCCATTTCAATAAACTGATGTGGTCAGGAAGCTCTTAACAGAACACTATCATTAAAATAACAGAGCAGCACTCACTACTGCAGCACCTTCTTACTGAAAAAGCTTTTCTTCAACAATGTAAAACTATACATTACCATTTTGAAATATTTCAAAACATCCCTTAAAATTGAGACTTTCAAAGTACATTTCAGAGGAAGTGTTCAACAGAATTGTTTCCACTTTAAAATTACAAAATGTTGTTGACTGAACAACTGTTCTTTTAGTAATTTCATATTCTAGGAAATAATAAAATTATTACTTTTGGGAAAGAAAATAAATGAAAATGGAAAGTCTTATCCATCACTAGTAAAACTAATATTCTTCATACAGTGATGAAATGTGTTCCTTGCAGTAATCTTCATGGTCAATCATTAAAAACATGTAAAAAGAAATATCTTCTGATAGGATTAATTGATACATTCATTCATCTGAAATAGTGAACTAGGTTCTAGCTACATCTAATCCCATTTTTTTATTATTTTGATTGAGGGAAAAAATGTAGTAAATGAACCACAGTAAAGGCTAAAGTATGTACAAGAAAATAAAATCTCTGAATGCTTCTCTGTTTTTTTTTTTCTAATCTTCCATGCTGTGAAAACAACACTCTTGAAAAATAGGTAAATATATATTGCATGTTCAGTAAACTCAAATATAGTCTGAACAATTGATTATACTACACAGAACACACTTTGTTTCTGTAGAAAATTATGACTTTATACGTGACAACTTGAATCACTGGAAACCTTAGAAATAGAAGTCATATGACTATAACTTGTCTATGTTCAGGTAACTCAGAGTTATAAATTCTGAATTACAAAGTATATATATTCTTCATCTAAAAATTTTAAGTGTAAAAACAGCTTCTATTGAACTGTAGTTCAAAACCAGCATCAGTTAATGCTTAACTGGTCCCAGATATATTCTTAAATGTACTCATGATATTTTTGCATATTTTTACTAAAATTTTAATGCACTAATAAGCAATTTCTCTCAAGTGAAAAATCCAGCACTAAAATGGACTGGAACATAATGTTCAGGATTTGATTTAGAGGTGAAATGCCAAAAAGGGAAATCCATGTTTAAGGTTTTTCGTCTCTACAACGGAAACACTAGTGCTGGAAAATTTAATAAGAATAAAGTGAAATTTAATGTAAAAATTAAATAGCTTCCTGTGCCAGCATATAAATACATTTAAGTGCAATATGGAATACTATTTATTGGTTGAAAGGATGATTGAGGAACTTACATTGCTCAAAATCATATTTATCATAATGTTAAGAAGGAATACAGATAATTGTTTGCAATTGGTTTTGCCAGTCACAGGAGCCAACACAAACAGAAACATGATCATATATCATATGCCAGTGTTTTTCATAGAATTATAGAATGGCTTGGGTTGGAAGGGACCTCAAGGATCTTCAGGTTCCAACACCCCTGCTGCAGGCAGGGCTGCCAACCTCCATATCTAATACTAGACCAGATTGCCCAGGGCCCCATCCAACCTGGTCTTGAACAACTCCAGGGACAGAGCATCCACAACATCTCTGGGCAGCCTGTTCCAGCACCTCACCACTCTCTCTGTAAAGAACTTCCCCTTGACATCCAATCTAAACCTTCCTTCCTTGAGTTTAAAACATTCCTCTTTGTCCTGTCACTATCTACCCTTGTAAAAAGTTGATTCCCCTCCTCTTTATAATCCCCTTTTAAATACTAGAAGGCTGCAATGAGGTCTCCTCACAGTCTTCTCTTCTCCAGGCTGAACAAGCCCAGCTCCCTCAGCCTGTCTTCGTAGGGGAGGTGCTTCAGCCCTCCGATCATCTTCATGGCCCTCCTCTGGACCCTCTCCATATTCAAAGTTTACTTCACACAGATATATTGCCATATCACACCAACCATAAATATCAATTAGATTCATTTTTATTGTTTTGTTTGAGGGAAAGATAACTTGTGATAGAAATCCATTAACCATACTGTTACAGATTTACATCCCCTGCTCTTCTTACTGTAGGCATCCAGGTACCCCAGTGCTACACCCAGATAATTAGCACTGTGATTTAACCTTGGTGTACAGATCCTTTCAAGTCTCTGCATTACTCTGAAAGCCATCCACAATAGGAGCCAAGAAAAGCAAGCATCTTAGAGTAGTGCAGGAAATCTTTTTGGATCTGAAATCTTTTTTGAAATCTTTCTGGATCTGAAGAACTGTGGGTAGAGAAATGATGTGCAGAACCTAGTCATAGAGGTGCATAAAGGTTATAGCCAAATTGAGATATCTGATGTATTAAAGACGTGATGCTCTAGGAGGCTGCTAAGAAATAGTGTGTCTAATTAGTGGAAGAAAGTAGCTGTAGAAAGAGTAATATGAAATCAATTCAGGCACTACCATTTCTGAAGTAGAATTCGACCGGTGAGAGGTTTCAAGATGGAGGAAATGCACAATTAAAACAGAAAATGTTGAGGTAAGGTCAGTGCAGTACAGATGTACTTGAATTAAAGAGGAGAGATTAGCACTGAGTGGTGGACTAGCATTCTTTTTATAAAAACAGCAACAACAACAAAACAGATCTGTTACAGAGCACAATGAACAGCAACTAGACTAATACACCATACATCACAGCTGGCTCGTTTAGATCCTGGAGTAGCTAATCACAGAAAATGGGTCATAATTTGGGAATGACTCATTGTGACAATTATTTTTGGCATAGCTATGTCAAGTTCTTTTTATTTACAAGCTCACACATTAACAGAAAGCCTCTACCAGCAGCAGATTTGACTCGTGCTGCAGTAAACTCCAGGGCTGTATGACTGCATTTGGGTGACAGAGACCAGCTCACAGCCCTTCACTGAAACACAAATCCTCACTGTGAGAGCCTAACCCTTCTTGCATAGCCCCACAGTAGGTAAAATGGGGCACATTATGACTTTAGGATTCCAGTGGTTATTACATTTGGCACCCTTGTTTTTATATTTGTGGTGGGAATGTTCAGGTTCTGGCAGCTTCGTGTTACAGCCTCACTCTGTAAGTGAGGAGACAGAGAAAGCGTGAGGCTGCTGGCTCGTCAACTATGTGACATCAAAAGCACAGTTTGTGAGCAGGAGTGCAAATCTCTTCAGTGTTTGAGGATACTAAATGGGAGAAGCTTTGTGTCAGAAAACAGGAATAGGCAAACAACTCATGTAATGACATGTCCGACCCTTGCTTTCCTTAACTGACTGCTCTTTTCCTGGTAATTTGTGTGTAAGCTAACATTTGTGAAGAAAAGACCTCATTTAGTTCTGGCATGGACTGCCCTTTCTAGCAGATAGGTTTGTCTAAAAGCAAGCTTGCTAAGCCTTATTGTCCTTCTTTAACAAAATTCTAACAATCTCCAAAGCCCGGCTTCATTCTGTTTCCTGTCTGGTTGTCTTGTAGTACTGCTGTCCCGCCTACTCTCCTTCATATGATCCAACTCATCACTCACATTTTGACTGTAATGGAATATAAGGGAAAAAAAAAGATTGTAATTTTGCATTTTGAATATTTTTTGACAGTTCTTTTATGTCTCAGATACTTGCTTCTGTCTGCAATATGGAGGAAATGGGTTTATTTACTTTACCACAAAAGAAAAATGTGGGATCTTGTGGAGAGTTGTATATCAAATTAGGTAGACAGTCTGATGTGGGTCCTATGGAGTGGCCAGCAGCTTTTCAGTAATATATTTTCTCCCTAAAGAAGAGTTAAGAGTTTTCATAGCTATTAGTTACACTTTAACTACAAGATCTGGGCCAAAGTAGTGGTCTCCCTTACCCCACAGTTCAGTCTGAATGAATCTGCTGAATTTATTAATGATGTTACACCAAAGCTCAAATGATGTAGGGAAAATGAGATTCATGCCCTTAATGTTAAAGGTGACCTCTGCTGTGCATACACTCTATGAAAATCTACAGCCCTCAGGCAATTTGATTTTCTGCCTGAAAATTACTGCAGAGACTTCAGTGTCTGTGAGGCAGCCTCCTTTATTTTCCTCTACAAAGGATTAGTATGAAGGGCCATGGGAAGGTATTAAAAATCAGATCAAAACTGAACTAAGAATCTGGTATTAATAGTCATTTAGCTGTAAAAACAAGGCACAGTTCAGAGGTGCAGGGGCAGTTTGTGCAAGTTTGGTGGTTTCTGATGGCGCAGAATCTGCTGACTGCATTTTCCATCTCATTAACCTGAGGTACCCTAAGGGGAGAAAGAATCTGTGGTGCTGGGGAAGTGCCAGGCACAGCTAGATCTGTCTTTTGTTTGCCTTGTGAGAAAGTAAAAACATTACTTCAGTTTGACTGCTGCATTTCTCCTACATTTCCTGTGGTGTATCCCCAGCAGCTATTGGCACGTGGTTGGACACAGGTAGGATCTTCCCTTTCTTGGGTGTACTTGGAGAAGACATAGAGCTTGAGAAGTAGGAAAATAAGCCAGAAAAAATATCGTTGTGGTCCAGCCAACAAAATAGAAAAATTAAAGGTAGTATATAGCCTTTCCCTCTGTCATGCTCCATCGACCTGTACAGAAGTGGTATAAGGGACCACAAGGCTTGCTACATGGCTGAATGTTGAGAGACATACATAGGAGCATTCACAACAGAGCAAACATACTGCACCATAGCAGAGGCACCCTTATGCACTTGCTAAAACCTCCTTCAGCACAGGATATGACAAACAGACCTGGCAGGTGGTCAGCCACTGCCCAGGGACTCCCCTGGGGCAGCTGCAGGTGGCAGTACAGAGTGCATGGAAGGCAGCTCTCTGCTGGCTGCCAAGTCACAGGAGCATACTGGGACGTGCCCAAAAGGAAGCCAGGCAGGACAGCCACTACAGTCACTGTGGGATGGAACTACTTGGCACTTCAGAGTAGGTCATAGGAGCCTAACTGTAGGCATACAGATTTAAATACTTGTGCTAGTAAGGACCATTTATCATCTTATCTACATTATGCAAGTGATTTATTATTTTTTTCCAAAAACCAGCTGTCAAAAAGTATCAGGAAAAAAAAAAAGCGTCTATGGTCTCATTATGCTGTAATTCAAATGATTTATTCAAACCAGATCTGCCAAACGTGGCTCGTGACTTAGATGCTAGCACAAAACTACCCCAAATCTCTCTTCCTCGCTCTTATTCATGTTTTGAGTTCATGATGAAGGACAAATCTCACAAGCTCTGTTCAAATTTGTACCAGCGAGACTCAGTTCAAACTGCATTCAGAATAAGTAAAACGTATCAGAAAATAATGACAACATTTTTGGTGCCACAGAGCCAAGTCTTGAACATCTCAAAGAGGAAAGAAAAGCAAACTGAAAATGTGCTAAATTGCAAAACTGTTCTTGCTTCCAATGAGGAAAAAGATTCAGAGAGAAGGCAGAGAGCTCAGAGAGCAGAAGCAACTGAACTCCAAGGAACCACGAGCAGCTTAGTAAAGAACATTTAGAAGGGATGAGGTGTAGCAGCTGCTCACAAACAAGCTGCAGACAGTTTCCAAAATGTGACCTGGCTGATCAGAGGAGTTCAACACTGGACAAATGCATCACATCAGTAAAACATGAAATCAAAATAGGGAGGTGCATGATGAGGTTGGACTGAGAAAAAGAAGGTGCAGAAGTTCAGGAGACAAAAACTGCAACACTGATGAGTTGGACAGAAGGCTTTACATGTACAGCCTAAGGGGAAGATGAAGAAACTGAATTAGGTGAGGGAGGATAAGAGCTTTTATAAATTATCTAAATTTTAACAGCTGTAATAAAAAGCACATTTTATACCTTGCTCATCTTTCTGCTGAATAACTGGAGAAATTTAGCAACAGCATAGCAGTGGGTGGAAAGGGAAAAGGGGAGTCTAATTTAACATTCTTCTGTCAAGCCTGAGAGACTGGGAGCATGGTAGAGTTATCTCACAGGAAGAACGGAGAAATGGGATAGACAGAAAGCAAATTAAGGAATATGGTGTTTGTATAATGCTCTTTTTCTGTATGTATAGGAATAATTAATAAAACTAGGAAAAAATACTTATTTTATCTTCCCATTTCCCATACCTGTCAAGCACTGACTACAACACAGCACAATAAAGGCAGAGCACTATCTGTTCTCAGTGAGCAAAGATGGGGATAATTCATTTTTCTGTCATGTATCACTCACAGCTGTCTGCTGTGATTGCAAAAGTCAAATTACCCCATCCTACATTCTCACTAAGCCAAATTTGTTTGGGAAGCGTGGGACAGAGAGTGGGAGTGTTAATAGCAGATAATTTGCTGCCTGAATATATTCAGGTCAAAATGGAAATATTAACAGCCTTGCCTGGTATCTTGCACTATTGTAGGTATAGGACCAATTCTCTTGTACTGCTTATTCAAAGTATAACACACAATAGTTTAATTTTGTCATATTATAGAACTCCATACCATCTTGTATCTTTCTCTACTCTTTCGTCTCTTTCAGTTAATATAGAATATTCATAAGAAAGCATCCAAATGGGTCATGTTCCTGAACAAAATTCAAATGAAAACCGAATTTATTAAAATGCAGACAAAGAAGAATTTAAAGGATTAACCATTTGTGCCAATTGGCCAGTGCTCCCTGCTGTACTCCCAGACACTCTGGAGATTATGGAAGATAAGGCAGAAGTACATCTTTTGCAGTCTTTTGCTCTATACAGAATTTGATTAGATAAAATAATGTAAAATAACATCAAAAATAAAATGTCTGATTCTTTAGTTTTGAAGAAAGTTCAGTAATGATCAAATCTCCCTTTTCTATTTCAGCTCTGGCTACTATTATATTAGTAAGTGTGAGTGCTTTTTCATGGTATACACATAGTTGTGCGGCAGTAGGTTTGAAATGTGTAGGACAAGTTTTCAAAAGAAAAGGTAGAGCAATCACTTTTTAAATCCTAGGCTTTTCAAAATAAGTTTTTTCAACTCAAACAGTAAAGTCATGTTTTTATAGAATCATTAAGGTTAAATCATCTAAGATCATCTAGTCCAGTCGTCCACATACCTTCAATGTTGCCCACTTAACCACATCCCGAAGTACAACATCTACCATTTCCTTAAGACCTCCAGGGGTGGTGACCCCGTCATCTCCCTGGACAGCCTATTCCAATGCCTCACCACTCTTTATGAGAAGAAATTCTTCCTAATATCCAACCTGAACTTCCCTTGGGTCAGCTTGAGGCCATTCCCTCCAGTCCTGTTGCCGTCACCTGGTAGAAGAGGCTGATCCCCACCTTGCCACAATCTCTTTTTCAGGCAATTAGAGAGAGAAATAAGGTCTCCCGTGAACCTCCTCTTTTCCAGACTGAACAATCCCAGTTCCCTCAGCCACTCCCATAAGACTTTTGTTCCAGATCCTTCAACGGCTTTGTTGCCCTTATTTTTCTACAGACAAGTTCTGAGCATGTTGTTAGTCTGTTTGTCACCATAGATTCTACAGATTAACACTGTAAGCATAGAAAATTGTCATGTCTTCCTCCCCTTATAAACTGCAGCTGGACAGCATATTTTCCTTGAGTTCAGCATGTCTTCACGCATGAAAGAATATTGTAAATGCTACTGGTGTTTCTGCCCACTTAAATGAAGCTGGAACAGGAAGTGAGCCACATTTCAGACATTTCTTCCCAAGGAACCATTACTTGTCATGGAAATGGCTTTCCTGGAAATGGCTGAACATCTGCCTGTTTTGCTTTCACTGAACATGAGGCTTTTGCTTTACCTAGTAAACTGTCTCTATCTCAACTCGTCAGTTCTTTCATTTTCATATTTCCAGTTCTCTCCCGTACCCCACCGTGGAGGGGGTGTGTGAGCAGCTGGGTGGTACTGAGCTGCCTGTCAGGGAGGAACCTCAGCAGTTATTTTAATAGCTCTTCAGTCCTTTAGCACATGAGAGATGGTGCTCTCTTTTTAGGGACTGTCTCCTATTTCCATGAATTCTGATGCTGTCAAAACACCCTGTCAGTGAGTAAGAAAAAAATCAGAAATATCTACGTAGAGTAGTTCAACAACCTCAGTATCCTCTTGTGAATGTATCAAATGGTCACCATTTCTTAGGTGTTTCACTCAAAGGGCTATGAGACTGCCAGTTACACCAAAACACAACTGTATAGAGGATATTTTGCTTTTCCAATGCTATTAATTTGACTTTATTCACAAGAATTTGAAATACAGGGTGAAGGATGAAGGCTGTTCAAAGAGCACATTAGAATCATATTTGGTGAATACAGCAGTACATTTAGACATCATTCTGTTTTGTAAACTTTTCTCTGACTTCCTAAATGTGTATTCAGAAGTACTCTATTAGAATGACTTACTTTGCTGACAGCATAAGCAGTACTTCTCTTCATATCATACCTCGAATGAGATTTGATTGAAAATATGTATAAAAGTATCTGGAAAACAGAATGACTGAACGAAAGAATCAATTATATTAATTATCAGCCTGCAATAATATCCTTTTACTTCTACTGAAACTCACATTTTCTGAACTTACTGTTGCTCAGTGACTCAAAAATTTTAATTGGTAGTGCTACATTGCCAAACAAGTGTAAATTACCAGAAAAATGTGTTTGAAAGATATGCACTCTTTCTTCCAAATAGGAAGTTTGATCATAAAAATAAGAAGGTAACTTATAATGGTAAAGTAATTTAATGTAAGGAAGTATAAGTGAATTCTATCCTGTCAAGAATACAATACGTGTTCAGAAGAAAAATTCTCTCTCAAGAGTTTTAGGACAGGAAGGTTGAGAAAAAAAGTGTATTGGAATAGAAAAGTTTAATAAGATGCCAAGTGTAATAATTTAAATTCCATTTTCCACTGGATACACAAGGGTACAAAATAGTCAGTTGCTGTTGATCATGTGATTGCATTTACAGATTCCATCTCATTACAAACTGTATTTTAAATTCTAAGACCATTATAAAAATACAAACAAGTGATGCATTCCATTCCTGCTCAACAAAATATTACATTTGACACTTTATTCCTGAAGTCTGACCTCTGTTGTTTTGTTGTTTTTTTTTTTAAACATTGAGTGAGTATATATGCATACATAAGTTAATTCTGCAATGCTTTAGTTTAATGTATCTCCTACCCTCTTTTTTTCCTTCAAGATATCTTAGACCCTTTTAATTAAGACAACAAGGTGTAAAGATTCATTTCTGGGTTATAACTGATTAAGGGAATGAGATAAGAACAGGTGTATCCCTTGCAGAGTACAGCTTGCATGCCTGTGGCTCAAGCTCTTCAATTACACTCAACTTCCTAGTATGTTCCTGAGAAAAGGAGTGTTAACTCTGGTAGCCAGCACTCAAGTCACAATAGATCCAAATCAGAAATTGCACCTGAAGTCTTACTGGCAACCAGAAACACTAGTTTATTGCATTGTCAAATTGCTTTTTCACTTAATGACAGGCAGCATCATTCTAGCTTTGGCTTAGTCTATGAGCAGTTTAAAATGTAGATTCAGAACAACCACAAGAAAGTTTTTAATCTAGAACAGAAGTCTGAGGATTTTGAGCACCAAACAGATCCATAAAACATACTTGTATCATGGAAAGAAAGCTGCAGCCCCCAAGAAGTCTTGGATTCTAATTCCTCCTAATTATGACTGCTCTTCATTGACAGGAAACTATTAAATATGGGTAAAAAATATCTTTATTACTAGAACTTCACTTTCCTTTCCGGTTCCTCAAAATAATATTTAAATAAGGTGATATGGATGAATTAGTATTTGTTAAGCAGAGGTGGTTTGGATACCTAAGTGTAATACAAATGCAATAGGAAATCCACATCTGAACTGTTAACTTTCCTGGTCATCAGCCTTGGATTACTCTTTTTTCCCATATGGTTTACATTTTTCCTCCAACGTGTTCTATTTCTTAGCATGCATAATACATAAATTTCATTAGTGAACTCTCACTTTTTCAGTATTTAATGTCTGGAAAGTATGATTTACAAAAAAAGTTACAGCAACATATTATTTTCCTCCTCATGTAGTGGAGGCTGAAATGTGTCTTAAGAAGAAAATGGGAAGCTAATGTAAAAAAACATTTATATTATACTCTATAATCCTCAACATTTTACTGCACCAAAAATGTCAAAAATTCTAGTTTAATATTTTCTTCCTGTATATTAATGTAACAAATTAGAAGATATGAAAATTTCCTGCATAGGGCATAAAGGATGATTTAAATTATAAAATAACTTTGGTATGAGAAGTATATTTATAGACTCAGGAGTGTCCTGGAAAAGAAACAAAAATAAAAGGGAAGATATGAGACAGTCCTTTAAATCATCAAATTATATAAGGAGGGTGAATAGAGCATGAGAGAAAATAGCAAGATTGTCAATCTGATCAGATATTCACTGTCTCCTCTAATTCAATGCTAAAATAAAATGAAAAGGTAATCCCCAAGGCAAAATAAATAAACATATAAACATAAATAAGTGAAAGAATTACATCTTATGGTAGATACCTAAGCACAGGAGGATGCAGATTTCTAGTACCTAACAGGTGAACAAAAATTCACTGGACAAAGAAAAAGCCATCCACAATTATTATACACAAAGATACCACCTACATAATAAGCAATCCCATAAAACTCCCCAACTCCCATAATTTATGGAAATCCAAAGCAGAATCTGTGGGAGAGAGCACTCAACCAAAGCTCAAAGCATTTGAGCTCCTCAGGTCTTCAGATCCTCTCCAGGAAGTCTTGGCTAAAAACTGCCCTTTCAGAGGGTACAAAATATGATGCTACCAAGCTTATTTTAACGTAGCTTTATATTTCAGCTAAATTACATTGTCCAATATCAGTTAAAGTAATGCAATACAGTAATTATATATCAATTGATATAATTAAGTAATTAGGTAAAATTTATCAGGAGAATTAATAAATATATATTGTTTTCTACTTTCTTTGACCTGTCAAGCAAAGGAAATACATGAGAAGAAGAATGATGTGCTCATTGTAGGAGAAATAATTGATTTCTATCTCACAAAAATAATGCTTATAATTATTTGTGGAGTGACTAAGGGGATGCTTATGCCATGGAAGGAGACATTAAAATTCCCTGGTAAAATTAGAAATAAATATATCTGACAGGCTTTAACACGTTATGAAAGTGTGTGCAAACTTAAGAAAATTAAATGGATGTGCTCATACACTTGTAGTATAATGTGAAAAGATTGCATGTCTTAATAATTTAAAAGTGGAAGTTATGATCTAACTTTTAAACTTGAAATTAAAAGAAGCTAAAGAGAATACTATTCTTAGTTGTAAATAATTTCGTGTAAGGTACCCTTCTGAAGGCTAGTCTAGCTGTAAGGTCTTTTTTAAAAAGCAGGAAAATTATAACATCTTAACTGGAAAAAATATGAAATATTTTCAACCCCAAAGCTCTTCAGTTAATAGCTTTCTTTGCCAGACTCTGGCCCTACAGGCTTCTTCCACAGGCCTGGGGTATGCAGAATATCCTAGCTTCACAGAACACCTCAGTGAAAGGGGGACTCTGATATAGGTTCCTAAGAAGAGATACGAATTACTTTAATAACTGCTTTAGAACATGCTACCACTTCAAAGTACAAGTTACTCTTCTTTCCCTCCCACATCAGATGACATAACATAAAGGAAAACTGAAAAGCACTATTGCTGAAAGCACCATTTTATATCTCTGATTTTTTTCATTAATTTACTTTTATTCCTGGGGGACAGCTGCTGAGATCACAGCCTTTCTTAGAAACAGTGCTGTCATAACTTCAAAAGTAGTGAAGAAGCTTTGAACTGTAGAAACAGTTATTTCCTTAGCAGACCATAAACAAAGATGAAGAAATAAAAATTATTACAATCTATAGCACATACATCATACAAAAACATTTTAATAGGGACTTAAACAGCAAGAAGACTTTACCTACATGCACACTGAGCAATTTGTTTGTTGCAGCTGTTACATCCTTTTACTTAGATGCACACACAAAAAACCACACAGCCTTCTTGGTTCAATGCTTCTTGCCCCTCCTCTCCGTGGCACAAACCATAGAATAACCCAAGGTGGAAGGGACCCACTAGGATCATCAAACATTCACCAGCAAGGCATAACAACATCCTCTACTAATCCACCCTGACTCAATATTTTCTCTCTTACATCTTTGGCTCATCCTTTTGTCTTGAGAAATTCAGCAAAAACTACTGCAAAGTCATCTTTTTATCAAAGCAATGCTATTTCTGTGGAATATCTCCTTGTTTTAAATTCTTACAATCATTTTTATCAAATTCAGGTTTGTATCTAAGAGTGACTTTGTATTTATTTGTTTTTTTTGTGAAGAGTAGGATTTGATACATCTCATTTTGACTATCTGAAAGTTAATGATCTATCTATGCTAGTTATATAGTCCTCTTGAAGACAGTGGAAGGAGATGAACTTGAGTCAGGAAATGGTTCAGGTTACGAAGATAGATATCTAAGATCTGTCTCCACTGACTGAGGGAACAAAGTTGTTAGATAATTGATAGCTATCTCAGTTAAGACGATTTTTTTGGTAGGTAAAGCTAAGGGAGATGCATCTCTGTTTCTGTCTTTCACTGGAGGGTTTCTGGATAAATTTATCAAATCTAACAGGGAACAAAATTCCTCTGGTAAGAACATGGAACTTCGGTCCAGGTTTCAGTGAATATTATTTACATGAAAAGAAAAAGTTCTAAGACAGAGAGAGGCAGATCAGGATATATTTTTAGTTTTCTGGCTTTTTTTTTTTTTTTTTTTGACATCTTTTTGGATTTGGGACAATCATAGAGTGGCTTGGGTTGGAAGGGACCTCAAGGATCATCAAGCTCCAAACCCCCAGGCTGTCCAGGGTCCCATCCAACCTGGCCTTGAACACCTCCAGGGACAGGGCATCCACAACCTCTCTGGGCAGCCTGTTCTAGCATCTCGCCACTCTTTTGGTAAAGAACTGCCCCATGATATCCAACTTAAATCTTCCCTCCTTCAACTTAAAACCATTTCCCCTTGTCCTGCTATTATCTACCCTTGTAAAGAGTTGACTACCCTCCTGTTCGTAGGCTCCCTTCAGGTACTGGAAGGCTGCAGTGAGGTCACCGTGCAACCTTATCTTCTCCAGGCTGAACAATCTTTCTGAGCACTCCACAAAATTTCTGTCCCAGTCCTAAAGAGGACAGAAACAAAACATAAAAATAGAGTTCTGATTCTAAAACATTGCCTACATGTTTGGTTTAAATACACTCTTTTTCAATGCAAAGTCTCTGAGATAAATTACTGGTGTTATATTTTAAAACGTCATATCTTATTCTGTACTGAGCTGTTTCTTTGTCTCTTCAATATTGCAGTATACCAGATTGTTTTTTGAGGAACCTCTTACCCCAATTTTTTTTTTCCCCTACTTCCCTCAGTACAGGCAGCAGCTATAGTTTCTTGCATGTTACTTGAAACTGAAAAAACCTCCTGGACTTCTTCCAAGAAGAAAGGACATATCCAAAGAAAGCATCAAAGTGTATAAAAATACATTCATCATGTACTAGAATTCATCTGAAGACATCCAAAGAGAAACCAGTCATCTGGGTTTATTTTTATCTAGCAGGTGGCCAACTTTATACCTTACTGAAGTCAATGGTAAGTACCTGTTGACTCCAATGACACCAGGATTTTGCTCAGACAGCTCAGCATTGTATCTGAAAGTCTTCCTTCCAGTCACAGACAGCAAGAAAAAGTAATTCAGAAGTACACTTAGAAAGAGAGAAATCACTTCACAGTAGTTTCTTATGATAGAATTTAATCTACAATATCTTATTTCAACAGGATGTAGGAACTCTCCCCCCACCATGACTCGTATTATCACTAAGAAGAGAAAAGATTCACTTATAGATTTTAAATTCCCTAACATTTACTTTTTTTTTTTATTATTTTGGGGGGAGGAGGAGAGCAAAATTATATTAGAAAAATGACAAATGTGAAAAACAACTGGTTTGTCAATTCTTGTCAGTTTTGCACCTTCTTGTCCTGGAAAAAAACACCATTATCAGTTTAAGAAGGGATGTTCTCAATTTTTCTTTCATTACTGGTGAATTAAGATTAGCAAAGGTAGTTTTGTTCTGAGCCATATGAGACTTCATGAAAGTACTAAACTTTGAGATATAAGAAGAGATATGGAGTGTTTTTACTTCAAGTCACAGCTGTCACATGGGATTAAATTCCATTTCTGTAATGAAGAAGCTTCAATAAAGTCATTCATTATCATTATGGATTGCTTGTAAATATCCTTTTTTTGACTTCATCAAATTACCTAAATACAATATACTCTTAACTGTAGACACTTTACTTGAAAGCAGTGTAGTACCTATTTTTTTTTTCATCCGATTGATGTTAGCAGAAAAAACTAGAAGTACTAGCAGTACTCAATACCTTGAATGTTTCTGATCACTGAATACGTCCTCTAAAAGCCAATAGTCTTGCACGTATGTGTTTGCAGTATTTAGTAGTAGCTTACATGGAACTGCAGAGCCAGGAGATGGACTCAAGGGTCCTTGTGAGTCCCTTCCAACCTCTGATAGAATATTCAACCAGATACTCCATGATTTCATGATTCGTTCTAAACAGGATGAGATTACACAGATGTTGCACCTGAATGACTGGTCAAGATATGGCAAAAAAATAGAAGTGGTACCACATATATATCACTACTTTTTTTTTTTTTTGATAGTTGAACACATAATGGATTTTTCTAAGCTGTTTTGGAAATACATAGCTGCCTTTGCAAGTTGATTTATATCTCCTTCTCAGCTCCAGTGGGATAAAGAGACAGAGCTTTGTCTTGTATCCACATTCCCTCCCTGTATACTGTAGACGAATTTCTGCAATGGCTATGTTTAAGGATAAATCATTCAAACTGCTGTCTTGTGGCATGGTGTTCTACTGATACTTCTCTTATTACTGCATACTGATGCTGAAAATTAATAACTTCTCCTTCAGTGAAGAGAAAGGAAGTTAAATTGTGCCTAAGAAAAACACTCTCTAAGCTTAGTGCTAGAGCATGTTAATAAGAGCAGAGCAATCCTGCCAGTGGCATCACCAAAGGCATGATTTTAGACAGTGAAAGGGAAGTCAGACTGTTCCTTATTAGCAAATGCTAATTCCTTTTAGAATTTAATATTTAATTGTGGAATGGTGTCACTCAATTATCAGGTTTCCACTGGGCTATACGTACAGTCCTTACTGGCAAAGCTAAAGCTAAACCTTTTGTCTTGTACAAATGAATTCTGGGTTTGATTGCTGGTGGTTATGAAACCATTGTTCAAAATTCCATGAATAATTCAAAACATACTTTTGTTTGCAGCAAGAAGCCCAGAGGAAAGAGTTCCTGAATTGCTTTTGTAATTTTCCATGAAGCACACCTGACTTTGCCAGGAGATAACACACTGAGATATAACTCACAGTCAAAGAGTACTTTGCTACTGGGGCTGAGTAATAAACATGGAAATTCAGAATTATCTTGATTATATTATCCTTGGTTTCAGCGTTGGTGTGATCCTGCTCTATTCTTTGAACTGAAGGCACAGTCTCATTCTTTGAAAAAGCATGTTCTAGCTTTGCTGACTAGCAGCCTTTGAGAGCATGTGTCTGAAAAGGTATCACCATTGTGCTGACATCTGAATTTGCCAAGAAAGTCACACCAATATTCCTCTGATGTAGCTCTGCATCCTATTGTAGGAAGAAGAATCAGCAAAGGATTCTCTTCCTGCCTTTGCAGTAGAGCTGGCAGTGATGGCTTGCTCACTTCCTAAAAATAATAATGCAAGTAAATCCCCTTACATAAGGTGACAGGAAGTGGAATGACACATATTAGATATGTTCTGGGAAAAGAGCATATATTGGACAAGAAGAACACACCTCAAGAAGCTAAACTTCTGTTTCACAGTGGTCTTCTGGGAATGTACATTAAAGTGTGATACAAGGCAGCTCTGAAACCCATCCAGAAATAGGCTCCTTGAGCCTCTCCTTTACATGACCTCAGCCAAAAGGGAGGATAATCAGTGAGAACTAGTCTGACTCAAAAAAAGGGCAGACTTATACTGACTGTACAACGATAAAAATATTGATAAAGCTGTAAAAAGATCATCCTTCAAAATGAAATTCTTTACATGTACAAGCCAGAATTGCTTGCAAAAGATTAGTGCAATTAAAATAGATATTCTCTGTACAGGTGCAGCAAATTACCATCTGTAATTTCCTGAATCAAGCAAATAGAGTGGATTATAAAAATTAACTAAAATAAAAATATCCCTGAAATGAAACCTTTTCATTGGAAAATGGTAATGAAGGTTTGATAATAGAAAACCTGTCAGTGCATGGAATGAAAAAAGACTGGATAGAAGGATTATATTATTGCACAAAAACCTACAAAGCTGGAATCTGATGCTTTGTCAGGTGGGTCATATTTATCAACTTTAATACATACCCCGTTAGAATGGGAACAAAGATACGTTAATTTAGAACATCAGTTTGTAACTATTTTACATAAACACTGAGGGATCAGTTACATTCTATTCTTTTTTTTTATTCTTCCACACTTCTACTAATCAAAGCTCTCTGCAGACTGTATTCCCACACCAGAAGTATTTTAGAATAAGAGAAATAAGATATGAGGCCTGCTCTGTTCTTTCCCAAGAAAGTGTCATAGAATGGTTTGGGTTGGACAAGACTTGAAAGATCATTTAGTTCCAACCCCCCCGTTGTAATCAGGGACACTTCCCACTAAACCAGGTTGCTCAAAGCCCCATCCAGACTGACCTTGAATATCTCTAGGGAAGGGCTGAGGAACAAGGGAACAAATACTGTATGTGATATTCATGCAAATACATCTGTGAATTAATTCAAGGCTCCATGAAGCTGAGGTACATATCCCCAGTGGACACATTTTTCTATACATTTTTGAAAGCATAAGTATTTGTCTTTTTTTTTGGTCTCAGCTTTTCATTAAATATTTATTGAAACAAGGATCTTACAACTCAGTTCAGTAATGATTATCTCTTGACTTATCTCAAAGTCATTTGATTTTTTTTTGGAGCAAAGACTTTCGCTCACTGGTAACTAGTCTGCAAGATACAAATTCATCTCCAATAAGATCAATATACTTCCATTGTTTAGGCTATATTTTGATTTCTATGGCTATCCTTATTACATGTTGATATATTTCTCCTATACTCAGAAGAAATAATCCTACCTCAAATTTACTGAAATATGTATGTTAGTACTTACTAGAAGATATTCTTGTCACTTTTTCCTTGTTTTCAGATATCAGGTATAAGCTTACAGTTATTTTAGTGTTGTAGTCAAATGTAAAATAGATGAAGGCAATGAAAATTATGTTTATATTGAGTCTGCAGAGAGGTGGGATACACAGGAGAACTTCCAATCAGAGCCTGATCATTTTAGGCAGGCTTCTGGTGAATTTGCTTTTAATCTATTTGGCTTTTAAATTCAGGTCTGAATGCAATGTATCTAATTTAATGTAATTAACAGAAGTGTTTCTATTAAGATTACAACCACCCTCTGCTTATTTAATAGTCAATGGAGAAAATAAACACATACAGACAACATCTTAGTTCAGACTTCTCAATTTTTGTTTAAGGAGGCTCATTCCTGTCTTCCTGGTAATGGGAAGACTCTGAGGGGACAATATTCCTATCTCCTGTGCTTTACTGCAGTGGAATTATATCAGGGAAGATGTAGGAGTTTGTCCAAACTCAGGCATGGTCAAAAATAAAATCAAAGTAAATATGCTGAATCTAAAATTCAAGCTCCTTAAAAATATTTTTATTTTGGTTTGTGGTTTGCACATGTACCATTCTGAAATAAATTGATTCAGAACTTTACTGAGATGTATTGAATTGTTCCTTGGGAAATGGTTAAAGTTATAGATCACTGTTACCATATCCCTCTTCCTTCTCCAAACCACATTTCATGGTAGGTCTTGTCATTTGATTGCACAGTAAATATCAGGTAGTGGCAATCTAATTATAAGATGATTACTATAGACATTACAAAGGAAATAAAGACAGCATCATTTACACAGCAATTATTCCTTGCCCTACTTAGCATTTTACCAAGTAATCTGCAAGAACATGTAATTATATTCACATGAAAGAAAATTAAAACTACCTTCTCAACTTTCACATTCTTCATGATCTCCTTACAGATTTGCTACATGCTGATCCTATGTCTCAATCTCCTTACGAAGCCACTCATTTCTGTGCTCCCCATTAGATGATATATATATCAACATAAGGCAGTGAGTTCCCTATCTTGCCATATTACAAATGCAAACATTTGCATTTCTTATTTTTTAGGTAACCATTCAAACATATATAAACTACTGCTTACGTTCACGCTCTAGGAAGACACAGAACCATTAAGAAGGTTTTGTTTTCTGAAAAATTCCTGTGAAGGGATTTCTGCAGCTTTACAAGAGACTAGCACTTTTCTAATGCAATTTTTGCTAGTGTGAGTTTTGAGAACATTTGTTTGTTTGCTACATCTTGAATGACAAGAACAGCTTTTCTATATTGTGAGAACAGCCCTTCACATAACTTGAGCAGATATAAACTGAAGGACAGGAGGCTTCTGTAAATGTAAGCTCAAGAACAGAATACAGAGGAAGCTGCAGAACTTGTTGTCAAGTGAAGATAAGAAAGTAGAACAGATGTCCTGTTGTTGAAGATAAGATGGCAAAACAGATGGCTCAGCTCAGCATAACATCAGTGGGAACTGGTTTGGGCTACTCCCCCCTACGGGGTTGGAAATTTACGGTGAGGATGTATCCCAGGTTAATTATGTTAAGGTGTTAATTATTTCTTGGAATTTCTGCCCATGTCCTTGGAATGTAATGAATATGCATACACTAGACCTTTAAATATGTAGTTGCTGCTTCTCTTGGTGTGCACGTTGGTGGAGCAATCCACCAAGCACCCAGCACTGTAATAAAGGGAATACCTGCTTGACATAACTCATTGGCATGTCAAGTTACTTTTTGTCGATTCTCTCAGCTTCAAGTTATACCTAGGATTTTCATAGTTCACTGTCAATATATAGAACTTCCTCTTTGTTCTACTTCCTCATTTGTCCAGTTCTCTGTCATAGTGAGGAAAAAAATGATGTGGCAGAAACAGATAACATTTTGCTTTATATTTCATATTTCTACTACTTATCTGATAGTTAAGCATCTGATGATATTGAGAAAAACAATTCAGTATTTAGTGTAGAGGGATAATGAAGACAAGACAAGAGCCCATGGTCCACCAGTATTGAAGAAGTTCTTCAGCATTTTTTCCTTAGCTGACGTTTTTCTTTCAGTTTAAATAGGAATGGCAGTTGCTGAACTACTTCACTAGGGTATGTATATGCTAATTTGTAGCTAATTTCTGCCTCCATTAACAAGCTTTTCAGCAGCCATAAGTAGTAGGAAAGACAATATTTGCAGCTATTAACAAAGGCACCGTTTAATGACATTATAACCCAGACTGACTGTAGTCTTTCACTAGATGCTGGATTGCTTGTTGAAAGTCAATTTTAAAATAAAATAACTGTTTTAGTGACAAATCTCACTGTTTTAGTTTTCAGATGTAGTTATATACCATACACTCCAAAGAAAAAACATAACATGTGCAAATGAATTTAGATACACAGCAACTGCATTTCCACTGGTGATATAATTAAGGTTATAAAAATAGCACATGTACATAACAGCTACTGTGGGAGCCCCTCTCATGCTCTTCTATGAATGATAATGATATTTTTTTCTAGGTTTCTTGTCACATTTTGCTTGCCTTTTTGTAAAGTAACCAAATTATTCAGTGTCTAAAAAGTTTCTAAAAGAATGAGAAACATAATTAGACCACTCAGACTCAAACTTTGCATTAGAGAAAAATAAACATTGCTGAATCAAAACGCATCCAGTTTGTTAGTGTTCTCATTATATACATATATACCTCATGAGAACAAAGTTAACGTTCCTATTTTCAGTTCTTTTCCAGGATTATCACCTGATGTCTGAGACGAACATCCATTAGCACTTCTCTTGCTTTAAGACAAAAATATTGATCCACTTTGGCTTCACTTATGATCAGGACACTACCAAGTAGGCACAGTGCAATACTTTCTTGTGTATCAAGGGAGGCTTCATTGCTTTTTTCCCCTTTACTACTACCAAAGGAACTGACTAAGTGCTGCAATTACAGGCACAATTCATCTTTCTGTTCTCTTTGTTCACCTGAGAAAGAAGATAAGTGATTGCGGCTCTCTGTCAGATATAGCACTAGGTCGGAGAAAGGGGGCTGCTGAGTGTTGTAAGCACAAGAGTAGAAGGAAAGGGAATATAGACACCGAAACACAATGAGCTAAGATCCATCACTGATCTTAACTTTTTTAAAATACATTTTGGAATTCATGAATAAGAATGTATTAAACCAGCAGTTTAAAAGTTCATAAATATTAATAAATTGAACTTCACTCAGTATTATGAAGTGGAGAATTATCTCAATAGATAGTCAGAGCCACTTTTAGCTCATGTTCTGCATGTAAAATAAATTTCATAGGTTTCTCGGGGAGCTTTGTTTCACTCATAAACTCAAAATGGAACAAATCAAACAAGTAAAAACAAAAAAAAATAGATATTCTGTTACACAATAAAATGAAATTATTTCCCTTCCATCACAAACTAAGCAAGTGCAATACTTAATAGTCAAGTCAGGACAAACATTTCACTCCCGGTAAACTGCTTAATTGGGATTAACCAGTGCATTTTTTTCCCCCTCCTTGAAAATAACTGCTTTCAAAAGAAATGATGGTACTATGCTAGAAAACCAAGTGTTGGAGAAATGAAACCTTTGAAGTTTTGAATGAGAACAATATTTTCCAAAAGATGAAGAAAAATAAACTCAGTGAAATTTTCTGCTGTGAATTATACTAGTTAATTGAATTCTAGCTCATAAATCATGCAACATGTCCCACAACTTCATTAAGAGGTGATAAAGAAATGAATAATGTGAGAAATAGCCAGGATGAAGAGCCCATCAAAACAGAAGAATGAGATTATAAATCCTGAGTAAAAATTATAACAATGCCTTCATTTGGCATGTGCCACCAGTTTGAAGAGAGTACATCAACATATATCAATTTCGGATCAGTTACTGAAAAATTGAACTTTTCCTCCTTACAACTGTGAAGTCTTAAAGCACTCTCAAATCTATTAAAATATTTGCTACATATTTTCATCTTTTTATGTAATACACATGCTCACAAGGCACCATTCTGCACAAGATGTAATTTGTACCTTATTGAGACTATTATTCCCTTATTGCCAACTGAACTCCCAACTTCAATATTTTTGGACCCTTGCTTCACTTTCATTACACATGCTCATGGAGCCTCCATGGTTAAATTTGCTGGTGCTTTAGATCTCAGATTATATCCACATAACAGCTGTCAAAAAAAATCAGAGACACTTTCACAGCCAGCATCAGGAGTAATAAAGATCTATAACATGCTATTAAAAAAATAATAATAGGGGGCTGCAAGGATGTCATTCAGTCCATTTGTTGTACATCACTGCTATTCTTTGCCAAAAAAAATTCATTTTGGAGGTTTTGATAAAAAGAGAGGGTTTTTTTCCTCCCTTCCCTCTAATTTAACCACTTAAAAGCTCTTCATAATGCCCTGTTCTCCCTCAAAACACCTTTAAAACAGTACTAGAAATAATGATATTTCAAGCTGCAAGTCCCATATACCCTTGAAATCATATAATCCTATCCTTAAGTCAATACACAATTAAATCTGTTGCAATATTTCCATTCACACACGACTATTTCAAAGCTCCACAAGTTCAGAAATGAAATATATCTGCTCTTCATAATTTTCTATTCACCTGCTACAAACTCCAAAAACTTTTGTCAGAATCAGGAAAAAAAAAAATTGTGATGACCTCTTCATCACCCTTCAATAGAAGGGCATTTGGATACTTGAGAACAGTTCATAGAATTCAGTCCCACTGTCTCTCATCATTCAAAAGTGAGGAAAACAGTTGGCAATGTTCCATAAAATTTTTAAATACTTGAAAAAATAATGAATGTTCACAGTGATTTATTGCATCATAGCCCTGGGTTGCTTCCAGTATTCTGGTTGTGGGTTTGTTTTTTTTTTTTTAAGGAGTGATCACATGAGCTCATTGAAATTTAAGTTTTGCTTCTACCCACAGGAGAACAAAAGGAGTCAACTCTACAGTATGATTACAGGATCTTTCATGTTTTCCAGGCTTTTCATGATATTACATGATACAAAAGTATACTCTGTTGATTCTCAGCTACTTAACAGGTTAGTTTGTTCTGCGATAACAAAGAAACACCAAGTGCTTGGACACACAAGACAGACCTCATTCTTAATAATACCCTGGTGATCTGCGGCTCTTGAAGCAAAACATCAGAAATGTAGCAGCATATTTAGAATGTTTCTTTTTTGGCTACTGTTGCAGTAGCATGTGATTCCACCAGCTCTAGACTTGACATCTCAGCCTGTTATTAGAAATTTGTTGGTTATCTGTGATGGTTTTCCTTATTTTCATTATTGTTGTAAGCAATTGAAAGCACAAAATAAATGCTGACTTCTGAACATGCTTAGTGTGACAACTGGTTTCACAACAGCGAAGACTTTTAAACAAATGAACTCACAGCTGCTTCTTTGGTATACCTTGAGGGGCAACAGACAATTACAAAGGGGTATATAAAGAGAATCTAAGTAACACTTTTGCTGAATGTGGAGAGAGGAGGGAAACATTTCTACACAACATTAGCTTACCTCACAACTATTATCACCTGCATCTCAGCAGTTACAATCAATTAGCAGGTGATACTCCTTCAAACAGTCTGAAGTTACAAAGAGAAGAGTCATTACATTATACATGGAAGATAATGGATGATATGATCAATGGTGTCTCATGCTTTAAGACAGGTATTTCATATAAACACTAACACTGTAATACTAAATAAGATCACCTGAATGAGTAAACATTCACAAACATGAGCAAGGGGTACACAAGATCCAGATATATAATTTTCTACCAACTTGAAAATGATAGTTTTAATTTCCCACAGTAGAAACAACAAAACCAGAACTTTGCTTCTCCTAGAAGACTTCAAAACTGCCAAAGCGATAGAGAATTGTAAGGTCTCTCCTTACAATATAAAATATTTTCCATCAGGTTTAGTGGAGCTCAAGTTGAAGAGCATGAAGCAAAAACTAATTTAAGATAAACTTCCTCCTCAGGCTCCCAGTGCATCCCAGGCTTGGAAGCAACATGCTCCAGTGGAAAGTTACTCTTTTATTCAACATGAGGTTACTCTTTTATTCAACATTTGTTCCATTGTACTGTATAATAAATAAAGAGCATTAAATAAATTTATTTTGAGATCCATGTGCATCTCAATTCAGATGCTGAGAGTCATTTTAAAGACAGCTTTTCAGAACTGTGTTGCTGAAACCATACCATTTGAGCAAAATAAATGAGCGATGGTGAGTACTAATTTTACAGAAATGAGAACTAGGAATTGAACTGCAGGGAGAACATAGGTTAGACTAAAAGAAAAAGGCACCATTCTGAATCCATTTTGTCCAGTTATTCTATGAGAGGTCATAATAAAATATTCTAAATACTAGAGAAGGAGGAGGCTCATGGTGGTAAATATGCCTTCTCGCATCCCTAGTGACAGATTTCATCCCCATTTCCAATATTTATATAAAATACATAATTCCTTATGTTATATATAGTTTTTAATTTGGATCAAATAAAATGTAATATAAAATATTAATTTCAAAATGAAAGCTATGCTTGCAAAGGCAGAATTTAAATATTGTCTCCAAAACAAGTAATGTTACTGGGATCACCAGTTTATTTTCTGCTTCAGGTTACTTCCTATATGCATTTTGTTTACAAAATTTTTTAGTGTTGTTTGGAAGATAAATTACTACTGTGCAATGAAGGTGAGGTCATTGCTGCTCATTCAACCTTTTAACTGATTATTCTGAATTCAGAGGATTCTGATTTCATAGAACAAGGGATCAGCAAAGTTAAACAGGAAGGTAAAAGCTACAGCCCTCTTTTTAATCTACAATAATAATACATTTATTATATCTTAATATAATAAATATAAAATGCCACAGGTTAGTCATAGTGCTGATCAATGGCTTATAATTTGCTTAATAGTGTTTCACAGCCTCTTCCAACACAGTTACATAGCTTAAGCATTGTGGGAAAATATCTACATGACAACGGACATGTTTACTTGGACGTGCTGGACGCTTGAGTTGTCCTTGATACCTTGGAACAAGTAACTTGCAAGAACAGCAAGAAGCATAGCGCTGGGAAAAGCAGAAACTTTGAAACAGCAAAAGCATACAGAGACTTGCTTAAGCCAACCAATCAAGTAATGCCATGTTGCAGCATGCCTTTCACAAATGCACAAGTCTGATTGTTCTATCAATAAATGAATCACTTGCCTAACCATGTTGGTATTGTCTCGTGATCTCCGGCGTGCGTGCTGCGACAAAGCATAGCTAGGCAATAAAAGCCTACAACCATCAGAGAATGAAAAAACTGCATATATCATATTAAACAGTAGAATCGGGGTCAGAAATGAGTCACTATCTCTGTCCAAAGCCAATTTAATAAATCAGTGATATTATTGTTCTTAGACTTCATAACCCATCATCAAACAACTATGGTAAAAAGTACTGAAATTCTGTTAGTTGCATATGAGCTATTGGTTTCACCTGGTAGACACCAGCTTTTCAGCTGTGTTGAATTTGGTGCTTCCATGGAGATAAGAAGAGGTTTTCCTGTCCTGCTAAATCACCCCTACATATTTTTAGAATCCTCTTGTATTTATTCACACAGCGCTCATCAGTGTGTGAAATTAAAGCATGAACTGATCAGGATGCAAAAGTGAGGTTCCTAGAGTTAATTGTAACAGGAATGCTGAATACATTTAAGAATGGCTGCACAGCCTGCTTAAATGAGCTACTGCTACCTCACTGACAGCTGAGACAGGAATGACTGAAAGTGGAGATTGGCTTGTATTTACTAATGCTAGGCAGATATTAGCAAGTTACTTAATAAGGGAAATTAATTTTGCTAGGATGGCTGGTATGAAATCATATCTTTAAACATGAAAAGTGAGATCATAGAAGGTCTGTTTTACTGTCTTTACACTGTACATCTTTACAGTGTTTTTATCTATTGAAATTGCTTACATGTAAACAGCACTTCTCTGCTCGTGTTATTGAAATCAATGCTTCCAGATGTAGTTATATTATCTGTGCATTAGGAATATTAGTGCTTTTTCTCCTTATAGGCATTTTGAAGCAATAAGTGGACTTACCTGTTTAAGTTAGCCTGGAGTGCCTAAATAAACTATCACTTTCATACAGTTTGCTCTCAAAGAGATTGTGAGCCAAACATGGAACCAGGAGTACAATGAAAGGAAAATAACACTGCAGATATGTTGTAGCAAAATGCTCCATTAAACATGAAATCCTCTGGAAACTCAAAGTCTCTGGGAAAGATTTAAGCTGTACACAGTGTACTGGTAGGAATACAATCAGAAGGTAACCTGATTTGCACTGATAGAAAGTTCCAGTGCACTGGAGACATCTAGGCAGACAATCATGCATGCCAAAACAACTTTGCTGGAGATAGGATACCTAGCACAGTAACATCAGACACTATTGAGAGCTTATGCTCCACTTCACAATGGAATGATGGGCTAAGAGTAATATAGAGCTATTTTACAGCACTTGGTAAGAAGTATTATGTGGAATTCTGTGGATATGATGATGGAGAAAAGAAATAGAATGCAGACTACCTCCTCATCTTCTAAAGTTTTCAGAAACGCTCTCTTCCTAAGAGCAAGTTCTGAGCTGTTCCACCAGAATTTGACAAGTAGAGTGATGCAGACGATAAAATTATGAAACAATGGAAAACTGATGACAGATACTCTCCTAGAAAATTCTTTCAAAATTGTAAGTTTGAAATTATATTTTTAAAACATGATCATATATGCACAAATACTGTATAAAGTTGGAGATATGCACCTACGGTAAAGCTGCTGCTAAACTGGAAGACATGTTCAAGTCTAGAAACTACTAAAATTAATGAAAACGCTTTCAGAGTATCTGTTCCAGCCTGGTAATAGCCACCAAAAGGAAACAACATCCTTCAGTTTTGTACACCATGACAGCTGTGTTACTCTGCTATAAAAATACAGATTTCTAATTAAATAACCTAAGAGAAAAATAAAAGCAATTATTTCATTTTTTTAAGTAACAGCAAAGGGTGCATAGCTCACTGCATCTTGTCACTGGTAGGTATGGGAGGGATGGAAGAACCAAGTTTGAGAGAACTTGGGTAATTATTCTTTCCAGCGTGCATCAAGAACAAGGTTAATCATATGTAAGCTAAACCCCAGCACTGAGATTATCTTTCCATATTCTTAGAGCGGGAAGATACTGATTTTCAGATTCTTCTGTGCTGTGAGATCTCCCTTTTTCATTTCTTTCTACCTATTTATGTCAGCAGACAAGGTGGTTCCCTGACATGATTACACTTCTCTACTACAACAAAACTAAAATTAAGTACACAATTTCCAGTACTCTATGCTTCTTTTTTTGGTCATCTTTCCCAAATGAATTTATATTAATGTAAATCTGTTCCCTGAGAATTTTACTCACCTAGCAGTAGATAGGACACTTCTGTGACACAATTCCACTTCTTTAATCCCACAAAGAGAAGATACTGCTCATGATTTCCAGTTTTCAGTGCTTCCCTTTTTCCTTTTTGTCTTTTTCTCTAAAGGAATTTATATTAATGCAAATCTTCTGTTCTCTGAGCTTTGTCTTGCTCTCATGTATCTTTTCCTTTCTATTGTCTTACTGATCTTGACTTGTTTACTCTATTTCCTGTCATTCACAGCAATTTTCTTGTGCCTCCATAGGTTCCAATTTCTATGTTAGTAATTTCATTGACTACCCTTCAACTTAAGTATTTTGAATTAAAATTGAACAAACAATATATATGGTATGGAGACTACATTCAGTTTAGAGATTTTTCTCTTCAGGTGTGGAAGATCCATTTATTCCTAGCTAATAACATTGTTTTGATACCCTCCTCTAACTTCTCTAAAAATAACTAGGAGGAAAGAAAAACGTACAACTCAGCCCCACGCAAGCATTTAATTACCCCTCGAGAGGGATGAGGGGGAGAATTAGAAGGAAAGTAGAACTTGGGTAATAAGATAAAAATCATTTACTAAAACAGCAAAAGAAAAATGGAAATAAAAAATGTGATAATATAAATCCACAATACAATTACTCACTATCCAATGCCCAGCTAGCAATACAACTGTCCTTAGACAAACAGCCTACAGACTAACACCCACCCAACTCCTCACAGCTTTATGGCCTTCTGCATGTCACCTGGCATGGAATAGCCCTAGGCCTAATTCAGGCCACCTGTCCTGACTACACCCTGCCATAAAGGCAGTGGCTCTTGCCCAGGTGTGCACTCATCACTCAGTAACAACCAAAATAATTCTGTGTATTAACATAGTTTTGGCTCAAACTAGAGTGAAAACCATGTTCTACTGGGAAGTTTTACAGAAGTGTAAATGTTCAAAACACAAACTCAACGAAAACATCATCACAAATTTCAAGCATACACATAAGAGCATGATTCCCAGGAAACTGCATGTTTCCTCAAACATTTGAGTAAATCAAGATTAAACTATTCTTCCTTAGTTAACTATCAGAAAACTCTCCAGCTTTTATTATCCAATTTTTAACTTGCTTTTGGCTGGAAGCACACATATCACCTGAAAGGACACAGCCATTTTTGCTCCTGTTAGGACCACTTTTATGGTACCCTTTACCTTTGAAGGGAAATGAAATGTTCTAAGTTTATTTAAAAGCAAACAGGTTTCTAGACATAAAAATGGAAATGTGATCACCTGTATATGCGTAAGTTGTACATAATTTACATTTTAAAAGTCTGTAATCCTCTGTGTTCTCTTGTTGTTTCACGTATAAAAGTACAACCTCATGCGCAATTAAATCATAGAGAGAATATATTAAGGGCTCTAATGCTGCTGTGTATGGCTTGTGAAATAATGAACATGTTCTGCTCACAGCCTTGGCCATTATAATGTTATTACATAGTCATTAAATTGAAGCTGTTATTCCACTTCTAAAAAAACTGATCAATATCCATTACCATTCAGCGATGGTTGGAGCCAAAATGCGATTATACTGCAAATGAGCCACAGACAAGGTAATGATCCCTCTACTTCAATATATTTAAAGGCATTCCCTAAAGCAGATAATTTCCTTAAGCAAAACAGCAACTTTTCTATCAAGTCTCCAATCTAGGTGAAAAAAATATGCTTTAATTATCAAGAATCTTATGTAATATGGTTTGTAATGAAATAATTGTGTCCTAGGCAAAGATAACTACTGCTTGATCAATGAAATTTTCTAGCTTCCACCGCGTTCTGTAAATTCTGCAGTTTTACATGCTGTGTGAGGTTGAGCCTATGCCTTACCAAATAAACTTAGCAACTGATATAGGCCAGAATTCAGTCTCTTAATGGGGTAAATTTTAGTTTGTCCAAAAATAAAAATAATAATGAATGGAGAAAAGTCCTTAGAAGGATTTTTGTGTCACCTCCGTATGAAATCCGTGGTAATTTTTTTGTTCCTTTTCTAACAATTTTTAAAGTTCTGTTTAAAACTCTTTCTAGTTGTTCTTGGGTAGTTCCTTCAAAGGCCCTTCAGTCATTGACTTGAGAGATCTTCCCTATCATCTCGCTGGCTCTCTAAAGTGTTTTATTTATTTGTTTGTTTGTTTATTTATTTATTTATTTTTCCTTTATTTTAATCTGATATCCTCACAAAACAGATGCCCTACAGTCCAGGTGTCTGCGTCTCCTTTACATTCCACATTTCCTTATGGCATGCAATACTGTGTCCAGTTCTGGTCTCCTAGTTGGAGAAAGATAGGGACCTTCTAGAGAAAGTCCAGCAGAGGGCCACAAAGATGATGAGGGGCCTGGATCATCTCCCATATGAGGAAAGGTTGGCAGACCTGGGACTGTTCAGCCTGGAGAAGAGGAAATTGAAGGTGGAACTTAACAATGCTTGTAAATATGTAAGATGTGGGTTTCAAGGGGATGGGGCCAGGCTCATTTCAGTGTTGCCCTAAAGCAGGACAAAGGGCAACGGGCACAAACTGGAACACTGGAAGTTCCACAGAAACAGGAGGAAAAGCCTTGAGGGTGACTGAGCACTGGAACAAGCTGCCCCGAGGTGCTGTAGAGTATCCTTCTCTGCAGATGTTCAAAACCCACCTGGATGCTTTCCTACGCAACCTGCTAAAGGGAGCCTGCTTTAGCGGGGGGTTGGACTGGATGACTTCCAGAGGTGCCTTCCAGCCCCTACAGCTCTGTGATTCTGTGATTGAATGTATTCTAGAATATTAAGAGCACCGTAACCCTCATTTATACAAAGCAGTTGAAAAAGTACAGCCTTACTTTTGAGACTATATTGACTATCTTGAAGGAAAAACTACTAGCAATTACGATAGGATTACATAGGAAATTTTACACTAAGTATAAATGCTTCTAGTGTCTAAAAGAATATTTCCAGTGCTAATGTAAACATATTGAAAGTCTAATAACTCCTCCTTGCACACCTACTTGTTCCTGTGAGACGTAGTCTCTGTCATACAGTTCAGTCTGAGCTCTGCAGCAAGATCAGAAAGACTTTTGGAGTGTCCAGATGTCAATTTCTCTGCAAATGTGCTGAACTAAATAGACAAAGAAGCTCAAGTTTTAACCATGCATATCCATTAAACAGAAGCTACAAAATTGACATGTTGTCTGTGTGAAGTATGAAGTAGAAAAACCCTGTTGTTTATAGGCTGGGTTCTGATAGAAAAATATGCCATTGCCCCCTCTCTCTCTCTCTCTCTCTTTTTTTTTTTTTTTAGTGTAAAACTATGAACTCATATTTTTCACAAAGGCCATGTTTCCAGACCATTTCTTTGAACAAGTCACCCTTAGTTGCTCCTTTACCGAGCTTGTTCTTTTGTTGTTCTCATGAAGTTTTCTCTCTTACCAACCCTATTTGCTATCTCTTTTTTTACCAAATACAACTGGGTTTTCTCTATTATTACCCCTGAGGCTTGAAAGGACTCTACACAAATATTTAGTGAGTTATTTCCCAAACCTCCTCTCTTTAGAAGCCTTGAATAAAAACTTTACTAGATAGGCAGCTGGTGTTATGTGACTAATGCAAAGAAGCTTCATTCTTTCCTCTATTGCCTGTCTGCCTGTGTTATTACACCTTGTCATACATCTTCGCTTGTTCATTGTCCGCTTCTTCCTTCTGTTCCAGCCATGAGAACACCCGTTTCCATTTCTGTCCTTCCACAGGGGCAACTGGCACCGACACTGGTGCCTCCTGTGGTTGCTCAGGTTTAGCCTGGGGACTTCCCCCTCTGGTTTGAATCTCAGCCAGGAAACTCTCAAGAGCAGTGTTATATAGAGCTTGATAAGCACAAGCCAGGCCCCAAATAAGTTGTGCCTCCTCAACCTCACCACAGTGCTGTTTGTAAAACTAGCCACTCCCTCAGGGAGGTACAAGCACCAGGCTGGTATCTCCATGAGTGCCATTATGTAGTTAAATGTACACACAACTCCAACACAGAACATGATAAACTTAACCAGAAACCAGTACGTTCCGAGGAACATGATGGTCGTTAATCCTTTCTACAGTGCTCCAAAAATGAAAAACAGATTCAATGCCTGCATTCTCCACCAATATTTGTTACAGTGTTATCTAAAGATCTGCCTCCGTGACAAGGGGGACAGGCCCGGAAAAAAAGAAAAATTGTCGTTGGGTAGGGGCCAGCCCCAAGTGGTCCAGTGGCTAAAGTGGCAGGGAAGCCACGGACCCACACCCTGGGGAAAAAAAAGGGAAAAGGGGAAAGGTAGGGAATTTGTAGACAGATCTAAAACAAAACAGCGGCACCAATCTGAGGAGGAACAACCAATTTTACTAAATGTATCGAAATTGAGGCCAGTAAATCAGAACAGAGAGAGTTTACAAGCTGAGATTCTTACACCGTAAACTGCAGGAGGACCACGTGCTTCTCCACCGGGCAGGAAGGAAGGTGAAGCCAGGCGGCTTCACCAGCCCCGCCAAACACAAAGACCCCTGGGGAGTGCATCTCGTCCCCTCCCCCTCAGAGGACCACACACCAAAAAAGGCAGTTTGCAGTAACCAGGGAATTAACTCTTTAACTGCCAGTGCTTTACATGATGTTATGATGTGAAATACCGACAACAAAAATCACAAAACCATGACACCATAATGACGTTCAGCAAATGTTCAGCTACCTGGCTTGGTCACCACCACCATCGCTGTTGCACCACAGACTTCAGTGGGAGCACTGTAAGACCATCCAGGATTGCAGGAATGGGCTGAGGTAGCTACTGTATGTGTAACAGTGATTTTGCTGCCATGTTACCCGCGGTAGAATGAGCTGACTCAGGCTTGCCTGTTATGCTGTGTTTCTGCCTCTGATTGCTCATTAAGCATACTTTCAATCATAAGTTCCTTGGCAGAACTGTGTACTCCAGTGAGATCCATTGGATCATAGTCCGTGGCTACTCGGAGGCACAATAATAATATCAATAATAAATAATAAACAACAGCAATAACCTTGCATCATTTGGTTGCTCAAAGGCATATTTAATGCAAAAATAAATAAATCAGTGTTGTGAACAGACTCTTACAGTCCCTTCTGTACTACTGTATTCTGCTTCATTTAACGTAAAGTATGCAACCCAGTCTGACAGCCCTGATAGCAGAGCTGTCAGAAGATTTAGTGGAATTGTATGATTTTCCTTCTCTGATCAAACTGAGAACCTCCTTGTCTTGGCAAATCTGTAATGAGGTTTTGAATGTTGACAGAAGAAGGGCATGGTGGGGGGAGGCACAGGTCATAAAAGCTATCTAATCTAATGAATATTATAATTCTTATTAGACTGTGTCTTTTTTTTTCTTCCAGTTGTTTTTAGGCAGTCTTCTAGTCTTCATTTATGTATTCTATATGGATGCACTAATTACATCTCAGCTTTCAGAGATCTGAGGCTTGTGCTGGTAGCAAAACTAGACGCTCCTATTTTTAACAACTGTTTGATCAATAATATATTGCAGATGCACATCCCATAGTATGGTGTTACAAACATACATGTGGGATGCCTTCTTACAGCACCCACACTGTGGTAACTCGCTTTGCAGTGCCCAGTGCTCTTTACACCAGATTAGAAGCCTGTGGAAATCTTGCTATTTAGTTGTGTGACCATTAGAAAAATGCTATAGCTTAAATTACTGCAGTACTGATAATTAACTGGTAAATAGACAAAGCCGAAACTGCAGAAAGGAAGTGTGATGTTATTTTTATTGCATGAAAGGAACAACTGTACTGAAGTCATAAGGATATTTCTGCTGTTATTTCAGACCTATATAATCCTTGGCTTTGGCTGAATATAATAACAGAAAAAAAGAGGAACTTAATTTTCTTTTACTTACACTTGCCTCATTAAGACTAACTACATTGCATTAATTATGTAGGTGAGCTGATTCTGATAGACTTATTCTTACTTTTATGACATAAATACCAACTGAATAGAATCAGATTTTCTCATTACTTCGTTAAGTTTGGTTGACACAATTGAGAATAATCACCAACATAATGCAATGCAGTATAGACAGGAGGTATATTTAGATTTATTGTCATTACAACAAAAAAAGATACTCTGACAAGTGATAATGAACAACTTATAAATGCCTCAGCTTGACAGAGTGGCTTAAATAGCTCTAAGATACATACATAGTAATGAGAAAATGTGTTATTTTTCATAAATAAAGATTCCAAAACTGCCATTTCCTGATCTGGATGCAAAACCTTTTGGTAAAATTTTACTCTTTTGTTAAACAGAACAATATAATGGTCTCTTTTAGTTTTAAAGCTAATAATATTACCTTTTGTAGCATTACTATCATTATTTATAACGTCAGTATTATACATAAGCAGCATATTCAACATCACTTAAATGATAACACACATTAAAATAAAGACATTTTGTTGTTTTCAAAAGCTAAGTTAAAAGTTCTTAACATACTAAACTGAAAAGTTTGCTGTCATTCTTAAGTTTTCTTTTCAGTGAGTCTCTTTTGTTATGTTTATTGTTATACACTGTCTTGCACAACTCCCACTGTCTTCATAAATGTTTAGCCATTCCAGTCAGACTTCACATAGTCCATTTGAATCAACTAATGTTAACTGAGTGGCCAAAGATTCTGGTGTTTGAGAATAATTCAGAAGATAATAGTTTTCTGATTATTTAAGATAAACTTGATAATAAAATCTTTCTTATGTACTAAAAAAAATTACAAACTTTGATTGCCAAAGCCATTCTGTAGGTAGAATACTTACAGTAATGTTTACAGGCTAGCTGGTAATCCTAACTCTATTTTATTAAATTTTATTATTATTTTTTTTAGTATTGGTCTTATATTTCTGAATAAAATTGCATAAGTTTATCCTTTGTTGTTTGATCCTGCTGTTTTCCTAAAAGGTCTTTTTTTGTACGTGAAAATAAAAATGACAGCTATATAGTGTTTTATATCTATGCAACACTTCAGTGTATAAAATGAAAAAAAAGACAAATTGTTCCAACTCATCTGTGTTTTCTTGCCTTCTAAGCACATCACTGATGTGTGTAGTGTTGTCCGTGGGATATCACTAAATGATTGATGGTACTTCTTTCTTACCTAAATACTGTAAGTGTTTAGAATAAAATTAGTTTTTCTAATGGAGTTTACTGGATTATGAACATCATCAGGGAGTGCACTAGCAACTTTTAGTTTAAACAGTCCAGTCCTGCTCCAGCTGAGGTCAAAGAAATATTTCCATTAATTTTCAGGTACACTGGTTTAGACTACAAGAAATTAAAGATAAGAAGTCATAAAGCATGAAGATACAGTGGCTAGATTCCAGAATCCTTTATACCAACTTTTATGTGTGTAACTCTGTCAATATCACTGGAGCTTTTCCAAATGTGCATTGATATATAAAACAAGTAGGCCCACCCAGAGATTAAAATAGGTCACACAAAGCTTCACCTGATGCAGTAATTCTTGTTCATCAAAATAAGCAATCTAATTTCTGCAGGGTTACCTCCATAGACTAAAGTGTCCAAAGTTCAAACCAAAGCAATAGGTGTCTACAGTTTTTCTGCACCATTAGTTTAATCATAGTGGAAGATCGCACGAAGGTTTTATGCATCCATATGTATGTTTGGCATGTCTCTGAGGAGCTGGATGTTCATGACTTTGACCCTAAGTAAAAAGGGGAAAAATGCATCTTTTTCTTTTAGGAACTTGATCTACCATCACACTAAGCACATTGTGGAAATGTCAAGGGCTTTGAATTGCCATAAAAGTCAGAAGCTTGAAAGGTTGAGTCATACAGACATTTATTTTATAGCAATTAATAACTTGAGACATGAAGTCACTAATATGCTATATATCTTAATTAGAAGCCACATCTTCAGTTCAATTTAATTACCCTCCTCTTTCACATCTTCAACTCAATTATTTTCCTTTGCAGCTTGCACAACAAAGGTATCTATTCATTGTAAGATTTACACTGGATTTAACTGTTGTTTTGTTGTTTGTTTATATGAAACTTGATGAGAAGACGGATGAACACTAAGTGATTGATTTACACTCATCAGTTATTCCTCCCCAGAAAAGCCCATTCCTTAAACAGGAGCCTCATGACACTGCCCATGCCTTAGTCTGACATTCTGAACACACATCAGCCACCAGTGTCCCAGTTTTTCACTTTCTCATGTATGTGCTAAAACAAGAATGAGTACTCACACGTCTCCCTCATACTGTAGCCTCCTTTGAGCAACAAGTTAGACGTTACTCAGCGACTCAAGTCACATGTACAGTTGGAAAACACAACAGAATATATTATACTGGCTCATCTTCCAAATCTGCTTAGAAGGATGCTAGTATTTTGTTTTTTTTCAGCTGTGGCTTAATGATTGGATTAGTGCTCTGGGCTGGGTTTTATGTCTTTTTCTGCCTGAAGGATTTCAAACCAACATCTCTTCTTCTGTGAGCTACACTAGCATATAGGGCTCTTCCTCTGCTGAGTCATACAAGTCCACACAGCATATCTGAAGTCTTCTTGATAAATGAAGAATGAGACAACTGTGGTCCTATCCTCCAGTGGTAGAATATGAGAAAAGGAAACTTAAATCTTTGTAAGTGCTCCACAGAATTTATTTTTGTTAAATACATAAAGATAATAGAGACGTGAACTACCCTGAGTTCAAGGACTAGAAAGAAATTCTCTCTTGCTGAGGGTCAAAATCTCTACTTTACAGATTTCTGCTTCTTTTTCACTCTTCTGAAATAATTAATTATATTCAAGACTTAGGAAAATAACTTGAACAAGGTAGAGTTAAAACAGCCATGCTACTCCCTAACTATTCTATAACTTGGTGGGTACAGCACATATGGTTTTCTATTATAGGCATGAAACTGAGGGCTAAGTTAACTGAACCCAAATGTCACACATCTGTGTTGAATATGCTAATCACCCAAGTTTAATGGAAGAAAGAATTAGCCATTGAACTGTAAAAGCATAGATCTACAAATTTACACAACACTCAGAGAGGGTTAGATGAATCCTGAGCTGAATCCCAAGGAAAACTTCACATAAATCCTTTGCTCAGTTTTCCTACTAGTAAGTTCAGGGCCTGAGTGCTTAGTGTTGATTTCAGTAGTCTCTGTGTTGCAGTAATTTCTCCATATTTTGCATAAAGAAGCCAAGATCACTAAATCAGGGCTGTGGATCCTGCTTCTATGAGGGCTTCTATGAAAACAATTCCTTGTATTCTATTATGTTGGCCCACTATGTCAGAGGCATTTCCCCACACTTGGAGATATTCAAGGTCAGGCTGGACAGGGCTCTGGGCAACCTGATCTAGCTGTAGGTGTTCATTGCAGAGGAGTTGGACTAGATGATCTTTAAACATCCCTTCCACCTCAAACGATTCTGTGATTCTGTAAAAGTATAAACGTGTTCATAGACACAGTCTCAGAGAATAGATGGCTATCAAATATTATGACCATTCTTTTATGTCAGGAAAGCCTCCAGCGGCTGACTATCAGTTATAGGGTGATTGGGTGTGAAGATAAGGACACTCTGTTCTACAATGTTTCCAGAGATGCCTATTACAAATGGCTTTCCAATACAAGCCATTGAATGGGATGGGTGTTGTGATCGTGCAGAGATGTTCATAAGTAGTTTAGATGCCTAGATTAAGATATATTTTGATTTAAGATACTTGAGTTTCCAGAATAAATTCAAAATGAATCATTGTTATCTGAAAAGAGAATTGCCAACACTGGGGAGATTAAATTTTGTTATAAATATTATCCTTGAGCAAAGGGCAAAATTAATAACGATGAATTCTTCAGATAACAAAGTTCCTTCATTATAAGGTTATATATTCCTTAATTATAAGGTTCCTTCCTTAATGTAATTTTTTTTTTGTCCCAGTGAACTGTGCATTAAAAAGCTTAACTTAGTTGTATCATAAATATACAATAACAACAACTGAAAAATATATGTACGTACGTACATGCATGTGGAATTCTGCAGATTTTATCTGTGAAATATTAAGAAACTAAGTGTTGATGTTAAGGATATATTGACAAGGAGAAGAAATGAGAGAAAAAAAAGCAACACTTAAAATAGTAGCTTTAAAAGTTGCACTGACAATATTAGGAATTCTGTGAATAGGCTAAGCCACTATTGTCTCTCCTGAAGCTAGTGGATTTTTTAACTGTTTTCTCTGATTCTTTGTACAGCAAACTGATAGATAGAGTAAATCTACCCTCACAACTCTCCAAAGACAGTTACTTTTCTGACATTTTAATGGCCCCAATTCACATTTGATTACCATCGCTGTGGTGTCAGAGCCTTTCCAAAAATAGGGGTATTTCCAGCAGCTGTGTTTCTATCTCTTTGCTTGCAAATGTTAGGCCACCGGTTCTTAAATAAATATGCTGTAGAAATAGTGATCAGGGAGTGTTCTTTTGATGGATGGTTCACCTCTTGAGTCCCAGACTGTTAGATTTGTTCAAGCTAGTAGAATAAAAGGAAAAAAATTCCTGGATTGACAAAAATGATGTGCACTGTTTTTCAAAAACCTACTTAGTAGAAAGATTTCTGTAAGAGGATTTCAAAAACTATTTTGGCGGAGCAGATACAGACCACAGAAAAAAAAAAAGAAATAAAATAAAACAGAATAAAGAGGGCTGCAGTAACCCTTTATCCACCTGCAAGGAAGGGTTATACATGACTAAGTAATTTTTTACAACCTGACTGAGAGCAGCTCTCTTCCAGCTGGTGTTAACTTGGCCGGCTCAATGTTTGTGAATAGATCTTTGCCTTTTCAGAAAGCAGATGAAGCTGAGGAAGGGAAGTAGTCCAAGCCCATGGAGACACACAGAGGCCATCTGAAGGAGGAACATGAGAGAATTTGCAAGTCATAACATCAATAAGCATATGATTGACAAAAATATACTGCAAAATATATTATTTATCCATATCTCATTCAAATTTATTCTCCCATATCTTCTTTGAACTAGCTCCAAATCAGGTTTTTCAAGCCTCACTGACAAAGAATCCAGGTATCGCACTCTTCACAGGCAGTGCGCAAAGGCCTCCCATAATGACAAGACAATATCTTGAGGAGCTCTACTGGTAGCCTGTCAGTCTGCTGAGCAGCCAAAGCCTAAAACTGTCCTTCAAAGAAGGCATCAACAGAATTTCTTCTTGAAGAACTCTCTCACTTGTGGTAGAATGTACACAATTATAATCTCATAATTTAGCAGTCAGAATATCTCATGGGCTTCCACCATATCTCTGGGCAACCTGTTCCATTGCTTCACTACGCTTCTTGTACCTTTTTTCCCTTATATCCAGTCTAAATCTTCATCTTTTAGTTTGAAACCAATTCCCTTTGTCCTACCACAGCAGACCCTGCTAAAGAGTCTGTCCTTACTGATAGCTCCCCTTTAGATGCTGAAAGGCTGTACGTGTTGTTGCCATACAGTGCCACTGAAAGGCTCAGGCACATCCCTCTGCTGATATTTTGCTATCCCCTGTGCATTTCTGTCAGCGTCTGCACTGTGCTCCTTTGGCATCCATCACTCAGATATTAGGATAGAAGCAGAGGATTAACAATCAGTATATCATTTCTCCATGTTAACTTGTATGAATATAATGAGAAAGTTTTCTCTCTCAGATCAGAGCTAGTGAGAATTCAGAAATCGCCACAGGCAAGAATGCATCCCCTTATTCCTTTTTCCAGTTTGACACTTTCAAGACAACCGTGAGCCTTGTGCTGTGTTGCTCTCCTGGGCAGAGCACAAAGGTCAGTGGATGGTTTGCCAGGAATGTTCCACATCCCTACCATGATGTCCTTTGTTCACTGCATTCCCTGCCTAAAGCATTTCTATCTAGCGGAAGCACTTCTGATTCAAACAGCCCAGCAACTCTGAACAATGAGCTGCACTCCAACAGGTACCTGCCAATTAATGGTGCAAAGTCCTTCATAGAGGCTACTATAGCATCTCCCCATGAAAAATCACTCACATCCTGGGGACTGAGAGCAATAACCACTCCAGACTCTCAGCTGTTAGCGCAGATCTGAGTGACTTGACCCCTTCAGGTCTCTGAATACCTTTAGGCTTTGAAAAGCCTTTCTTCAGAGTATCTCTTCATGTCCTAAGTTCAGCCAGCTATATTCTTCATAAGCCTCATTCTAGAATGGTTAAAGTCCATTTCCATAAATGTTATGGATGTCAAAACAATTTGCTTTCTTTTCTTTCTTTCTATCTTTTTTTTACCACTATATTAAATTCTACACCAGAGAACTTGAGCTCTTGAAAACACCTTAGCCTCTGCTATTCTTTCTGACGATGTTAAAAGTAATAACAAAGTACAAACTCCAGGATAAATTCAAGAGACGATGAAAAGCATTCAGAGATTTATACATAGTATTATCAAGTATTTTTGAAGAAGTTAAAAAAACAAAAAACACAAAACAGAGACTCCTCTGCTGCAAATGAGTGCACAGGTGCATGACAAAGGGAGTGGGGAAGACAACTTTTTTGTAACGTTTGCAAACATTTACAATCAAGAAAATGACAATTTCTCAAATCTAATTTTTTTTAAGTATTTAATATTAGAAACAGTTGACAACATAGCAGATACTCATCATGTGCAGTAGGTCACAAAGGTTTTTCTGTGTCATGTGAAATGGAAAATTTTGGATAGTACTGATAATATTCATAACTCGGTAGATCTAGGTTAGGTGAAACCAGGTTAGGTTCTTTTGAATCTCTGAGAAATGATCGATTATAGTCAACTGCTCCTTATGAAATATTCTCCTTAGAACTCTTCTCCCATCCTGGAAGATTAAGAGAAGACTAGGACAGAAGGTGAAGAATTTCAGAAAGCCAAAATGATCAAGGAGGCCTCAGCTCTTGAGAATGCCCAGTTCCGGAAACTGATCTTTCAAGTTATGAGGAGATAGAAATCAGTACAAATAATAGATGCTTGGTTGCAGTTTTAGCTGTAGAGACCTAGCTAATTAACTTGCTACTTGAAGCCATTAGTACAAATGCAGATCCACGGTAATAATAATTCCATTATTTTGTTTTCTGAATATACTTGCAGGTTTAGGTTTTGCAGAGAAAGGATGATCTCAAATACTGTCATATTAAATCAGGACACCAGATTCACTCCATACACTTTAAATTAAAGAGCACTAATAAAGATCAAAATTCAACCGGCTTCATGTTTCAAATTCTTATTAAAGTAGAAACTGGGACTCTCCAGTTTAAAACTGTTACTGTCTAAACATACACGACTCATCAGAAGTCAAAGACCTTATCTAAGACTTATTAATATTGCTGCGAACGTCCTTGCTAATTTCAATTGGCAATTTCTAATTTCAATTGGCTGCAGGAAATTTAACTGAAAATGCATTTGACTACATTTGTAATTAGAAAGAGATAGGGATTCCAGGATCTCTGGGTCACACATGATGGCTAGAGGTTAAATTTCATTCATAAACATCTTAGTTTGAAACTGTCGTCTACTGCCTACTTTTGGTAAATTGATTTTGCAATTTTTTTCCTTGTTCTGATCATTACTATTTGTTCCATCAGAACTGATAGAAAGTTTAGTTTGTTAAGACAGATGGTGCTATCTTAATAATCTTTCTCACAGTTCTTCCTTACACTACAGAAAACAAATTTGCAAAGACAACGCTCCATTAATCAGATTGAATATAATCATTAATGACTGGTAATTACAATTTACAAATAAACAAACATATCCCTCAGTTGTTTTGCTCCCTTCCAGAGACTCCTTTACAGACTTTTGAAACTTAGATTATTTTTAAAATGAATATGCTCCACTTCATCGGTAATATACTTTAATTTTAATATAATATGCTATGATTCCAGATTAAAGTTTTTGTAAAACAGTAATGTATTTTTACTAAGATAATGGTTTGTGTTTCACTATATTAATATTTCATTTCTATTCTTATGATTTTAATATGATGCAAACTAAATGATTGTTCACTGAAACAGAAATAGTTATTCCAAACAGAATTGCTCTATACAGTAAAATATTAATAACTTTTAATTATATATACATACATAAATTATATATATATAATTATATATAATTATATAATGGATATACGTAACTTCCTTTCCCCAGTGCTTCTTGAATGAAATAGTGTAAAACTTTTACTTCAGAGCAATGTTTCATAGTAAATAATTAGAAATCTGTCAAAAACAGAATACCACTGAATTAAAATGTTATTGGGGAAAAAAAAAAAAAAGAGTAAAACCACAACTTCCACACAAATATCTTAGATATTTTTCTAATCAGAGCATCCAAGTCAGTGAAAACTCAAGAAGACTCACAGTCAAAATACTTGCTATCTTAATTGTGTTTGGTTGGGTTCATAGGCAACTGAATCTCTGTCTTTGAGAAATGAATAACACAATTTGCATCAGCAGGCTCCCAAAAATTGTACTAAGTTTCAAAAACAAGTGAACGTAATATGGTTTCTGCTTCTTCTCAGCAACGTCCAACTCACTTCTGGGAGAGGACAAATAACTTCATTATCCAGCATTTATACTAATACATGCATAGTCTCCTCATCTGTGGCAGCTGCTGCGGAGCACTTGCTCCAGGTTTACACATATCCATAGTTTATACATCTTCATCTGTTTGTCCACAGCTTAAATTCAAGTGAAAGTTTAGAATGTTATTGTCAGTAAATTTAGCAGCAATTGTCCCACCAACTACAGACTTTCAAGATAATACTTTTCAAGCTTTCCTTATTGATGAATAATTAAGAAAAAAATAGACAACTTCTTATTGCAGGTCACTGCTGTGAATGGAAAAGCTATTATTTGATGCTGTGAAGTATGTAAGTTTTGCTAGTATGATAGATGGCTAAGAAGTGGAATTTAATTATTTACAGGGAGAACTAGTGTTCTAAAAAGTAGAATAAAAAATGCCATAGGCTCTTGCGTCAACAAATATGAAAAATCGTGCATGGATTTTTTATTTTAAAAGGCTACCCCTTTCGTTTAAAATCATAGAAAATAAATCTGACAGGCTATATGATGTGAGAGGAAAAGAATTATTGAGTGTGAGCTGCAGATCACAGGGGGAAAGAGCTGAAAGTAAAACTAAATGGAGAATTTTCCCTGATAGATTGGGTACTTACCTACATTTTACATACACATAAAGAAGAGGTAGTCTGAATTGTACGCCTCTGTTAGAGTGATATGTTATCCTTTGTTTTAAAATATGGCTTTGTCTTAAGGATATATTTCAAAGATTCTTCAACAGAACTTCAGCCAATATATGATAGCAACCATAAATAGAAAAAAATAGGAGCAGAGAATTTTAATTGAAGATTTTTGGAAAAAAAAAAAAAAAACGCAAACTCCAAAGGTAGAAATAAATACATAATGATAACCTTAAAGGGGTTGGAGGGGAACAAAGTGTAGGTTGTATTTATTTGGCAGAGCATGTCTGTCATAAAGACCGATGTGAGAACTGAACAGGAAAGAACTCCAAGATGTGACAGGGAGACAGATGAGAAGTTTGGGTTATCAGGGAAACAGGTTTAATTGCAGTGTTTCTGCAGGTAGCTGAAACCACACTGATGAGCAGAGCGTGGCAGAAGAGCAGGGAGCAGCTCTATAGATGACACCCACACATCTTTGCACTTTGAAAGGAGAGTAGAAGGGAAGTAGATGCCACAATTGGCACCAACAAGTGTTCGTAGAGTCAGTAGCAGATATTTGTATTAACACAATTCCCGAGTTACATTCTTGCTGGGCAGAATGAAAGAAAACATCTGTTGCAGAGAATGCAGAGGCTTTGCATTCAGGAGACATTTGAGCTTTTATGCACAATTCAGACTTTTATGCATATTATGAGACTTTTATAGTGGAGCCTCAAATAAACTGTGTCTCTCTTGTGAAATCTCACATTGGGTTGGTTATGGGAAGACAGTAGCCATTACAATGGTAATTTGAGCTGGGACAGAGTAATAGCACCACATTATGAAGGAGTAATGGGATACTAATGTTTGTAGTGCACCCTGGTAGTGCATAATAATGAAGGGGAAATATAAGTTTGAAATCAATCCTTAATTAGGTGAGTGACTTTCTGATTCTGAGAAATATTGACACTTGCCCAGAACTTCAGTACTGATTCAAAGTTTTTGCAGTTTTTCTACCTTAGAACACACAAGTACCTGCCCAGCAGTTTTTCAGGGGCCATTTGCTTTAGCTTTGATTGAATACAGCCACCTGAGTCTCAGAGTAGCTTCTCAAATCCCTTAGATTTGCATACAGCTTTATTCCTGTAGTGCAAATTATTTTATGCCTTTTGGCATCACCTGCCACTGTGATGAATAAATTGCATGATGGCAGCAGAATGAGAAAGCGATGAAAAGGAAAAATGCTGGCATTTTGGGTGCACTTGTCTTCATTTTGATAAGTGTGAGGAAACAGCTGCTGAAAATGATTTCAGTAAATCCAGTCTAAACGTACATCCAAGCACTTCAGGTGCTTCCCAGCATGGGTCATGGCTGGCCAGAAGATTAAACCACATGGTTGTGTCAGATCCAGTGCAAATGGCACCCGCAGGCATGATGTGGGGACAGCATTCTTCAGCTCCTGGATGGCCTGAATATCATACCTTAGTCATACGTGGTGGGGGAATTGGTAAAATAAACAAACATATGGCATGATTAAATCTGCCATAGTTCTTACATGCTGGCCCAAAGACGTTTATGCTGAGCAATGGCTTTGGTCAATGTAAATGGGAGTAAGATTGGGATCCTCAAAAGCTAGACTGTGGAATTTCATTTTTACTTTAATATTTGTGGTTCCTTTTAAAAATTTATTCATTTATTTATTGCAAATGATGTGTAAGAATTCTGCCCTTGGGTTCAGCTCACCAGCTTCATAGTCCATTAAGTTAAACGTCCCTACTATTCTCACTAATTGTATAGATGTGGTGTAAGGGTTAGGCAACTCTGCTAAATATCTTGGAAACACATTATCATCTGAAGAGTACAGATACTGTATATAGAGCATGTTCATCAATCTATGTCTTCACACACCTGGAAAGCTGACAGACTGCTTGTTGGGCACTTGCAGCACAAGGGAGACAGGAGTTTGTGAAGGCAGCAAAACAGTAGCAGGAGGCAAGCCCTCCAGTTCTCAATTCCTGCTTTAAATGCTCATTTTGGGAATTCCTTCATTCATAATACTATTTGAAGTCCCTTTGCTGAAGCCTGTGGGTGTTCCTAGAAAAGAATAGAAACATATTTATAATGGTAATCTTTATGGGTCAGGAATTAAATGATATAAATATTTTGTGTTTTCATAAATAAGTGTGTTTTCTTCTTCTTAGAGTATTAGTAATTCCACCTCACATTGCTATTTACTGCTTGTTCACTGGTTAGGTCAAGCAGTTTGATTTTTTACTGTCCAATCATGATTTTAGGTCATTTCATTTAGAGCAATTAAGTAAGTTGCTAGAAATTTCAGGACATTTCAGGTCAATTCATTAAGTTTTAGAATTCTTCTGACGTTTAATTTTAACACATTTCAGCTGAATTACAGCTCTAATTAATTATCCTCTACACTTTGCATCAAAAGCAGTAATCTTCTATCTTAATCCGCTAATAAACGGCAGTGTTTATGAAAAGGAATTTGCCAGATTCTCATTTTCACCAAGGCACTCCACAAAAAAATGACAGTAGAAGAGTTTTAAAGATACTTCTCTTCTGATATAATGGACAGGTTTTTTATAGTATCTAAATAAGGAAAGATCTAAGATTTTGTGAGTAGAGAGGAAAGAGGCAAAAAATGAAACATGCTAGATCTAGGATTTAGAACCCATTTTGTGTATATATATAAATATAATATATATATGTACACTCGCTTTTGGTTGACATAATGTTTTATATTGCTGTGGGAAGAGATCTTTTCTCAGTATCCCCAGGGACATGCCTAACTCTCTCCCTCTTGACAAGCCTTTTTAAGGTTCATATGTTTTCTTCTACCAGCTTTGTTGTTTTTAAAAGCCAGCCTTAGCAGTTTTATAAATCGAAGAGATTGGAGTGGGAGTGGGAGGGCAGAGAATGGGGTTATTTTTTTTGTTTCTCTGACAAATGGTTATTTGCAGAAATATGCTGACAGTTTATCATCCTCAGGTCTTTTCTGGTCTGGAAGGAGAGCTGTATTTTGTGTGCGACTGCTTCTGATCCAGAAAGTAACAGCTTCATTCCTGTCCTGTATAAGCACATAACCTTTTTTGTCCCGAACAAAATCACTACGAGCTGTTTAGAATGCAAGGAAGAAGAGATGAACAGTGAGCAGATCTGTCCAAGGCAGGTATTTGCACAGATTCTATTCTTTGACCTGAAAAATACAATAAAATTGGAGGAAAGAGATTATTTTTAAACAACCAAAATTGCATTATGGTAATGCATTATTGCTGAACTTTGGTAGTTTTTTTTTTTTTTTTTTTTAAATTACTATTTTAGTATTCCAGTCTAATTTTTCTTCCTAAAAATGGATCTAGTTAAACAGCTCCTGTACTCATACACATGGTCAGGAACTTGAAGCAGGGGGAAACCAGGGCCAGCTCAACCCCTCAGTCAGGACCAGGGCAACCAGAGGGCAGCCTGAAATAGCTCCAGCCCTAGGCATGAAGGCCCTTCTCTGGGATTGGGAATGGAGAGAATCCAGGATGTCAGACCCCAGGTAGAGTTCCTTAAGAAGCAGAATGGCAGCTTTGTTTGCAGTCTGGGCATCTCAGACATTGTTTAAACTGTAATTCATCTGATGCCTCCTGGAATACCCTTGCTGCTCCAGATTTCTCGGAAAGGTTGTTTTCTTCACACTGAGGCAAGGAAGGGACCTGTCATGCAGTCATGCTGAAGCTGAGTAGTCAGTCCCCATCACAGAACTATGTCCCACAATTAACCCTGCTGCTAAGCAATTTTTCAGAGGGCATCTGGTGAAGAAAACCACATCAGCAAATGGCTAAGGAGGGGGAGAGGCTAGGTCTGCTTTGGCACTTCATTTATCTCTGGGGGCATGTGTCTATTCTCTGTGGCTTGCAAGGGAGAAGGAAAAAATAGTGTTTTATTTCCCATTTCACACTCACCATCTGAACAGCCTCTGTTTATTTTAATGTTCCCAGTCCTAGCCTCAACCTCTGTCACAACCTCTCTCAGGATCCCAAGAGCTTCTGATGGCTTCCTCACAGCAAATTCACCAACAGTTTCCACTTCAGCCTGGGCAGACCACATTGGCTAAGCACAACACACCTGCTTCAGCCTCTTCCAGGCCCCCTGGGATCACTTTTCAATGGTGGTGCCAGGACAGCATTTCAGCGCTGTGTCCTTAGGAGGAACTGAGATTGGTTCATCAGCATCACTCCCAGGGCTCTGCTTGGCCAGAAACCTCCCTTCTGCAAGTGGCTGACTATCCATGTAGCACAGTCTGCGCAAGCATCACTTGGTTGATATAAGCAAGCTGTGCAGTCTTCCGCTGCCCTCTCTGCTCAGTCTTATTTTTATTCAAGAAGAGACAAAGTTGGCTGCAGGCCCAGATTTGCAGCTGGTGTCTCCAGAAGAGAGCTTACAGAAGGAAAAGAATTACAAACCAATAAACAAAATGACCCAAATTCCATGCTGAATTTGCAGGCTATGCAGTTGGCATTGTTCAGCCATGTAAGATACTGGAGATGTAGAAGAAGGTTAAGGCTTAAGCTAAGCAGAGAGTAGTAGTAGCCACATTTCTCATCTGATCAATAAGCTGAGAATCCCAGGGGAGGCAGTGCTTTTAGTTACATGGCTCTGCTGTACAGTCCAGGAATTATAGCCTAAGAAAGAAGAAAGAAGAAAGAAGAAAATGGGGATTTGCTGATCATGACTTGCAGGGAATACATTATACTTCTGTCATAAAATATCCCCATTGCCAGAAACAAATTGTTGTCTTGAAAAAAATTTATGTATTTTTAAAAAGCAGATTGTTTTCCCACCTGAACTGTACATAAAACAACAGAGTCAGAAGGTAAAGAAAGGGATATTCTGCAAGGAGGAGAACACAGGTCTTTTCTACCATTCACATTGTGCTTGGGTAATTTTAGCATACTTACAAATGTAAGTATTACAATGGTTGAAAATAGTGATGGACCAAGAAAATTGTTTTGGACAAGTGTGTTCCACAGAGGATAAGCAGTCCATTTTCATGGGCTTTTTTGAGAAAAGTGGAGTATCCTATATGAAAGTGAGCAGAAAGATGCCCCAGTAAACAAAGAATTCTGCTGTATGGCATCCAGATTGAGAGACTAACCAGAATCTCAGGAATGGTCTGGATCTGTTTTTACAGGCAGTTGAACTTGTAGAACTCCTAAATGTTCACTTTTTGGTTTTTTTTTTTTACTCTTCTCAAAAACCATGATGCTCTTTCCACTATCATTAGAAACCTTGGAGCTTACCTTCTAACTGACACAAGACAAAATTTCTCAGGTATCACACACCAACTGGAATGCTCAGTACTGAGATAGATTGTATGTAAGGTCTTTTTCCTCTATCTTGCATTCATATGATGTGATTTCTAAATTAGCTGATCACACAATTGGCGCAACCTAACTGACAATGATTTTCATTGATTTAAAAACAAAAGAGCTATGAAGGGATTGTGATCATACTCCACATTGTAATAAAGTTTAAAGAGCCGTTCTAGGGAATACTAATAGAAATGACATGAAAAAAACCCAATCTCATTGTATTTATGTTATATGCATTTCAACTGTCCCAGTTCCTGTTTTGTCATTTTCAATTGTTTTAAGACAGGAGACAAGTTTGCATGCTTAGCTGTAAAGCACTAACCATGTATCTCATACAAAATATATAAAAAATGAAAGAATCATTACAGGCATTCAGTGTTATTAAGTAAATCAGCACACACCTACTGCATCAATAATTATTTCTACTAAATATCCTTCAGTGAATGAGATGCCAGCAGGGAAGGGGAAAAATAAATTATGTATTTTCAGAAGTGGGAGGAAGCATCAAGCAGATAATTGCACAAGCAAGCATACAGCTTCCAACCCTGGTCACATAACAGCTGAAAATAATCCCTTAACAGCTAAAGAGTAAGAACACAGCAATTCTGGACATAAGTCCTGCCTAATATTGCCATTTTGCTGAGATTTGAATTCACAGATTATGGTGGGATGTGGTATGCATCCAAGAATGTAATTCCTGTGGGTAGTATATGCCCTTCCCACCATCATTACAGGTACGATCTATAAACTTACCTCCCTGATTTCTATGGTGGTATATTGAAGGTTTTAGGGAGATGAAGTCCATGATGGCTATTTAGAAGTAATGCAGGATCTCATCTCCTGAGTACCAGCTAGGAACTATAAACAAGGAACAATAAACAAGGGGCTCCAGCCCATAGGCTGCCCATCAGCATGAATCAAGGTAATCATATACAGAAGATAATTTCAAAAGACCTACAGATCTCTTAGCTTCCCAGATACTAAGAGTGGAAGAAAGGTCTCAAATCACTTTCAAAGCAAAGCCATGCAGATTTTTTTTGTCCTTTTTTTTTTTTTTGCTTTATTTTGCCACTCTTCCCTCCCCACAGCAGCTTCACTGTGTATAGACATAGAAGGGGTTAGGGTTAGGGGTTAGGGTGACAAAAACCTTCAAAAAGCTTTTGCAAGTTTTCAGAAACACTGATGTACATCTAATGTATTGGTAGCCTGTATGTATGAGTTCTCATTTCTGTACCCCAGAGAGCAGGACAGTGGCTTCCCTCCTGCTGAGATGCCTCTCACAGGCTGCTCAGGCAATTGCTGTTTACTGCAGTGTGAGAATGAGACAGACTCACAAGGAGTATTAAAACATAGCTCTTGTCAGACAAACTTGATTATTCCTTTTAGTAAGCACTACACAGTTAGTGGATGAAGGGAATGGGAGGTATAATCATGTCTGATTTTAATGTTAAGAAACCTTTCTTGTATGATAAATTCCAATTGCCTTGGAGTGGAAGAGGAAAGCTGCAGTGAAAAATGATTGACAAGTCCTACTGAGATGAGGGGAAAGGCATAGATAATAGATTTTCAGAGGTAGAAAGAAAGAGTCAGGTACCCAAGTCTCAATAAAAGCCATGGAGAATTAGGTCTTTCTCACCTGTGTGTCTTTGAAAATCTCTCTCATATTTTCATTTGCCATCTTCTCTAATTATGTAAGATAAAGTAAGTGAGATGTTCATAAAATTAAAAAAAAGAAGAAGATACAAATACTCATGACTAATTAGAATTGTAGAGGAAGTTCAAATGTATCTGACTTTGTGAAGAAAGTGATCTGGTCAGAAATAATTGAAAATCGGTGTATTTTCAGGGGGCTGAAGAAACCAGGAATACCAACTAAAAGAGATAACAAGAGAGAAGAGAAAGAGAGAGAAAAAAAAGAGAAAGAGAAAGAGAGAGAGAGAGAAAGAGAAAGAGAGAGAGAGAGAAAGAGAAAGAGAGAGAGAGAGAGAAGGAAAGAAAGAAAGGAAGAAAGAAAGAAAGGGAGAAAGAAAGAAAGGAAGAAAGAAAGAAAAGAAGGAAGGAAGAAAGGAAGAAAGGAAGGAAGGCAACGAAAGAAAGATAAGGAAAGAAAGAAAGAAAAAGAAGGAAAGAAAGAAAGAAAAACAAGGAAGGAGAGAAAGAAAGTGATTCTAACTAAACTTCAGGCCAGACGTGAGTTTGCAATACAAAGAAGCAATAAAAAAGTGACCATAAAATAATGAATTCTATAAACGTGACCAACCTTTTACAGTGCAGGAAGAGAATTACTTTTTTTCTACCTCTGTCCTTCCATTACTAATCAAAACAAAAATATGTGCATCTGTGGGTACTTATTTCCCAAAAGAGTATGGAAGAGTTGGAAGATGTTCAAGGAAAGTAAGAAGACATGTTTGAAGGGATGAAATAAATCCTGGTGTCAGCAGAGATACTTGCCAGGGAAATTCTGGACAACTATTTGCATAATTTAGTGACTAGTCATAAAAACAGGAGCCAACATTTCTTTCTATTTAGGGATCACGAGGACATTCTGGATCGGCATCATAAAATCTGTGAAAGAGCAACATTTTCTTCTGCAAAGACTTGGCCTAGTTCTGTGAAATGGTGAAACCAGGCTTTCCTTGGAGAAGGAATACAGGGAGCTCCTTCCCTTCCTGCCTGGAGAGAGAAGCATCGCGGGCTGTGTTCCACATCCACAGCAGCATGGAGGATTATTTTTAACACAGTCTTCTTAAAAACCCATTTCCCCAGGCAAGGTCTCTGGGGCAGACTGCATGGCAATTTTTTCACCACTCAGCAGTCATCTCAATTGCTGCTGTCAGAAGCTTACGAATGTAATTTATATCAAAGGTAGGTATAAATCAAAATAATTCAGGACCAATGTGCCAGTGACTGTTTTGTACCGCACTGGATCTTATACTACAGTCAACAGATAAATAACATCAAATGAAACACACAATTCACCTAAACAGGGACAAAAGCAGAAAAAAAAAGCATTTTAAGGCCACTGATTGATGGTTCCTACACTTCATCCTAGGCCAAACTAGCAATCTAGTAGGGATGAGAAATATTCCATCAGGTGTAGCCTGCTGTCAAAATTTACATTTACTATTCTCAATTTGTATTTATGAACTAAACAGCCTGTCAGAAATTTAGCATGAGATGTTGGGCACATTACGAATTGATCAATATTAAATTAATGAATTGCATGCATGATAAGCAGACAGTAGATAAAATGTTGGCATTTCAGCATTAAATGTTGCTTCAGAATCTAGAAAGATTATTTATTACCAATTGTGATCTCCCTTATTTTTATGTTAATTTAATTTTCTTCTTGTTACTGGTACTCATTTATTATTGGGTGAATTATTGCTAAGAATTACACAGTATTTGAATCAAAATGCTTACTATGCTCAATACTAGAACTTCATACAATATGCGTATGAAAGATTACAGTTTAGTATCTCAAAATCAAACTCATCAAGCTATTCCTACACTCCTTCTATCTGTACATAATGGAAGATAAAGCAAAATTTTATACAAGCATAGTATTTCTAAAAGGCAATACAACACAGAGACTGAGATATTCCCACTACCTCTGTCACTTTCCCTTTCTTTTTTATCTGAGGAAAAGAGATGGCCCAGCAAAAAAACTGGACAAGTTCTCAGGGGAAGAGAAAATTCTCAAATGCTTATTCCCTTATATTCATCATTCACTGCACTCCCTCCATTTGCTCTTTTCCCCATTTTTCAAAATACAGTGTCTGTAATTGAGGGGTACTAGGGTGCCAGGCTCCAAAGAAATGGGAGCACAGTTAGTGTTGTATTTCTCTTCTGGGCACCTTTTATACTCTGTTTTCTCAGTACCCAGTGTGCACCTCTGTGAGGCCAGTTCCACGGATGGATGAGTGTGCCAATGCAGCAGAGATCACCATCTTCTGCTCTGGAGCTGCATGCAAAAATATGGTCCCATGGAACAGTTGTCTTCAGTGCAAATAGTGCTGATCCAGCAGGATGAACCAGTGGTCCCAATTTAGATGATCAAGGGTTTGCCTCTGAGAAGGCAGATACCCACCACAGCCCACAGCAGATGGTGTACCTCCACAAACAGATATTGCATGAGTGGTAGCTCTTACCTGCTTTGTACAACACAGCATTACCATATCTGAACTTGGATTATCATCTCGGTTGCAGTACCAACACAAGGCATGGGTGGTAAACTGAATGTTGACAGTATCAGACTCTCATTTGTCTGTGGATAATGCATTTTGTTATTGCTTCATTTAATGACCAGACAACACTAAAAAGATGTATAGCGATGCCCCTGATTTAACCTTCCAGCTTGTGCTAGGCCAAACTAGCAGTCTAGTAGGGATTTCTCATCCCCACTAGAAATGATAAATGTAATGCCAGCAATGCTTAAGGTTCTGCAAACCAGCAATACTCCCCTATGTACTCAGTTTCACCCCTCCCCCTCCCCTTTCTGATGCAAAACTTGCCGTAGTCCCTTCCATATCTGGTTATGTGGCTTTAAGTAAAGAACATATATGCTCCTAAATAAAAGTGATTGTAAGAAAGTCCATATTAAAACAATGGAGAAGAGAGAGAGGCAGAGCAAAAAAAATATGAAATGGGATAAAAATTACTTCTAGATAACAGAGCCTGGAAAAAAATAAAACTATTTGTTGGCCTGCAATATATAAGCTGAAGTAAAGTGTGAATGCTATTTTTATAGCTATACCAGTGGTGTCATCCTGCAAAAAGCTAAAGCCCTCTTGAGAATTTCTGAGCACTCCCAAGCATCTTGATTCAAGACATGAATCACTTGTACAGTGAACATAGCATTGCCCTTTTGTTATCAAATATACTAAACTGAGTCTTCCACCTCCAGTAGGAAGTGTAATTTTGAATATCATTACTGGAACCAAGACAGCATTAGAAAGTCAAATGATTTTGCATAAGCACAGTTTTTAAAGGTGGACACAAAATGACATTTTTAATAAAATTTAGTACTTTTAAAATTCATTCAAAGTGAATCAAACTGAATTCTGAAGTATACTTGAATTAATTTCAAGTCATATGCTTGGTGATAGTATTATGAACACCAGTGATTTCTGTCTAAACACTTTTGCTCATCCAATTTATTTAGTAGATTTTTCTTTCAGTAGATAAACTGAAAAATCAAATCTAATTCTAGTAAATTTAGGTTAGTGGAAGAAAGGCTCAGAAATAATCATTCACCATTAATTATTGCACCATGTGATTATGATCTTTTTTCACACATTATAAAGGTGCCAACTCAATTGCATGTACCACTATTCCCCATCTGTTCAGTTAGGACAATAATAATATAAAAATAGGCAAATATAACATCCATCATGTGGTCTAAAATTAATTTTTATAGTGAGTAAACATGAGTGATAAGATTTTTTTTTTGGCAGATGCTGAATAGAATAGAATAGAATAGAATAGAATAGAATAGAATAGAATAGAATAGAATAGAATAGAATAGAATAGAATAGAATAGAATAGAATAGAATNTAGAATAGAATAGAATAGAATAGAATAGAATAGAATAGAATAGAATAGAATAGAATAGAATAGAATAGAATAGAATAGAATAGAATAGAATAGTTTGTGAAAACACTCAGATTTTTGTTCATCCCCCCTCTGCTTCCTTCTGGAGAGTCTGCATGATGATTTCAATTAACTACACTAGCACTACTCTAAACAGTGTTTACCCACTCCTGAATTTTTTTTTGTTTCACTTTGGGTTTTTTTTCAGCAAAGTGGTATGAAAACATTGGCAAAATATAACAATTGCTTGACTCTTTTAAAAAGAGATAGGAGATACCGATAGTCAAGAAATTCTACCAGATGGTTCTTTCAATAAATACACCAAAGTCTCTTTTATTTTTCTCAAGTTTTAGCAACTAACATAACAGAAACTTTCAGACCATCAAATAAGTTTTCAAAATCTGCCATAAGTTTGCATTTCACAGAAATACTCCTGACAAGCACTAATAGATGAACGTTGTTGGTGCAATAATAAAACATTATAAGGCATATTTACACCATCCTTACATACAGAACATTTTACACACAAAGAAATCACAGACCCAGAACAAAGCAAATTCAATTCCTTAGACGTTTTATGCTTATAGGCTTGGAATCAAAGAAATAATTCTCCAAGCAACAGACAACCTCTTGTTCTTGTGTGATTTATTTGTCACATTGTGCTCATGCAAAATAGGTATTTGCTTTATTGCATTAACATTGAAAGAACATTGGGATTTAGTTTTGAAACCAGTTCAATCAAATTTTCAACCCTGTTTCTCTTCGTCCATAGCAAGTCTGAGTCATTTATACTTGTGACATAAAACAAGGCATTAACTGATGATTGAGATTTTTATTTGACAAGTTCCAAAATGATAATGAAGCTCAAATGACTACAGTTTGAGAACCATCTTTCTTCACCATGCACATTTTTCTTTGTTATTATGAGGTGGTTTAGATGAGACACTTCTTGTATTTTTAAGTTTCTATCTTTTTATATATATATTTTAAAGAAACCATGTACTATCCAACATCCACTGTTCACAGAAAGAAATAAGCAGCAGGAATAGCTCTTGTGGCAGCACTGGCCAGAAGAAGAACATCAGTAAGTTAGTGGCAACTCAAAAAACAACAAACGTCCCAGAAATATGTCATGAAAGAGCTGAGTACTATAACCCATATTTCTGTAAGAGTTCGGACTGCCAGGGACGTTTGCGCTCTGGGAAGTAATCTGGAATGTGGATTTTTTTAAAATCTTGGATACATTTTCTCATTTCTTCTTCAATACTCAGCTTCTCACATACCTTCTTTTTGGAAAGATTTGTTTCTCTGGACTTGCTAATGAGAGTTTGAAAAAGTTCACTGTTCCTGCGTTTGTCTGGTGGTGGCATCCACTGCACTGGGGCCTTCTTAGACGGACGATCCAAAGTTAGAGTATTTGGCTGGTGGGCTGTGGACTGCTGAGTGCCAGAGGCATTTTCTTGAGGAGTGCTTGCATCTGAGTGGCTGTCACAGCTCGAAGTGGACAATTCGTTACAGGAAGTTCCACTTTCACTGCCCTTGTCCAAGACTTTGTCGTGCTTCCTTTCCTCATGGTCTTGTTTGGGGGAAACAGTTCTCTGTGGGGGCCCTAATACAAAGGAGGAAAGAAAAAGTATTAAACAAGTACTGGTTTACACAGAAAACTGATCAGTTAGCATTCACAAAAACATGACATGGAGTCTTGGCTGGGATAAAATAGTGGTAACATTTTCTTTGAGTCAAAAGAACTACAACAGATTGGTGCGCATCTTGAAAGTCTGGTCCTACACATGAGTTCAGCTGAAAACATCCTCACACTTAAAAATGTTTTAGGCAAGAATTAATTCACTGCCTGCCTAAGAATTCAGGTAATGAAATGTGCATAATCCTAGCAGATTATCTGCACCACAAATCCCTGCAGGCAAGTTTAAATGAGCTATTTTGCCATTACACTCCAATAAGCTTATTATGAGAAATCAGATTTTGTAGTATTAGGAAAATACTGCCATACAAATTGCAAACCTTCTTTTTCTTAAATAAAAATATTCCAAGAGCATCAATATTTTTTTTGGAAACTCTAATTTACATTATCAGAGCAGTTGACTGGCAGCCCTGCAGATGTCATCCGTGCAGAAGCCCCAGCCTGCAAAAGAATATTAATCCTGAAATAACAGATTCCTCTCTACTGACAGTCTTTAGGGTGTGTTTTTTTCTTTTTTTTTTTTTCTTTTTATCCTATAGCTAGTGATTTCACTGCACTTCTTACTGCCAGTTGTTATCCTTCCCTTGCCTCAGTGCAAGTTTGTGATTCAGTTGTACATCTCTTACTGCATAAGCTGGCAAGGAAAAGAAGGCTATGAAGTTATCAGCAAAGAAACACTCCATAGCAGCAGCAGAGAGAGATCTGGTGGCCTATCAGCAGGAACTGCTCAATGCTTCATGCAACTGAAAGTGGAATCAAGGCTGTATTAGCTCCAGATATTATTTTTGCTTTGAAGTCTTGAGCAGAATATGAAAGTGAAGAATTAGATGGTTGTCACTAAATCTTTACAAGCATTTTCAGTTCCAAAACCCTATTTGAAAACCTTAGCTGTGAGATGATGCTAGGCTGACATAATATAAATGTTGTGATCTCAGTTCAGGACTCTCTAAAGCTCCCAGGAATATCCACAGAGTTTAGCAGGCTTTGGATCAGACAAAAGAGAAAACTTTCAGAGATGTTTAAACATCAAAATGAAAATGAAGAGTGAGATTTCAGTGGCAGTTGTGTGTCTGCTAGGAATTCCAAAAGAGTCCAAACAGTTTTAGGTATCTAAATGTCTTGTCAAGCCTTGCTTATCCTTACAGTTTATCCAAGAATCACCAGTGTCAGTTATTGTCTTTGCCTGGACCAAACCTAACAGGTATGACAGGCCACTCCTAGGACAAAGTTGGAAGGAAATTTTTGAGTCACTTGTAAATGTTTTTCAGAATTACAAACTGGATATATAATTAAAATTATAAAGAATGCAGGAGCAGTAGGAACACACTACTGTCTTTGACAGTGCAGATTATGATTCAAAGAAGATTGCAGTATTTTATATGAGACAAAGGAGAAAACAAAACAAAAAAAAAAGCAAATAAAAAATAACCTAACAACTACAGTACTCAGCAATTCTCTTTTGTTTTGAACAGTATCCTACAATACTATGTCATTTGTCTGTAGTCCACCTAGAGAAACTCATGAATAAGCAAGATCAAAAGAGGAGAGATATTATCCATCAGGGCTTGTACTTACATTATTCTGAGTGGAAATCACAAGTGATTTTCTACTTCTTTGTATTCACTCCAAATACTTAGTGCATGGCTGCAGTATTTTCCCTCCTCCTTCTCTTCCAGAAATACGTTCCCCTTCTTAAATAGATTTACATGTCTGCCTTCTATTATATCTGGCATTGCATTTCACACCTCAATACTGTTGTATGAATATGCTAAATCTAGAGAGTCAGCTGACATTATGGAATTACTCTGGCTGTGCAGCATGTGATTACAAAACCAAGCAATTAGTCAGATAATTATTTCAGTATTGTTACTCTGATTTTCAATAACATAATTAACACCAATGTCTAATTTACAGTCTGAGCTTCTTCAAATGTAACAACATACTCTATGACTGAGAAATCAGTTTACTGCTTACTACATCCTGTACTCTCTAACTCTCTCTTGCCCCTTTTTTTTTCCTGTAACTTCATGAATGATGTCTAGTTGCTGTATTTATAATTACTTCCTTGTTGCTACTGCTTGCTTCTCCAGGACTCAATCCCACAATGTACTAAGAAGACATTGAAATATACATATATACCTTCAAGAATATGAAAAATTCCATTTCCCACTACAAGATTATTCAAGTCCTTGACATTAGCAAGTATTTAAATGCTTTTTTGGATCAGAGCCCTGAGGTTCAGTGCCTTTCAGCACTGAGCTCCCTATGCTTCACTGAATTGCCTAAATTCACAATGAATTTAATCCATGCAAAGGTTTCTCTCACACCTCTCCTTTTAAAAATTAACAAATACTCCCTCAGAAAGAATTCTTTATATGCTTCTGCACTTCTTTCTCAATAGTATGTTATTAACAGAAGTGATAGTTCTGCTGGGGGAGAGTTTTTTCGCACAACGTTTTCTGCCTGCTGAAACCCAAAAAGAATTTATAAATACACAACAAAAGATCCTCAGAAGACATTTGTTTTATTTTCAGAATTAGAGATCATCAGATAAATTCAGATATCTCTCTAATTCAGAAAGTATCTACTTATTGTCCTCATTTGTAGCTGGGACTGTATGATGGGATGCTGGCTCTACTGTACCTCCTCAGCCCTTCAAGACTATCATCAGAGACGTTCAAACAGGCCAGTTAAATCTATTTACTTTCCAGGAGTGTATAAAAATTCAGAGAAAGCATATTTGCTCCACCATGCATGCAACTCCGAAAAACTTTACACTGATTTCCAGCCTTCACCCTTTCCTGCCTCTCCTTCTCCTGTTCTTTTTAGAATCTCTCACTGCTGCTGCTTCTCCAGTTTAGAGAACTCAAAGTTATGGCATTATGCAAACACTTCTTGAGCACTGACAGGCACAAGGCATCAGCCACCTAGCTAGGAAGCCTATTCCAGTATTTGACTGCTCTCATGATAAAGAAATGTTTGACCCTCCCCTGGCACAGCTTTGTGCCTTTCCGTCGTGTTGTATTGCTGGTTCCCAGGAACAGAGCCCAGCATCTCCCTCTGCTTCCCCTCCTCGGGGAGCTGCAGCAAGCAGTGGGGTCATCACACAGCCTTCCCTTCTCCAGACTAGGCAACCTGAGTGTCCTTGAGCTCTCCTCATCGGAGAGACTTTGTCACCAGCTTTTGTAAACTTCTCTTGGTGCTTTCACGAACCTTAACATCCTTGTTATATTGTAGAGCCCAGAACTCCACACAATACTTTAGGTGAGACAGCAAAAACACTAAATAATAGCAAGGGAATAACTTCTCTGACCAGTCAGCTAAACTGTGCTTAATGCACACCAAAATGCAGCTTGCCATATTGGCTGCCGGGGCACAGTGCTGGCTCATGCTGAGTTGCTGTCACTATCACCCCCAGGTCCCTTCATGCTGAGCTGCTCCCAGCCACTCATCTCCCATCATCTGCATGTGTCCAGCATTACTCCATCGCATGTGCAGCACCCTGCATTTTCCTTTGTTGAACATCATGCTGTTGCTTATTGTCCAATGCTCCAATCTATCTAGATCCCTCTGCAAGATCTCTCATCCCTCCAGAGAGTCAACAGCATCTCCCAGTTAGGTATCATATTCCTCCAGTACCCAGACCACTGATAAAAATGTTGAACAAGACTGACACTAGAACTAGCCTGGAGGAGCACTGCTAGTGATCAGCCGCCAGCAGGTGAAGCCCCATTCACTTCGATCCTATGACTCCATGACTCTGTGTTTCTATGAGTCTATGACCCTTTGAACTCTGCCTTTCAATCACTTCGTCACCCAATGTAGTGTGAAACAGTTTATCTCACAGTCGGACAGTTTGTCCAGAAGGATATTCTGAGGGCCAGTACCAAATTTCAGAAAGGCTACAGTGGACTTCAGTGATACATAACCCTGTTAATACCCCTGACTGAATTTTTCTTCTACTTATGTCGTCCAGTTACATTATATTGAGTGACTATAACATGCATTCCATTGTGTTTTATGCTTTCATTTTAAGAATCTAAGTCAATTTAGTTAGTAAACTATCATAGAAAAAATGCAAATCAAATCTCACATTGTGATGGACTCATTCACCTTGCATATCTTGTTTTTTTTTATTACTTTTCACCAGCATTCAAAATATTACTTTAAGCTGAAAGCTTAGAGAGAAGTCACCTGTGAAATGTAATGACAGGTTATGGCTACTATGGGAACATTTTCATTACCAGACATTTGTGTACTTAGTATCACACTTAAATGGTAAGGAACTACGTTTCATATCTAATTTCACTTTGATTTTATTTTCAAAAAAGATTTTTTTAAGAGCTATAACAAGATAGTTCTATAAACCCAATATTTTCTGTGACATCTTAAAGGTATTTCCCCTGTTAGGAGAAAATCCTGTTCTCAGAGCCCAGCTCACTCCTTGAGACCAGCATGGGATTCAGCTTGGCTCTTACCACTGAAGCTGTAAGCTAAAACTAGGAACCATAACTTCTGTGCTTCATCATCTCACTGAAATCTCTGTATGAGCTTTATGACAGATAAGCTCACGAGAGGACCGCTGCACTCTGTCCTCTTTAATACACAGCAAAATAAAGCAAAATTCACTGTTCCATGGCCAGAAAAAAAATAATTTACTTTGTGTTTTTTGTTGCTGATGCTTTGTTTTGAAACACTATATAGTTTCTCAAGAAAAATTCTGTAGCTATTATAGGTCCTGCAGTTTGTACCTAATTAACTCCTGTTGGTAGAGTAGAGAAAGGGAGACATCCATGCACCACTTAATTGCAATTCTGAGACTACTATTCAGGCCTACACAGGAGTTAGACAGTATTCAGTCACAGAAGCTCAGCACAGCTGAGGATGGCAGGGACCTCCTGGTCCCTCTGATCCAGCCCCAGCTCCAGCAGGGACACCAGAGCAGGTGCCCAGGTCCATGGCCAGGCAGCTGCTGAAGATCTCCAAGGAGGAGACCCCACAGCCTCTGGGCAGCCTGTGCCAGGGCTCCATCACCAAAACAGTACTTATCTGACACTTGGCCTACGGATGAATTCTATTTATTGTTAACATCTCAAGCAAGCAATACTACTAAATAAGTATTTTATGTGAGATATATCTAAATGCTCTTGACAAACAGTACTCTTGACTAAAATATTCAGCATACAAATTTCAGTGGAGGAAAACTTTCCAAGACTATGGAGGTATGTGTTTGACTGTGTGGTTTCAATCACTTAAGGCAGTAAATAAATAAATAAATAAGCACAAATCCAGTTTTCAGTTTGGGCCTCATCTGGAACTAACTTGAAAACCACTTTTTGGATTAAAGGCCTGATCCAAAAAAAATGCTTAGTATAAAATAATGAAGTATTTTTTAAAAGGAGGGTTGAAACTCAGGTTTTCCTATGTTTATCCTCCTTTCAGATGAGTGACCATTTGTTATGGGTAGCCAAATGTTTACACTTTTATTTACTTTGACCTAGCTGAGACTTGGCTTTAGTTAATGCAAAGTAGAATAGCTTCAATAAACTGAAAAGAATGTTCCCTTCAGCTTCGATTACTCCAGAGCCTTCAGGGTAATATCTACAGTTGGAAAAAGTGAGTTAACTTCTATCAAGCACCAGAGAGAATTAGTATCTGGGAGGCTTTGATTTATTAATACTTGAAGTTCTGAACTCCTGTGTTAAAGGCCAGCACTGTTGACAAACCAACTTCAGTACTTAGAGCAGGACCTAAACTTTATGTGACCTAAGAAGTCCAGGCAAGTCAGCTTGCAGATGAAACTGCCACAGAAAAATCTTGTAAATCTCAACAGGGCTTCCATAACATGAAGAATAGCACTTCAGTTACTCACACTTTATCAAAACAGATTTGTAAATATGACCTATGTTCTGGCAAAGTTTCAAGTTCCTATCTGCAGGGCATTGGTTTGGCTTCATAAACAAGCATGAATCTGGTTCCAAAAGTGCTCCCATTTAAGTAAAAAAAAGTTTTAGATTAAAATGTTGACCTCATTCAAGTCAGAGGCAACATAATCTGTGACCTTAAACTACAAACAATTGATTTCAAAAGAAAGCGTGTTCTTTGTAGAGTGAACACAAAAAAATAAAAAATAACAAAGAAATCAAAGATCTTAGAAGGAAAGCAGTTTAATGGTGAAAGTACAAGGGGTGAAATATGCTGTCTTCTAGGTCCCAAATATTTGTGCAGGAACATGTGAAAATATTACATTCTAAAGAAAATCTCACCATAGAGCTAACTATCATCTTTGGTAGAATAAAGTATCTACAATTACAGGGTGTTCAGTGAGTCACTGTAGGAAACCAAAGAAATGATGAGAAATAAAAAAAAATAATAATATCATGGCTATTATGTGATGAAGGCAAAATATATTCCTTGATTATTCTGCTACATTTTGCTACATTCAGAACTTAATAGGAAATTCAGTTTTCCCCATGTTTCCTGCTATCTATTGCTATGCTCAGGAGAAATCTCACATACTTTGATTTCAATAAAAAATTTCAAAATGGAAACCATACAAAAAGTCTTGTTAATGTTTGGGAGCATTAAAATTTTTAGGATTGTTCACTTGTTGTTTGAATACGTGGATGCTTCAATAGCAAGAATATGAGTGTGACTGCATACCTGGTGAAGTCTTTTATTTAAATCCCCTTATCTGCCACAGGAAGTTTAATAAGCAATGCGTGGAAACTAGCAGTCCTGGGCATAGATCCCACAGGAGAAATTACTCTTTAATAGTGTTAAGCTTGGTGGTGTGTGAATGGTTATGTGGTACTTGAAGGGAGTGAACCAATTCATCTTTCAAATTAGGACCACATGCCTGAAAGTGATAAGTGGTCTGTCTCAAAAGAAAAAAAAAGGACACAACATAAATAAATTTTTTTCAGTCAAATTTACTACCATCTGATGATAAACTAACTTCTAGAAAAGGTATGGTAGAATGAGTTAAGTAAATCAAGGAGTTTTTTTGTTTACTTCCAGTTAGGCTGTATTTAAAGTGTTAACATCATTCACAATATAAAAAAGATTAACTTACATAGAGGAAACTACTTTTGTTATTTGAATGATTGAAGATAAGCAATAAACTCTCCTGTGCCCAACTTGAATTCGTTAGATAATTCACCCTAATCTTGTTTTGAACAGATAGCAAAACTATACCCTTTCCATTTATTAGTTTTCAGAGTGGATTTTGTTGCAGGCAGAACAGTATTTCCATACAGGAGTCAGTGATATTCTGACAATCTGTTGTGTTTCAATAAAATCAATGAGGTGTCCACAAATTTGTTTTTAAGAATCTTAATCTGAAAACTGTGAAGTTGTTCTGAGAAATGCCTTTTCATGGACCCAAATCTGAAAATGTAGGCATTTAAGATAGTTTTGGTACTTCAAGAAAAAATAAAAAGAAATGCATTGGTGACAAATGAGAAATACTTTCATAGACATCAAGTGTCTTCTTGCAACAGTGAACAGGAAAACTCAGTTTTTCAGTAATATCTCAGCATCTTCTGGTATACATCCTTGCCATTCATTTCCAAACCATCAAGTTGGTTTGTGCTCAGCTCTGTGTGCCAATATTGCCTGCCTCTTTTTTGACTGGTTATTTTTCAGCGGCTAGCAGAGTTAAGAGCAAAAATCTTTAGCTCTGTCCATGAAAAATATTAATTAGTTCTCACAAATGATGTAATATTATTCCTTTAAGATATAGATCTTTAAAAATAGTTGTTTAAGGAACAGTTCCCCTACCTAAAGCTGGGAGAAAGCTGTAAATATTCATCACTGGACATTAATCCTTGACACAGATGCCAGACTTCCAGGTCCCACTTGAAAGCTAAAAGGAAAAGTGCCTTCTCAATTCTTTTGAAACCAGAATAGTGGTCACTTCCAGAGAATCCCAATTTCAAGGATCCAGATGTCTTTAAGTTGTTCTGTCTAAACTATTTTCTTCAAATCACCTCTTCCGCAGCACTAAATTACAAGAAAAAAAAAATCAAAAACAGACAATGCACTTGCAAAATCTTTATGTAAGCAGAAGTGACAAGAAAAAACAATCACTCCATCTTTGTGTGGCAGAAACAAATCCTATATGTTTCTCCCTCTGAGGATTCACAGGACATACTAAAAATTACTGCTCAGCCTATGGGTTTGGTGACTCACTATTCTCTTTCCTATTGTATAACCTCAGACTGTATTCAGAGAAAACAGCTGTGGTGCTGGGGAAGGACAGTGACTTTGAGATCCCTGTGCTTTCCTCGAATCTCTGAGGTTGACAAATATTATCACTGACCTTCTGCACTCCCTTTCTTCTAAGAACCTACTTATGGATGATCAGGAATTTCAGCCTGTCATGAACTGCATTACTAGCTGCTGCCTTCTGCTTTGTAACTATTTATATCAGTTGGACATTTGCTCAGCTGTGAAATTGTCTTCTAGCCACTGACTGTGTTTGGCAAAGACATAATCAGAGTTTTAGGCAAAGAGAAGGTGAATCCCTTTCCACCAAAATAAGCCACATTTTTCTTTGAACCACTCACATTTTGTTTTTCCTAAGTTAGGTTTAACTTCTCAGGTGTCAGATGTGGCTCCCTGCATGGCCACACAAATGCTTGTGCCGGAACAAAAGACACCAGAGTGACAGGAACAAATACTAGGGAAGAGATTGCACTTTTCAGCAACGTCTTATGGAAACTTGAATCTGTAACTAGTCTTTTTGTGGCACACACATACAGCAAATATACCAACAAAATAACATCCTCATCAGGATACAGTTTACTTTCAAGAGAAGTTTGTTTGCATCACAAAAATTACCATCCCAAATAAGATCTACCAAACACAAACTTATTTCAGTGGGACTTCAGGGATTCTGTCACTGCTCCTCCCTTAGAAGCTCCAACATGATTTCAAAGCTGAAGGAGAGGGATTATGACCACTATCTCAGGAATCTTTGTCATAACATTTTCTTCTATGTTAAGTTCATTCACAGCTCTTACATCTGTAAGAACTCTTCTCTTTGTGGAGAACAGTATGAGCAACAGGAAAAAAAGAATAAAAAGGAGGCACACTCAATTGCTGGCTCACTTCCTGATTCAATTTCAGATACTAAACCAAATCTTTTCCTCCATAATTTTAATTCCAGTTTGTTTGGTATCATCTAACATTTCTTTGCTTTGACAGTTACTTTGTCAGTTGCTTTAGATAAAATGCGTAATCTTCACTTCTTCCTTCCAGCTCTTTCAATTTTACAGATTTCTTTCCTTCTGGCATGCAAAATAAATTAATTTTAATGTGAATTTACAGAATATGTCTAAAGCATGCCAGCTTAAAATTGCTGAAATACCATGTGCTGGCTTTAGAAAAAGCGTCTCTTTAAAGAAATATTTTAGACACCAGTAATCTTGTCAGGCTTATATGATACTAATGATAGCATTTTAGGCAATACACAAGTGCAAAACAATGAGAGAGAAACTCTTGAGTTAAGTCTGTATTTTAATTTTGGTTATTGGAAATTAGCAGATAAATCAACAGGGTAAGAGTTCATAGTGAATTTTTCCTAAAGGTTCAAAAAGTAAGAGAGCAGCAATTCAAAATATACACAGATTACATTTGTGTAGTTTTATGCCTTTCCTTGCTGATTCCTGGAATATTGAAAGTGTGTCAGCCTTCAAGAATTCTATGAAGGAACCAGAAATGTTTGCTGAAAGATTTTCTTAATGGCCATAAACAAGATCTTTTTCACTTCTCTGGTTGGACTTGATGATCTTTAAGGTCTTATCCAACCTGAGCAGTTCTATGATTCTATGATTCTATGTACAAACTTTGAAGTGCCATTCATATATTTTAGCATTAAGGTCCGGTATATGGAAAATATAATAAAATGTTATGAAATGAATGAGTCCTTGCATTCTAAACTTAGTAAAAGACATGCTCATAATAATACACTATCTTTAGATCTAAATTCCTAGATCAGCCTTATGGACCATTCAAAGCATTCACTGTAATAACTACAGAAAATACGAAAACATGCCAAAAAACAAACTTATTTATGTCTTATATGTTTAAACAAAATAAAAGTTATTGAATAATGAATTCACTCCACACGTCTTCTCATCTACAAAAACCAAGAGTGGAAATGATTTGTATCTAAAAATATTATATATACATACTTATACAACCAAAATATTATGACTATGTTATATAAACCCACAAACAGATAGAAACAAAGATTGAAAGCTGAATTCCTTAAATTAATGATCCCTGGGAAACATTGAGACTTCGCAGATTACAAGTGCAGTGCAGTAAAGTCAGTGTGAAATTCTTAGTAGAAATCCTGAGTATTTGCAGAAGAGCAAACTACATTTGAGACAACAGAGAACTAAAAGCGTTTAAGGAACAGAGGTACACCAATCACATTCAAAAATTCAAAACATATCCCTAACAGCAATATTTGAAACATCACAAAATTTTCTTCTCAGATGATACTTGATAAAAGTGATGTTATATATATTCAACTAAATATTATCATCTAACCCTATACAAGTAATAGAAAAAAAGGCCCAGGAAGGATTTACCACTATTAACAAGGTGCCTGCGGTTGTTAATATTAAATTCATTCCCCTTGCAGAATATGTACTCCAGTAATGGGCTACATTGCACACAATGTAGTTGGACTGCATCAGCATTAATTAATTGATGACCTTTGCCACCAAACAGTTAAAAATCTAAGAACAAGAGGAGAAACAACAGATGGGAAGATACAGACAGATGGGAAAGTACCAAAAAATTCAGTATTGGTCAGCACGATGGGCTGCTTGTCTCAGACCTCCAGCTGTCTAATCTTTTGTCAAGACTTATATGAGCAGCATTGAAACAGAGAGTTTTAAGGAGGATTTTGAAGTAGAACAATGAAGAAGCTGCTCAGATTTAAGTGGTATCTTCTCAGTCAGGTAAGAAGAAAAATCAGAGATAACATGAATGTGAGCAGTAGATAAAGTCACCAAGGTCTGGTTGGAGCAAAGAATTATATGTAATATTTGGGGTAAGGTGAGGATAGTCAACCAAAGGTTTTGATATGAGGACAAAGAGCCCACATTTGGCATAAAATGGAGAGGGACTAATAAACAAGGCTCAAAGTAAGAAACTACAAAAGTAATATTTTTATTAACAATACAAAGCAGATGCTCTGGAAGGAGATAAGTTGTGTTTTTCACAGTTAGACACTTAAAAATTGGATGGAAGAGGTAGAAAATAAAAACCTTTTCTTAAAAATATGGTTCACTAGTTAATGTTTCTAAGCAAGCCTGTGTAAGACTAAAAATCCATTTTGTTGTTAATATACACAGAACTGCCCTTGAGCAATTTTCATCCTAGCGCAAGAATCTGCTTCGTTGGTGCATCTGAATGTCACCTGAATACACCATTTGCCAGAAATTGTATATCCATTGTTGAAAATGCCAGTTACCAGAAGATTTTTCTGTGTCCTTGGCAAAGCAGCTACTTATGCCTATGGAGCAGGCTGGTCCTGGTTAGTTTTCTATCCTTTCTTCAACACTCCCTACAATACTTTCCTATAATGACTTTTATAGCTCTTACTAATGAACTCTTCCCATTTTACTGCAGTACCCATCAAGGGATGAATGACACTAGAACTGTTCTGAGCTTTGAGCTTGTAAGGTTTGTCCTGCAGACGCTATATACCTTTCTGATTCTGACTAGCTTATACATGCAATATGACATGTACATTGCAAGCAGAGAGATCTTGCCTACAAAATATATTTATTGTTTACATCTCTCATCAGAAAAAAATGCTGCAAAGATGCTATTAGTTGTGTCCAATAATTGTATTTACACATGACACTTCCACTCCTGACACTGGTTCCTACTTCAAAGGAAGCTAAGATTAAGAAGAGTTGTACGAAGTAATCTACCTCCTACTTCCAAAGTTTCAGATGTCTAATCAGGAAACACAATAAGTATACATAATTGAGATATTTAATCACTTAACACTGTTGTAATGAATAAATTATACCCAGCTCAGACTGAAATAAGTCAATTTAAACTTGTACTTTGTTGAAATATTAACTAGGTTTGAAAAGATTTTAAATAAAAATGTTAAATAATAAAACATGGACCGATTTTCTACTATCTCACAAATTGAATACAAAATGAATCCAAAAGACTATCGCTTCTTAGATTATTGTTACAATTTGGGTTTTTATGTAACGTACCATATCTTGAGAGATTTACAAAATTTGTCTTAGCAGTATTGAAATATAGGTACTATTAGTCCAGATATAATTTAGCCCTAATAGAGGCAACACAGACAAATGAGAAAAAAACCTTATAAGAAATAGTATGAGAATATTGGAGGAAAAGTACACATTCGTTTATACATTTTACAGTAACCCTAGATTTCAGCAATATATCTGAAGAAAGCCTCAGTTAAGAAGAGAGAGGCTTCTGTACTTTTGCATGGAAAGCAGAAGAACAAGAGCTGAAAGGAAAAAATATATTAAAAGTAATTTTGGGAGACTGGAAAGTACTATTGAAAAATTTAACATCAAATTTCATTTGCCAAACAAATCAGAGCAATTTTCATTTTAACATAGTAATCTACCTTATAGTAAAAATACTTCATAGAAAATTATAACTTCAGTCTAATTATTAGTAACAGTTCTGCCTTAACACGACCAAAGTAAATAACTGTTTTACTAGAGTTTCACTAAGTCTAAACTAATTTACTTTGTTTATTTTATTTTTCCATCTTGGACTGGCTCAACAGAGGATTGACCAGCAAATGGAATAAGTGTTTAGACATATCATCACAAAAAGCCACTGGGTTAGATCAGCAGCATTCAATGTATTTTAGAAAGCAATCATTCACAATGATTGCTATTTTGTATTAATTGGCATTTTCATTGCATTCATCTTAGTTGTACAAAAAAAATTAAAAGGCACAAAACATGAAAATAAGGGACAGTTGATATGAAAACACTTCTTTCTTCTAATAACCATAAGGCTGGGGAACACTCACTCCTTCAGAGCATAAGACTCATTTGCGACCTTACAGATGATGAAAAGAGCCAAGAATAACAGTTGCAGTTCTGCACTGGGAAGTTTCCAGCAACAGACTAAACTGAAACTGAATTCTGATGACAGCTGGGATGGTGTCTCCCTTCTATCATTACCAAGCTATGATAAAAGATTAAACACAAGGACTGGCAGAGGGCAATGTTGTACCTGTAGTAACTCCAACTTCCAAGTACAATCTATAAGGTGATTGATCAAGGAAAGGGTAAATTGCCATTTCATCTCCCTCTATTTCCCAAAAAGAAACTCAGGGTTAAAATAATCCTCTCTTTTTACATTCATTGGCCTCATCGCTTTTGTACTGAAAAACTTTGCTTCCAACGTGCTTCTTTCTCTTAATATTACTCATTTGGTTGACTTAATGCTAGCTTCATTTAACGAATGATATACTAGCAATGCAATCTTTCCTATTCAGCTATACATTGAGCTGTCAAATGCAAGAAGACATTTACCCAGAACAAACTGTTTTTGTGCCTGACAATGTTATTTTCTTCTGCTTTTCAGTGTCATTATGAAAATCAGAGTGCCTCTGCCTTTGTGCCTGAGTTTCTCCAGCTGTTAAATTTGGGTGTTCTCTTCCATAAGGCTTCAAGATCTACCACTTGAAAACAGTGCGTGACAACTGGATATTAATAATATTAAACCAAAATAAATTCTACTGAGAATTCCTACTATTTAGGAGATAAATTATATCTGGGGGAAAGAGAAACTAAAATCAAGATCATAAACTCAGTATTCTTGGTCTGCTAATGGGTGATAAACCATGGTCTTATTGTGGTTTAACAAATTTAGGAAAGTAAAGTAAATCTTCTGAGCTGCCTGTATTCCAGGCAAAGTCTTAAATGTGAGATTAACATTGGCAGAGACTTTTACTAAGAGATACGCATAACAAGAAAAAGGAAAATTATTTGTAATATCATAGTCATAGTGGAAGTTTTGTATTTTTTAAATATATGAGGTCTCCTCTGAAAGTAGTGCATCTTATTTTATTATGTTGGCCTACAACGTTAGAGGCAAATGTTGGTGGTATGGCACTGGAGGTTGAACCTTCCCGTCAATATTCAATTACATTTTGTTGCCATGTGACAGATGGCAGCAGAGGGACACTGACAAAATGACAGCTGACATGGAAGTGCATATGAAGCAAAGGCGTGTCACTGAATTCCTTCATGTGGAAAAATCTGTGGGCAGTGACATTGGGTCACCTCCACTGGTGCAGACTCTTATGAGTGCAGCATGCAAGCTCTTGTTGATCACTGGTGAAAATACATAGCTAATGGTGGTGACTATGTTGAAAAATAGTGTTTTGTAGCTGAGAATTTTCTCTAATAGTGTTATTGTGCTCTTTGTAGCTATTGTAGTCTCAAAGGAAATAAATAGGAAGCATTACTTTTGGAGTGACCTATGCATGCTTGACAAGAGTAGATTTCTGTTTTCTTTTGCTCGGTGTTTTTCATCTTTTGTCTCCCATTTTATGACATAATTTTGCCATTTCAGCAAGTGAGATGCTTGTTCTTTTTTATCTATAATGTAAAAGAAAAAAAAATCCATATAATTTAAAAAAATAATTAAATTTACTAAATGAACTTCCAAAACATTGGAAATTGTTCATTTTTTTTATTTTTTTTAATAGGAATAAATTCAGTTAAATCCAAGTGCTTCAAATGTTTTAGCTTCTGATAAAACCCTAATTTTTAATAGAAAAAAATATTTTAGTAGATTTTTCTGAACAGAACCAGTACCATAAATACATCCTCCACTTTCTATATTTCCATATGTCTGGGACACAACAAATCGATAGATCCACAGATTATTCTTTTACGATATATTTCTTAAGCTACTTAAAGTCTTTATATGAAAGACTAAAAGGAAGAAAGGGGCAAAGGATACAAGTAATTTTAATGTGTATGGTAAAGTAATTAGAAGAAGAGTATCTATGTATTATGCAGAATCCATAGATAATCCATTCTGCATTATCCACAGATAATGAAGACAGGGAACTAAAAATATAGGTATATGAATACATTGATACTAATGGCAAGGCATTATATAATACAATGTACAATACAGCACTTTTTCTCAGCAGATGGAGGCAGGCAATTATTTTACTATCATCATATTCTTTGCTTCCTATCACTATTGTTGTGCTCAACAATGAGAATTTCAGTTCTGGCACGTTCATAAGAATAATCTGAGAGTGTGGATCAGATCCTGATTCAAGTTGCAATGCTCTGAATCTAACTTCACTTAAGCAGTGCTGACGAAGGTGCTCTGGTCTTTCACCAGGCAAACAGAACGTGAGTTAGGTTCGGTGAGCAGTTCTGATTTATTCTCATGCATCAACCTGAATATATGGTGAGAGCCACAGTCCCATATTCATAAATGTTATAGTTGGACCTGGAGGAACATAGCACCTTATTAAACATCTCTGTTTCCAAAAACTCATAAATGCTTTCACAGTCATCATTAAACAGCATTGCTAGGATTGGAACCAATGTATTTCTCCCGCAGTTTTTTATCGTTTGCTTATTTTGATATATTTTTAAAGCATAGCTGCTAGGAAGGGATTCATCATTTTTAGATGATTATTTTCTGCCTTGTGGAACGATCTCAGTAGGCGGTCCAGGCACACAGACATGGGAAGCTAAAAGCCTGGAAAATGGAAAACTGCTGTAGATCACAAGCGCGTCCACAATGAAGAAATAGCTGAATCAGGTTTCTTAGGATGACATATCTGAACTTGTCTGAATTCATGAATTCATGAATGCCTAAATCTTTTTTTTTTTTTTTAATGTGATTTTCCATTTTTCCCCAACTGATACATAACTTAGAGATATTTGAAAAATAGTTGTTTGATTGAATGCTGTTCTCCTGTCATGTAAGCAACTGACAATTCAGTCATGCCTTCCTCCCTCATATTTCTTTGATAAAGACTTCACCAAGTGTATTCAGTATTTCAGTTTAGACAAAGTACTTGGAAAAAATGTATGACTAGGAAGTGAATGAGTGAAAGAGGCTTGGAAATGGTATATGATAGTGTATGGTTGATAAGGTACTATACGGTGCTATGCACTAGCAGAATCCCTGACCCTTGCTTGAGTTCTTTCATCAGGACAAAGTAGACATAGGTGAGAGCCCTATTTTTCAAAATAAAAATGAAGCTCTTGCTTGCATCAAGGGATATCCTGAGAATGGGCTTAATATATAGAGAAGCAAATATTGCCTGATACGCACCATTTCAGACATAAGAAATAGTGATAGTCACTGAATGGGAGTATGCAGCATTAAACTAAACCCCCTCTGTGAGCAGCATGTCTTTTCAGGATTAACAATTTATGAAGTTAATGCAAATCTAAGTATGCAGCTGTTCAGATTGTTCAGTCTGGAGAAGAGGAGGCTCAGGGGAGACCTCATTGCTCTCTATAACTACCTGAAGGGAGGTTGTAGTGAGCTGGGGGTCAGCCTCTTCTCTCTTGTAACTAGTGACAGGACGAGGGGGAATGGCTTCAAGTTGCGCCAGGGGAGATTTAGACTGGACATTAGGAAATACTACTTTTCTGAAAGAGTGGTCAGACGCTGGAACAGGCTGCCCAGGGAGGTGGTTGACTCGCCGTCCCTGGAGGTGTTCAAGAAACGTTTAGATATAGCGTTGAGAGACCTGGTTTAGTGGGGTTATGTTGGTGGTAGGTGGATGGTTGGACTGGGTGATCTTGTAGGTCTTTTCCAACCTAGCTAATTCTATGATTCTATGATTCTATATTTAATAACCAAAAAGAAAATGTCACCAAATAAAGGGGAAAAAAGCTGCTTCTCACCTGGGACTGCACAGAAAACAGTGAACACATTATTCTCTGGGGTGTAGAATGGTACTAACTAATTTTGTCGTGGAGCTTAAATTTACAAGATAGACAAAAGTTTTAATTCATTTTCCCTTCATCTTATTAAACTGTTCTTTGAATGAACTTCTTTTAACTGAGCATAAGATAAATATGACTTTATGTGTCATGGTGTGGTATAAACAAGCATTGCTACTCTAAATATTCCAGTATTTCATTGAGTTTTCTTTACTGTTTTACACAAGAATTAATATACATAATGCCTATCTTTCCTTAGTCATTTAAGCATAAAGAATCCTTAAGTGTTTTTCATAATTATAAACACAAAGGAAAACCTTTCAGTGTTTTAATGCAGCAATCCTGTGAGTTGGCTTTATATAAATGTATTTCCATTCACTATGTGTTTGGTGACGGGTGCACTATAAATACTTTGATAAGAATAGAATCTGCAGCTGCATGAAAAGTTTAATTCTGAGCACTAAATATTTTGTTTAGACATCAGCACAACTTCTCACCCTTTTGAAGAGTTTTGTGGAACTTTTATAGCAATGATGTGCAAAAAGCCAGACAAGAAGAAGGCCAATATATGAACACAAAAGTGGCTACAGCATTGACTAAATGGGAGGTGAAGATGCACTGCAAATTGAATTGTTGAGCTAGAGAAAAGTGACAAGTGGTTTCCCCTAGGAATCATTCTTGAGAGGAGAGTCTCATTTAATATTAGTAGTAATGACCTCTGTGCAATAGCATGCTGCTAAAATGTGTTGTTGACACAAAGCTGTAAGATATGGCCATTAAGAGGGAAGCTCAGGACATCATATTGGAGAAATGAAGTGATGCTGTAGACCAAAACGATGAAATCAGGATCAACATTTTGAATATTTTTAACATGAATTTATTCCTTAAGCATCTAAGCTAGAAAAAAAAGGAGAAGAAATAATTGGTTGTGCTAACTGATCACAGTGCCTCTGAACAAAGGAATGCAGACACAAAAGAATAAGATCTATGCAATTCCTCAGCACAAGTGAGGCATGCTCAGAAATATACTGAGCTGCTCCTTGAGGCAAAGGTAAGTCCTGACCCAGAATATCGCATTTAATTACAGCTTTCCAAACCCATGGAAGACAGTTTCAAACCAAAGGAGCTGTAGGAAGAGCTACTATCTTTTTTCTTCCTTTCTTGATCTTTTATATTTTTTTTTGTTTGTTTCAGAAACGACAGAGCTGGTACAAAGGTAAGTTGATTTCAACCAGTTATGAATACTGTAGCTTTTTAACAATCAAAACGGCAAGGTTTTTCGAAATTTGATATATTTATGATCAGGGCTATGTATTAATGCTTGTGATAGTACGTGATAGTACAGGAACAATTCAGTGAAATAGTAATTGTTTTCCAACTACATCTACGATGAGCCATCCAGATCAGCTACAACTTTGGAATGAATTTGCCAAGCAGCTTTCCTTGTTGATGGCAGCTTTCCTTATTGATGCTTCTCCAAGGTTCTTATTAAATGAGAAAAAAAAAAAAAAAAAGAAAAAGAAAAAGGAAAAATGGACAGAACAAAGACAGGTTTTCCTTGAATTGTTTCTGCTGTAGGCTACCAGATTTTTTCTGAGAATTATGCACAACACATCTTCACAGACCTTTTCACTTCCAAGTGACCCAGTGAGTGCACCAGGTGAAAGCAATTCTTCGTTTTCTCTGCCTGCGTAAAAGATTGCAGAGTACCAGCTTGAGGCAAAACAAATGCAACGCTTGCTGTCATGACTCCATGCCCAACTTGAAACTGGTCAGCTATACAAAACATATTTTTATATGAATCCTGCACCTTAATCAGAAAAGTAAACAAGCAAACAAAACACCCTACCTTATAAGAGTTTCTGAGATTTTGCTCTGTAGTTCCCCGTAGCACACGCATTATAATGTGGTGCTGAGAACATGGGAATTTTGGCCAAGGTGTGGGACCAAGACTCCCTGGGAAGAAGAGGCTACAAAATATTTTGAAGCCAAAGGAGGAAAATAAGAAAAAGAGAAGGGTGGAAAAAATATATTACAGTTCAGACTTTCTACTGATACACAGTAGAGGATGAGACTACTTTAGAAGAGCTTCTGGATTTGACGAACTTTGTTTATTTATTTAAAGCAAAACTTGATTCTCTTGATCATTTGCTAACAGATGTCTGTCTTATCAGTTCAGTTTGGGTGTAATGATTGTGGGTCTACCGTTCAGTGAAACCCTGCCATCATAATTGCCGAATATATACCAGTATATGCTGTTGATTTCCTAAGATTTCATCACTTCTGTGGCTGTCAGACTCAGCACTCTCAACACTATGTTTCCTCCTCCCACATTCTCTTTAATTTCCTTAGCATAGGGCAAGTAGTGGAGCATGATGCTTGTGCTGCTATCTCTGCTGCTTTTGCTTCCACATCTAACAAACTGTGAGACAAGTTGTTAAGTCATTTTGAGAATAACATACATTATGAAACAGGATACTTTATTATAAGGGAACTATAAAGAAATACTATTTTTAATATAAAAATAATTTTGCTTCATTACAAAAGTCTGCATAGGACCAGTTAAAAGTCTGGCAAAGAATCATATTCCAGGGTCATTATTACTCTAAGTTTCTAAGTTCATAAACAAATATGAAAACGTTTCTTCTAAATCAATAACGCAACTCTTTTGAGGTTATGTTAATAAGCTGTACATTTCCTCAGTGTACCTGTAGTAGATATCAGTTACTCTGAAAACAACAGTAAACTATACCTCTTTCTGGGGCAAAATCAAACATATTTCCACACTTTGAAGGTCTCAGCAGCAACTGTGTGTAATACAGTGTTCACTACCCATTGGAACTAAATATATGCTCATGGGAGATAAACTTTAGAAGTTTCTTCCATGCTCACCCTGAAAACCCAAGAGTTCTATGATTCTCTATGAAATTTAGACTTTCTAGTCCCTCTAGAAGACAAAGCGTTGCCACCGCATAGCTGTGTATGTACAGTTATCTGTTCTTTTTGTATATCTGTAGGGCAGATACCAATATACATCAACTCAAGTGGTCATCAAGAGGGATAAAATTTAGGGGCAGTATAAAATTAACAAGGACAGACATAATCTGGTGAATCTTACTAAAGGGGGATAGAAGATCTTAAGCTTAGTCTCATCTGTTCTCTGTGCACCTCTGAAGAGTGTGTGGATCCCTGAAACAGTAAAAGAAAATAATGCGCTTGATCAGCTACCTTAAATCACAGCCCTGAAGTCAAATCTATTAATTAAAGAAAAAAAAAATAGAGTTGGCTTAAAGGAATAAACACTAATAAATAGCTTTCTTGTTTGGTTCCATCATCAGACATGAGAAATGTTCTTTATATCACTGAGATATCATGCATTTCTGATGTTACCAACAGTACAGCCTGTTAATTTATATCTCGTATTTTTTACAGTCTGTTTTGCTGAATTATCCTGTATTCCACAAATAATATTCTTGGTAAAGAAATCTACTGGTATGTAGCAAACACTTCTTACTCGTAATGGAATATTTTCACGTGGATTCATATTCTCTAAAAGTTCACAATTAACACTGAAAATCAAGAGAAATTGCAGACAGGTATAGCACCTCGGTGATTAGCATCACACTGCGTGCAAAACAGTCCACAAGAATGCAAGCTTTTGTATATTATGCTAAGAGATTGCAAAGAATATCTATTAAGACTTGCATCTTGACTCTAAATATTGGATGGCGTCTATATAAAATAGTCTAAATTGTCTTGATATCAGTGCTATTATGAATGTTTGTTACAGGAATCTATTTGGACTTATGTTTATTTTTCAATTTTGTATGTTGCCCAGTCTGACTTTTACTACTCTGAACAGACATTTAAGTGTTGATTTTTATTACACCATGACATTTATTAATGAAATACAGTGCAATCCTTGGATCATAGCATAAGACTGAATTGTGCAAAGGAAAGCTCCACAGATAAATAAACACTATTAAATAAAGAAGAATTCAGCTACCGGCCAAGGGTTGTCTAGAATGTATAATTGCAAGCAGTTTTCTTCGGACAATTATACTGAATGCCAACAAGATCTTTTCCAAACAATAACCTAACCACAGTAACCCCAATAAATCTAATAAAGAAAATAATTCTAGCTTGAAAGCGGGTCATGCTGAAAGTAATGCCTCCTGTTTATTTCTGTGGAAACCAACTGATACAAAGAGCAAAATAACACCTTTTGATAGAGTGGAATATCAGCTACAGAACACAGTTTTTCAACATAGTTGCCCCCATTAACTATGCATTTTCACTGGAGATGAACAAGAGCCTGCATGCCGCGCTCATAGAGATCTGCATGGCCATCCAGAATGTGACTAGTCTTTCATGTCTGTCACCACTGTTGAAATGTACCATCCACCACCTCACTGCGCTCACATCCACTGTTTGGTAACCATAAATATTCAGCAAGCATCAACAAATGTCAGTGGGTGCCATTTTCTCCTCATGAGAAGTGACACACCTTTGCTTCATCCACTCTTCCATGTCAGATGCCATTTTGTCAGACTGCCCCTCTGCTGCCATCTGTCACACAGCAACAAAATGTAATGGAATACTGGTGGGAAGATTCCACCTCTATTTCCACACCACCATACCATTCACCTCTGATATTGTGGGCCAACATAATAAATTTGGAGGCATTACCTTTGGAGATTAATTTGTCTACTTAAGGGAAGTATTTTGGAAAAAGAGAGAATGTAGGTGAAGAAAAAAAGGATGTATAAGATGTCTTCCAGGTATATAAGCATACATCTTCATGTCTTGGATGCTTCCTACATGTAAAACTTTTTTTCTATATGGAAACCTCAACATCTTAATTAAAAAGAACTATGTTTAAAAACTGAGGAAGAAACATTTCCTTATCGTATACGGCAAAGTGATAAAAAGGCAGCTAAAAGCATAATGAGATAAGGAATACAGCCTAATTGGTGATAAAATGTCAATATTCCAATAGGTGCATACCATCAGTCCATTAGATTTAATTAGGCTCTCTCAGCAAGCAATAAATCATGCAAAAGACAACCTGAAAATGAAATCAGCTGACTGATGTGAAACACTCATGGGCTGGTTTACCAAAACTAATCTCTGGGCAAATTAAGGACCAGCACAGACATGTTAAGCTGAGGATTTGAAAAAAAGACCAATGTCTAATATTAGTACAGGATTAAGAGATTACACATGAAGATCTAAAGGCACTGTTGATCTGCTCAGTTTTTAATTATGATCTCATTTATTGATATTGTAAATAAGTATTAGGAAAGATTTGAATGAAGTGAAGCACTAGACTGGAAAACCAGGCTGCTTACACACAGCCCAGTTCTAGAAACTGTTAATAATTAGTTTGCAGCTTCATCCTGTGTTCAGAAGGGATCAATATGCCTGCTTCTGTACACACTAGATTAAAACCTACAGTTCACAGGGCATGAAAGGAAAATGAAATGCAAATGACTCAGAGACCTCATTTGCAGAATTAGGGCAGAAGAGTGGGAAGTGCAACATGCACTGATTGAACATATAAAGACAAAGCAGAGGGTATGCAACTACAAAATAATAAAAGTACTCTTTCTTGGATTTCACTATACAGTGAAAATCCAATAAGATATAATACACGTCTGAATTAAAATTACTTTTAGATTGAGATCAAGGATGGGATTTTATTTTGCTACGACTCTTCTTTGCTCTTTATCAAAAGATGTCTGAAAAAGAAAATGTGACATCTTGAAAAGCTTTCAAAAGGGACATAAGGAAGAAAAAGAAGTGTAGTTTTTGTGCTAATATTTGGTGGAAGCCAAAGCATGACAGGAATAAGAGAATATAAGAAAACATACTTTCAGACCAAATATGAAAACAACAATTTAAAATATTTTTTTTCCCAAACTTATCTCAATAGTTTAGTTTTTACTTTATATAAAATGTATCTGATGAAAATGGGATAGAATTGGCACAGAGCTCAATTTCCCACATGTTAAAAGTGCTGTAGTCACGTGCAAAGCACAGTAAATAATTTTCATTTATTCAAAAGTGATGCTCTGACAGTTCGCATTAAGTACTGAGACAGGCATTCAGTCTGCACAGTATGAATAGAATGGGACTGGCAAGAGAGAATTTTCTGGGTTTTTTGGGGGGAGGGTCATCCTGGTAAAATTCTATATTCTTCTATATTTCTGGCCTTAATCTGCCCTCTGGGAAATTAAGGGGAAGAGGAAAAGGAGAGGAAGTTAGAAGTAAAGTCTGACAAATGTTTGCTGCATTTAATTATTACTTTGAGCTTGCTTTCTTTTAACTGTATATTAATATTCTATGAAATTATCTCATTGGTAAAAATGCTAACTGGAACAGTGATTTGCAGTGAATAATGGAGAATAGCAGCAGAAAATAAGCTTTCAATTTGTAATCCTGTAAACTCTCAATTTGTGTTTCTCTGTGGGAGATTGCCTTAATGTAGTATCAAAAATATTTAAAATTGAAAGTTAATAACCCATCTGTCAGTGCAGTAAAGATAAGTTGAATATTGGCCTTTTTAAAAGTTGTGCTTGAGATTTGCATAAAATTGATTAAGGAAGAGAAATTTTGTACTTTGCTTTTAAAATAATTACCTAATCTTCTTCTGTATCCTGCTCCTCTCTCTGTCAAACAGCCATGTGATTTCCTCTGTAAAATATGACCTCTCAAAAGAAGCCATATTTAGCTTGGAAAAAGTGGTCCGAGAGAGTTCGGTGTAGATCTGGATTGAGTATCCTGTACCCTCTGAGTATCCCATTGAACAGAAATCTTGGCTCCATGTTTACAGTGTATTTGCCCTGTCCACTTACAAGAAAAGGCTCCAATGGATGCTGCTTTTCCAGTTGTGCTTCATTTCTTCACATAGCAAATGGCATAATTCAAATCCAGGTGTCAATATCACATGGCTCACTAAGTCTACAACAATGTTGTAAGAACAAAAGTAGTGCTTAATTTAATGTGCTGCAGACAGGAGTATGGATTTATTAAACTCTTTTCACTCTGATAACAACCATTTGCTCTGTTAAGCTTGGGACAATCCAAGTTATGGGCAGTTAATACATTACAGCAATAAATATCTACGGCATATACTATACCTGATCGCCAGGGTACTGCTAAGAAGCATCAAATATATAATTTCTAGCATGGGGTGAGCTTCGTCAGCAGCAGCTTGGAGATGTGCTCCACTTCATCGTGCAGACCTACCCTATAGGAGTGAAGGGATATTCAAGTGCTCAAGCACACCTCAAGCAACTCATTCTCCTTCATTTTGTTCTTCATTATTGATTTGGAGATGATGTTTATATTTTCCATTTGTAGAAACAGAAGTCTCTCCGTACAATTTCTACATGGTTACTATGTTTTATATGCATTACTATTACATCAGCAAACAGTGACTCTACATGGGAAAATTTACTCGATAATATTTCGATAGTGTGGTTTCTGGAAGGCTGGACCTTGTCATCTGTCACTTGCTGGTAAATAATACTTTTCAACTTCCATTTTTTGCTAAGTTTCCTGTGAAAGTCTGTTTTTCCTGGGGGATAAAGATATTGGAAAAGTAGAACTCTACATGTAAGTTTACTTGATGGATTTTTTTTCATGATTACATCCATGAATGTAGTGTAGATGCTAAAGCACAGCCTTCTGACAGTATTAAAGTGCTTAGCTATTCAAATTATTGAATAAAACAATTCTGAGAAAATTCTTTAGTTAGGATCTGTACATCAGGGCTGCTGCCACTACCTTAGACTAACTTAGAATACATATAAATATAGGCCATTTCTGGTATTTGCTTGAAGATTTAATTGGTTTGATTATTAAATTTGAGTTCAGTAAAGAGTAATTTGCCGATTTGACCTTGCTGTAATAGAGTCCTTAATATTTGCTCAGTTAAAAACTATGTAGAGTAGCCTAGGTTTAGTGATGTGGTGTTGTAAGTGTTCTATCAAATCCTACTAATGCTGTCACATTCTGTGAAAACATAATTTGGTTCATAACTGTAGAGGGTCAAGATGACATTAAACTCTCACATTAATCAGCCTTTGTTTGTCACAAAGATCTTGCACTGAACTTTTCTCAAGGAAGTTACAGAACAAGAATTAAATACAATCCAATGCTTGCAAACCACCCTGAAAAATAATTAAATAAATTAATAGCTACAAATTATTTACCCCGTGGGAGTTTAAAATTTAAGGGAGAATTTTGCATTTGAATTCTGTTTCAAGCTAGTTACGTACATGGATGAAAATAATAAAAACAAACAGCAGCATTAAACCTGATCAATACATGACAGAGTAACCCAACTGAGAGAGCACACTGGTGGTGTTTACTGAAAATTGCTCATATGCTTCTGTTGATGCATATACTATATCTTTTTATAACCATTGAAAATTATCCCAGGAGAAAACCAATTTGGTATTTTCTGAAACTAACTCTATATTCAAGCAATGAACAGCACATACTGCCTAAATCAGCTGCAGAGGTATCTCTGAAGTATTTTCTGGTAATGGAAGAAAAGCTGGTTAGGCTGTGAAAGCTAGATAGAGGATTGAATATAAGGTGTGCCTGTATGATTTGGAGCTATCTCTCTAAGCCTTAGAGGTTAGCTTCATAATAGAGGCTCAGCAAGGCTGAATGAAACTTCCAGAATCACTGAGGTGAGAAGGGGACACTGGGGATCTTCTGCTTCAAACCCCTACTCAAAGCAGGTCAGCAAGGTTGTCCAGGACACTGTCCTGAAAGAAGACTTCATAATCTCTCAGGGCAACCAGTGCCAGTGTTCATCCACCAAAGCTGAAAAGTGGTTTTTTTTTTTTTTTTTTTAAATGTTTAAATGGAACTCCTTTTATTTCAAGTTCTGCTAATTGCCCTTGTCCTGTCACTGGGCACCACTGAGAGGGGTCTTCCACTTTCTTGTTCTCTCTCCCACCAGGCATTTATGCACATCAATAAAATTCCCCAAGACTTTTTCTTCCCAAGTTAAACACTTCCAGCTCCCTCCACCTCCTCCTATATGACAGATGCTGCGTGCTTTTAATTTTCTTTGTGGCTAGGCCTGCTCCAGAACATCCATGTCTTTCTTTTACTGGGGATCCCAGCACAGGACACAGAATTCCAAACACACCTCACCAGTTTTGAGTAGCTGAGACATGTTCAGGATGTATCATTATTGTTTATGCAGATAGCATGAAAGAATTTTGCTACCTGGGGTTGTTCCTGAATCTCTTGTTATTACAAGTGACTATAGGCGGTTGACAGGAGACTAAAACCCATGTTTAACAAAGAAGTGTTAAGAGAGAATCAATAATTCCTTTTACTATTAATTCCTGCTCTTCCACGGGTTTTAAGCAGTTTACTTTCACCTAACTACAAAATAAAAAGTTGAAAAAAATGCATGATACTACTTTACCAGAATTCTGTATCACATGGGAGGAAATTATTAAGATTCTCTGAATTAACCTGCAGAGGCCCAAGAGCACTACTTCTTTTATTCAGGTTGGAAGTCATCAATATTCCTGAAAATTGATAAAATTTTAATTATATTTTCTCCAATTCGGAGTTTTTCATGGGATTCTTATGGAGAGAACCATGTGGAAATCCAGAAGAAACTCAAGGAAGAGCTGTCAGAGCCATCCAGCTACAACTCAGAATATGTAAGCCCAGTTAATGCTTCAAGGACAACTTTATCATGGAGACTGATGACAGAGGTAGCTACTGAAGCAGCAGCTCCTTAGCATTTGTGAAGCAGCTGACAACTCATCAAAATTTACAAACCTTGTATGGTAGCTTTGGGGAGAGCAAGGGAGTAACAGATTATTCTAGTCTCCATTACTGTACAGAAAGTGAGAACGCACAAAAGATACAGGCTGGCCCTAATAAGTTGTTTTCTTAAGATTAAGATAAGTTCAACTTATCTTAAGAAAATTTACAGATTAATATTTCATCACAACTAGTGTATTTCCTTCAAAGCTTTCTTTTCCTCTATGCGTGCACTCCTCATCACATATGCTGCCTTAACCCTACTTACAGACAAAGAACTACAGTGCTTTGATATTTCCAAAAAAATGAATAGTTGTAATTATGGAAAACTTTTATCAAACTGCCAAAATATTATACCATTTCTAATAGCCATACCTGCTAAATACAAAAATGAGAAATAGAATTGCATGTGTCTAGCATTATTTCTTTCAAAATATTATGTCTCCAACCCTGCAGGCATCCATCAAAAATATGAGCTTAAGGAAACATTTCAAAATATCCCTGTTTCAGGTATCTTTTTTTTCTTATTTATGATATTTACGCGTCACTGCTTTTACAGCATCACTACTGTACTGTAAGGAAAAGCATTTTCTTTAATAGAGAAAAATGGGCAATAAGCCTCTATTTAGAAAATGGAAAATAAGTGATTCTGAAATCAGTGGCTGTTGGAAATATTTTAAATGTTATATACGACAGTTCATTTCTTTTATTCATCAACTGTTCATCCAGATAATATGAATGAGTATGTACTAACAAACTAAATTTAACACCTATAAATATTCACAAGGAAAATACTTTTCCTTCACACGTATTCATTATTTCTACCTAACTAGTGTCAGCATCCAGCTAAATTCCACGATGAGAAATTGATATTATCTAAGCATGGTGACTGAATTTTTTTGTGGGTTATTTTAGATATGACGCAATGATTTCCCAGTAGTCATCCTTCTAAATGAATCTGAAGAACTCTGAATGTTAGGACTTTCTAATGTTCTGAAGGTTTTAAAGCTGAAAGAGATATTTAATAGAAAAATGCAGGGTACAGGAAGCCTGAGGGGGGTTTCAGGGTAGGCTGAATTATGCTGCAAACCATGACTTCAAAGATATTTGTACAACGTACAGAGTAACATTTAAAAATCTTTGAGGTTTTCTTTTTACATTTTCAAATTTTTAAACAGTTTGAATCACAACTATATATGACTAAAAAAGGTTGATAGTTTTAACCTTTGATGATAAATCATTACAGTTTGGGGATACATTTTATTTGATCTGCTCATCAAACACAATTTATCAAAGCCTGGATTTCTCATGTATTTTAAATAAATGAGAAAACACTAAGAAAAAGAATGTAATCTAACACACATATGCATTAATATATAGGTGTAGGTAGACTTTTCAAGGTGTAATAAACTGAATTCTGCAAAGAAAGTTGGAAATAAAAAGGGGCAAAAAGGTTAATGAGAAAACAGTTTTGGAAATATTTAGAAAGTACTTTCTTGAAGAAAGAAGGCTAATTACAGAATATCTTCCAGTTTACGAAATGTAGCTTGGTGACCACAGACTGAAGCAGTCACAGAAACTGGGCACCAAAACTCTGAATTTAGGACCCCAATCCAAATACTGTCAACAGCTAGTGCAGAATGAACACCACCAAATGAGCACTCTCTTGGTGCTTGGCAAGTTTATTTCCTTCTTCCTAATTATCAATAGAAAGGCTGACGGGCTCATTATTAACTCAGTTTTGTGGAAAAATGTGAGCTGGAATTTCTCTGCTGTGCAAAAACTCCTTTAACAATTTAAAGTTCAACAGCACAATGCCTTGCCATGTTCTAGCTAACCATCCTAAACTCTAAAAAGTGAAAACGTAATAAACAAAGAATGAATATAGGTATTCACAGAAAATGAATTATTATTGTTTATTGAGCCAGATTCTACCACTCCCCATTGAGATCATGGAATCATAGAATGGCCTAGGTTGAAAAGGATCTCTACTAAAGCAGGGAAGAAGTGTACACATCTTGGAGCATCATCCCAATATCTTCAGTCTGAGAGGCGGAAAAAGATATGGATTCACCCTGAACATCCTCCTCTTCTCCTCTCTTGTGAACAAAAGACATCTAATGACCGAGTAGTGCTGATAAACAAATTAATAGTTTGGCTGAAGTCTGTGCCATGGAAATTTCAGAAATAAATTCCAACTATTTTTTCAGAAAAGAAGTGTTGCAGTAAGAAGAGAAATAGCTGTCAGAAAGATTTAACTCACTAACAGAAATGTTTGGTGGAATTATATATTGTTTGATATTCTTATCAAAACACATCAATTCAAAACAGATTTACACTTTATGAAAACTAATAGAACAAGAATGTTTAAATTATCTCAAGTAAATAAAAATAATAAAGGGGGCAATTCACTTTCATTCATGCTTCAGGCTGTCCTTCTCTTGAGAACTGAGTGGGGAAGAATAGTTATTTCTCCACTTCAAGCCAGTATTTCTGGAATTAGCTCTTAATATTTGAGTTATAAGAAGCATCCGCTCAGCCCAGGGAGTATAATCAACCATTTTATAGAAGAATATATTTGATTAATTTTACTTTAGACTGGCAGGTCTTGAAGAACAGACAGATGATAGATTGATTTTTCTTTTATATATAGCATACTAAACAAAGGAATTACAAAGCATAGTTTATAACTCAAAATGAAGTACTTGGTAGATAGCTCTGAAACAGCAATTCCAGGATTTCTCTCTAAACATTTTTTCCCTGTTCCCCACTGTGCTTCATCCTCCAACACAGAACAGTCTTTACGCAACAAGTCACTTTACCGTTTTTTTTTTCCATTTTAAGAAAGCAGTCAATATGTTAAAAAGTATATATGAACTACTGAATTCCAGACTTCTACTGACATAACGAAGAAAGTACGCAATTTTACCACCACAATAATTGTAATATTTTATTATTCTGTTTCTATAAAAAAATCCAAAGCTAAGTTGCAAAATTCAGAGAATTATTTAATTTATACAGTTTAAAAAAATACGGCAACAAATACTGTAATAAGTCTTAAATCTGTCCCTAGGTAATATTTTGTTAGTTCTTTGAATGCTCCAAAGATAAAGACCTTATGATTTTTGTTAAAGGTGATGTGCCTATAGAGTCTGTCTGAAAATAATCTGTACTTCAAGTGGAATGAGTCATATTTCACACCCTCTGCTGTAACAGGAAGTACAAAAACTATTAAAGGAACAATATATATTCACAAATAAAGAACTGGTTGGAGAGAGGGCACAAAATTCCAGACTGAAAGAAATCAACCAAACAACCAATAACAGAAATCAGAGTTGAGCTTGGGTAGGACTACGTTCATAATTCTTAAATGATTCTGAAACCTCTTTGGAGTTTATTGCCTGTAAGGTAGGCAAAAACCTATCTGTATCCCAGTATTTAAGTGCTGGCTAAACTTGAACAACATACAGTTAAGTAGGCCTCTATCAAAGTCAGAGGTCTATGTTGCTACATTTAGAAATACAATCTTGGATATCGCTTTTCAATGCGCTGCATGGCTTTAACAGTTTTCTCATGTGAAGTCTAGATGTGAAAGAGAGAAAACTACTGAACTACACTTGTCACCTGTGTTTTAAGACAAAACCAGGTGGGAAACTGTGGCCTTAGAGGAAAGCATGTCCAAGACAATGAGTTTTGGTGAGACGGAATAAACTTCTGACAAAGCAGTCTCAGCATACATTGCAAAGCCAGCTACTGGGCAGAATTTGATCAGAGCTACTCAAAAGATGTACAAGTTTCATTTGCAGGTTACGCTGGAACAGGGAATACCTGCGCAGACAAGGGCTCCTTAGTGCATTCATTGCAAAGCATCAGAGTCACCACCATTTGCTTGTAAATGACTTCCAAAAATCTGCATTTTTACCTGTGCAATTTTCAGTACCAAAATACACACTAGTAAAGATTAAGCAAGCTTTTCTTCATAAAGGATGAAGAAAAAGTCTGACTGATCATCTGTTTTATTTCATAAAATTTATGAGCACCCTTGATGAAACAATATCATTTTTAGATAAATTCTGTCTTTATCTATGGGTACAGGGCAGGAGGCACAAATCAAGACATCCAATCAAAATCAGGGAAGTAAGAGGAGCAGATGGCCTGAAATAAGATTTTTTTCAGGCAGTGCCAAATCTCTTAATCCTTAAAATGGAAAAAAAAGCCAGTTTCTAAAATTATTTGGCCAAAAATTTGTATTTTTAATGTGATAATTACTTCTCATGTTTTATTAATGCAGTCTTCAGCATAGGCTATAGTGTGTTTTCAAGAACATCTTTATTAAATTGAGCAAATATTTTACCTAAAACTTTTCTGAAGGATGAAGATTAACAATATTTCATTGTACTAGAAATCTGATTTTGAGAGGCTTCGTTACAATTGTCTTTTATTTTTTTGTAAGTTTTTTTATGTTATTTGATCTCAACCTTTTCTATTTGATGATGTCATATTGAAATAGCAAAATATAAGTCAAGATGTATTCATGAAAGACTGGAAAATCTACATAATGGATGACATAAGCAAAAAATAGAGCAGCAGTTATGAAACACAGCTGTAAGTCTGAGAAGAGTAATAGATCTCTAGTATCAAAGAACAAAATCATGATTATTTTTTTTTTTTTAACTACATAAGCTCCAAAATCATGGTCTAAAGACTTTCAAGCTCATCAGGCTGTACCATTTCCTGTTCCATGAACTTTGAAGAATGCTTATGTGAATTCAAGATTTTCTCAGGGTTTGAAGTTAGTGACAGCAAATCTGTCACAAATAAACTCCAATTTTGAAGTACTATTATGCAAGCCAAATAAAGAAAGCAGTAATTAACTGCTCCCTCAGCTAGGAACTGCCCTATAGAGTGGATAACATTTCTTAAAACAAATAGTAGTGGTATGCTAATTACTATCCAGACAAGTAGATGACCATTCCAGATGATCAGAGGGTTTAAATGCCTAAAAATCTGAATTGAACCTATGAGCTCAGTTACACATCTTTGCAGGACTACATCTAGCAGGATTAGAATAGATAGAATCAAAACCTACCATTACTGATTGATAGGATTAGGGTGAAAATGAGTGCCTGGCAGAGACAGTTAATTTGTTAATGATGCTATTGCCTTGAACATATACTTATGAAATAACGGAATTCCTCCAGATTGGTACGATCACCTTACTCCACTCCTTAGCAGATAGGAAGTTTCATTGCTGGACTTAGAAGTTGATTTCTCTGACCTTATTTTGTAGGGAACAATCCAGATAATATAACCCGTGTGTTGGCAGCATTAGATATGAAGCTAATCTTAGCTCCAGTTGAAGCCTTGCTTGCTCTTTGATCACACTAAGCAACGTTGAATTTATTTTACCTGAAGGCGTACACTGTAAAACTTAAAAGAGTAAGTGCTACAAAGACGCAATGGAAGCATCCATAATTTAAATGACAGCACGTTTTATACAGAAGGATGTCAATGAATATAACAAAACTGTGGAGTAAATTGAACAGAATTTAAGGATTCTAGTGTGCATTTAGTAAAGCTAAATGAGAAGAACTAAAATTGTTAAGAAAGGGTAATGGAAATTCAAATATTTGGAGGTGTAAAATAATTTTTGTTATTGCCTAACACACTTCTATTATTACACAACATAAAATAATTGCCAGTTAGGAGAAATTAGTTATTGACATCTTAGTAAAGAAGAAAACTGAAAGACAGGAACTAGAACAAAGAGAAGACTTAGAGGAGGCAGACTGAAAATACTATTTCAGTTATTGGTAGAGATTCTCTCATTGGTTGAAGTTCTCACTCCGATGAAAATATGTCAGGGTCATACACACCTCAAGTGGCCTCCCATGGGTGTGAGCCAGAAGATACTGTGTGAATACATCATTCAAGTGAAAACTGAATGACTCGCATTAATTTCTTCAGGTTTCCAGTGCAATACTATGCTACATTAACTCAGGCATTTTATTTTATTTGTTTATGGTAAATAAACCAAGTTCCTTTTTCTCTCTCCAATGCATGCACATGCACACAGCAGCCTTTAAGAAAAATGCTGGACTATAGGTATCAGATTATTGCAAATTCATCTAAAAATAAAACTTTATGCTCTAATTATCAGCAAGATCACAAGAGATTAAATTACAGTAAGGAAAGTAAGAGCCTCTGAAATGAATGAAGCAGCACAGACATCCCAGGGATAGCTTCCATCTGTACTCATATCCCTGACATGTCCTCATTTGCTTGGCAGTATCTCATTAAGATGAATGGACCACTTCACAAGTCTTTGGAGAGTTTCTGAAAGGGCAAGGAGACATGAAAGAGAAATGATACTATTTACCTTCTGCACCATTTAGTGGATATTTACTGGCATCGGGATTGGATACTTTACATCTTAAACAACAAAAAGAAGGGCTCAAGTTCTTGGAGATGTTTTACTGTACTTGTCAAACTTTCCCACCCACTACTGAGAGTTTTGTTCTGTTTTACTTTATTTCTTTTAATTAACTACCTTCCTCTCATGTTTATAACTCTAAGATGTGGTAAAAGGTGAACAATGTAAAGTTACTGTTAATATTTGTAAGCCTCAAATATAGCTTTATGACAGGTAAGTGCAACATAAATACCTTCAGTATGTATAGGTTTAATTGAAAGATCAGTAAAACACCACACTTTTGGTACAGATTTACCTAAGGCACCTTCTCCAGCTGATCTGAAAGTTATTCATTTACCTTCAGAATTCACGCTGACTGAAATGCAAGAAATACCTAAAGCAGCAGGATAAACCTGTTACACTACCTTAATGAAAATTTAAGCCCACTTATTAAAAAGAAATGGAGGCAAGTAGAAAGAAGTGATAGTAGGTGAAGTTCTGGTACAGCTCTAATCATACCATTGTAGCATTCTGGGAAACTACAAGCAATTAGAAAACTTCAAGTCAATCTCCTGTTCAGGAAAAGCAGAGATAGTAAGCTTCATCCACCACACTTTCTGACAGGATCTAACCAAGCTCCCTCTCCTCTGAACCAAATTGTCGCACAATGAAAGTCAAGACTCTGAATTTGTGTCCAGGAACACTGGAATATGTGGCTCAGAGAAGTCCTGAAATCCCTTCTCTTACAGTTTTCACGACTCACATAGACAAAGACACATCTGACCTTATATGAGGCTGGTGACATCCTAATTCAGGCAGAAGACTGAAAGAGATGAGGTTCTTTTCAACCAGTATTTCTAAGATTCCATGAGCATTACGGACTTAGGTGGAGTTGGATGCCTTAAGTCAACTGTTGGAACTGTATTTGTAGAATTGGAAGTCAGATGCCTTGGAGTATTTGAATTGCCTTAACTCTAGGGTGCTCTGGGTTACAAATTCATTTCCAATGATATTCTCCAAGTATGTCATCAGTAAAGCTTTAGCCTTAAGGTACCTTCCTTAGTGAATTTGGGAACATGCGATCTGAAGTCTCCTGTTTTTAAAGCCATTGGCAATGCCATAGTATGATATAGGTGATAATGAACTAATTTTTTCCTGAGCTGGAATTTCAGGTCTCTCTATTTTAGAAACCACTAGATATATAACACTGCAGTAAAATCCTCAGCTGATGATGTAACACTCCCAATTTATGGAACACTTAAAACTTCACACTGTATTAAATTTGCATAAAGACAATTATTTATATGGTTGTATATATATATAATGAAGATCGAACAAATTAGCTGGAATTTATGTGTGTGTGCTGAACACATATGATTTTCAGAATTTTCAGTCTCTGTTGCTCTGGATCAAGTCTTTCGCACCGCAACATTTTGCGGAACACATCACAAACATGTACCAATACAGAAAAAGCAGAACATGTCTACATAACATTTTATAGATTGCTTTAGCAAATACTTAAAAGATAAAAAATTTAACTGAAGCATTTTCAGTTAAGTGGTAGTAATATTTAAATTTCCTACAATGTGTCTAGCATCCAGTGAAGTTACAAGTTCCCTAGGATTCAGCTCAAAAAGAGAGCAAACAATGCGTCAGATCATTTCTCTTGCACTAATATTTTTCTCCACTAATATTTTGCTTTGGATGTGTGAAAACACACTCACTCACACACACACACACACCATAATAGCAGCAAGAAAAGCTTTTTTTTTATTCAAAAGTGTAGCACTCCTTTTATGATACTTGCTATCTACTATTGCCATCTAAAGCTTACTCCCTTAATGCTGATTGGATATTTTTGCTGAGGCATGTAGCAGTGAAGCATGAAGCAGTATTTTCCATCTACTGACATATCAAAAGGAAGCTTATCGGATCATCTTAGTTTGCCATTTTTCTTGCATCACGGGTACATTCTTTGGTCGACTAGTCCTTGCTCCTTCGGGGAGGGGCCTTTCTCGTTACATCTCGTATCCTCGCAACCGCCTATTACAACATCAACTACAATTAGAATTACATTAAGTATGTGATGATTAAAATATTTTTGTGTTAAATCTTTCCTGTAAACAAATTCTAAACTTATTGTTAGTGACAGATTGTATATGCAAGCAAATTCCCAACTAAATCTATTCAAAATATCATTTGCTTTAACACACTTTCCTAGGTTATAAAAAAAATACTACTACTCTCAAATTTAAAAGCCTACATTACAACAGTTTTATAAATGCAAATTCACCCTAAGTGGACAAAGATTCCAAAGTATTTTACATATTTTACCTGTATGATTAACTGTTAGAGAAGAGAAATTAGAACACTTGTAAGCAACTGAATAAATAAACATTCAGTCCTCATGAAAAAGAACCATATGTCTATGGACATTAATTCTGTAATTAACATTTGTGACAATAACAATGCTGGGTAGCTGGAGGACACTATTTACTAAAGAGTGATTTTAATAACATTCAGATAAAGGAAGTAAATTTGGGAGTATAGTGATATAAGCAGCTCATGTGGAGTCATTTAACTTCCTTTTTTCTATGTTGATGTTAGTTTTGCAGTTCTACTTGGCATAACAGTTTTGATTAAACATTTTATATAATTGTAAGCTTCCTGAGGGGACTTAGAATGGAGCTATCAGGTGCTAGGTTTTCTTTCCAGATGGCAAGAGATTTACTCAGCTTCACACTCCTCTTCCCACTGATGATACTAAACCACTGTGGAATTCATTTGCAAGTAATTCAGGGAACCATCAGGTTGAATTTCAAAGAATTTTAAATATCATTGACTCTGGTTTTAAAACAAAGCAGACGAGTTGTTGTGCCTGCTTTTTAAACAATTTCCAGGTTTTCCCTTGAGTAATTTTTAAAACTGTGTCTACATGCATTGCACTTTAAAACAACGTTGCTGGAGTTAAGGTTACAGGTGAACTGAAACGGTCATCTACATTTAATCCTTTTTTAATGTGAATTTTATGCAAAGCTAAATAGATAATATAATCAACATAAACTGGAAGTGGATAGGTATAGTAAGGGAATCAGGACAAGGCAGCACAATCAGATTCATTTGGTCTACCATCAAACCTGGCCTCATTCAGACCTAATTTAACATAGAAAGTTAACTTCCGCAAGAGAAAACTAGGAAGAACTTAATCTCCTCTGCAGAAGTAGCATCCAAAGATTCATTCCCAAAATTCTCTTTGATGACTGAAGACTACTAAACTCAGTAGGCACTATTTTGACTCGAGATCCACTACTTCTGCTACGCACAAACCTGATCCAATCTAAACCTACTGTCTGTTTAGCTTGAATTTGACATTCTTTGACTTCAGCACCTTAAGACTTCACTAACAGGATTTTAGGCTCAACATGCAGCAAGAGAATTGCCTTTTATCCCTCCATGAACAATAATTATCCACTTTTTTTTTTTTTACTGATAATGCAGGAAGGCGAAAGAACAAACAGTTACACCAAATTTAAGTTGACTTGATGCTTATAGTAAAAGGTATCAAGGGAATGGCACAACTTTGAACGGACTTCACTGGAGTGTTAGTAGACTTTAGCTTTCAACCAAAGATTCATCCAAATATATAACTCATTAGTCTCTGCGAAACAACAAAGAAACTTAACTGTGGGTGGTAATTTGATAAATTAACATCAGCAGTCTAACGTCAGACTGTCTTACCAATGTAATTCAAGGCCAAGCAACTCTTGGAACTCATTTGCTCCAGCTGCGGGAGGTGTCGCGTTCACGGGCTCTTGTCCTGATGGGAGATTTCAACCACCCGGATATCTGCTGGGATAGCGGAAAGGCGGGCAGCAGACAGTCCAGCAGATTCCTGGAGTCTGTTGAGGATAACTTCCTTGTCCGGGTATTAGACAGACCAACCTGAAGTGAAGCCTTACTGGACCTGGTGCTCACTAACGTGGAGGAGAGCATTAGAGGGGTTAAGATTCGAGGAAGCCTGGGCTGTAGTGATCATGCCCTGGTGGAGTTTATGATCTGGAGGAATGCAGGCCTGGCAAAGAGTAAAATCAGGACCCCGAACTTCAGGAGAGCGAACTTCCAGCTGCCCAAGGAACTGCTGGGTGGGATCCCCTGAGAAACTGTCCTTAAGGGCGTAGGAACAGAACAGAGCTGGCAGCTCTTTAAGGACACCCTCCTGAGAGTGCAAGAGCTCTCCATTCCCCAGCAAAAGAAATTGAGCAGAGGAGGCGCGCAACCGGCATGGCTGAGCAAGGACCTGCAGCTTAAACTGAGGGAAAAGAGAGAAATGTATGCAAAGTGGAAGCAGGGTTGTGTAGCCTGGGACGAATATAGGGTTGTTGTCCACATGTGTAGAGATAGGATCAGGAAAGCCAAGGCACAGGTAGAGCTAAACTTGGCTAGGGGTGTGAAAAACAAGAAGGGGTTCTACAGGTACATAGGCAGGAGGACACAGGTCAAGGAGAGTGTTCCCCCTCTGATAAATAAGGATGGAGAAGTGGCTTCCTCAGACGTGGAAAAAGCTGAGGTGCTCAATAAGTGCTTTGCCTCGGTCTTCACTGGTGGTCAGGCTCCCCGTGTCTGCCAGGACCCTGAACCTCAAGGTGTGGGTGAGAGGAGCGGATTCTGTCCCACTGTAACAGTGGAACAAATTCGAGACCTCCTCATGAAACTGAATGTGTGGAAGTCCATGGGGCCAGATGATATCCATCCTAGGGTTCTGAGAGAGATGGCTGATGTGGTTGCCGAGCCGCTCTCCATCATATTTGAAAAATCATGGCTGTCCGGTGAAGTCCCTGGTGACTGGAGAAAGGGAAATATTACTCCCATTTTTAAGAAAGGGAGAAAAGATGACCCTGAGAACTACAGGCCGGGGAGCCTCACCTCTGTGCCTGGGAAGATCATGGAGCAGATCCTCCTAGAAGACATGTTAAGGCACATACGTGACAAGGAGGTGATCTGAGACAGTCAGCATGGCTTCACCAAGGATAGATCTTACCTGACCAATCTGGTGGCCTTCTGCGACGAAGTGACAGCATCGGTAGATGGGAGGAGGGCGATGGATGTCATCTACCTGGACTTCTCCAAAGCCTTTGACAGGGTCCCTCATCACATCCTTCTCTCCAAATTGTAGAGGTATGGATTTGAAGGATGGACTGTTCGGTGGGTTAAGAACTGGTTGGCTGGTTGCAGCCAAAGGGTTGTGATAAATGGTTCTATGACAGGGTGGAGGCCGGTCACGAGTGGTGTCCCCCAAGGCTCAGTCTGAGGACCGGTGCTCTTCAGTGTCTTTATCAATGACATAGACGATGGAATCGAGTGTACCCTCAGCAAGTTTGCAGATGACACCAAGCTGAGCGGTGCAGTCGATACATTGGAAGGAAGGGAAGCCATCCAGAGGGACCTGGACAGGCTGGACAAGTGGGCCCACGAGAACCTAATGAGGTTCAGCAAGGCCAAGTGCAGGGTGCTGCACTTGGGCCAGGGCAATCCCAGGTATTTATACAACCTGGGGGAAGAAGTACTTGAAAGCAGCCCTGCAGAGAGGGACTTGGGGGTCCTGGTGGACGAGAAGCTGGACATGAGCCAGCAGTGTGCACTGGTGGCCCAGAAGGCCAACTATGTTCTGGGCTGCATTAAAAGAGGAGTGGTCAGCAGGGAGAGGGAGGTGGTGGTCCCCCTCTACTCGGCTCTTGTGAGGCCCCATCTGGATTACTGTGTCCAGGCCTGGGGCCCCCAGCACAAGAAGGACGTAGAGCTCTTGGAAAGAGTTCAGAGGAGGGTGACCAAGATGATCAGAGGGCTGGAGCACCTCTCCTATGAGGAAAGGTTGAGGGAACTGGGCTTGTTTAGTTTGGAGAAGAGAAGGCTCCGGGGAGACCTCATTGTGGCCTTCCAATACTTGAAGGGAGCGTATAAACAGGAGGGGGAATGATTGTTTGTGAGTGTGGATAGAGATAAGGGGGAATGGTTTTAAGCTGAGACAGGGGAGATTTAGGTTAGATGTTAGGAGGAAGTTTTTCACACAGAGGGTGGTGACGCACTGGAACAGGTTGCCCAGGGAGGTTGTGGATGCCCCATCCCTGGAGGCGTTCAAGGCCAGACTGGGCGTGGCTCTGGGCAGCCCAGTCTAGTGGTTAGCGGCCCTGCACTTAGCAGGGGGGTTGAGACTTGATGATCTTTGAGGTCTTTTTCAACCCAGGCCATTCTATGATTCTATGATTTTTTCAAGACTGAACTATTTTAAACCCCAGGTCATTTTGCATAAGCAGAATAGAGAGCCATGCACTGGAGAGTCTTAACATAATAATAGTATGAACATGCATGGTTTCATTATGAGAAAAGACCTCTGCTTTCTTATCACTACAGTTCATAGACGTTACCAACAACTGACAGGAGAAGAAAATGTTAAAATACTATTTCACGACAGGGGATTTTTTGAATCAAAGTATTAAGTAATGCTAAATACTAAGTAAAGGTCAGATGAATCTGATCTTGAAAGATAAGGATGAGGAACAGCAACTCTTTAAAGCTCCTAATCTCTCAGGTAAAAAAATAAAAAGAAAGGTCAAAAAAGGATTTAGTCAATTTGCTGATGAGTAACAATTTAATGAAAAATAAATCTTATGTTCTATCAGATGATTAAAATGTCATGCCTGAACTATATTGCTTTCCACATTTGTAGCAACAGTTCTAGCAACATAATTGAGAATTAAGAGAACAGTCTTTCATCTCAAATATATAATATTAAAGGACAAGTATTAGAAATTTTAAACAGTAATGTATAGATTGACAGAGTTTTTCATTAAAATAGTCCGTAGAAGCTAACGTAGGAATAATAGGAAAACCCTTATAAAGTTAATATATATATAGCCAAAGGGATATAACTAATTAAAATTTAACTTTGAACTCCATTTTGAACTCACTATGGCAGGCAGTTAAATTTATTAGTATACAGCATGGATATTTTCTGTGTGCCTAGAGCTAAACTCTTAGAACTAATATTTTGATCCATCAAGGTTTTGGTTTATTCATGTTCTAATTTGAAAATACCAGTCCTATATTTGAATTGAATGATATCTTCAGGAAATAACCCAACAGACAGAACTACAAAACTATTGTATTCTTGTACATGTAGAAAAGTAAGAATCCATTCAAGGGGTGACTATTTGAATATAAATAATAAAGCAGTCCCTTTTCTTCAGTTCTTGTTAGAGAAGTTCTTATTCAACAGAAGAGTTGAAAAAGCACAGCACTGTAAGGAAATCTTCAGGAACATAATCAAGCAGGATGTTGCACCTTTGCAAGTAATGAGTTTGCTTATGATCCAGCTAATTTCAGTTTATGAAATGTATTTTCGCTTTTCTACTTCAGTTCCATGAAGGAACCTTTGAAGTTATTCTTTCTATAAACAGAACCACCAATAATTACCTCATCTTGTCTAGAAAGTCCTGTGCAATTATGTATAGTATCCAAAAGTTAGGAAAGTTAGATTTCAATCTAATAACTACTGACACTTCATTTAATCTTTGTGGACTTTTCATCTGTCAGTAACGTTTTAGAAAACGTAAACGTAACCACTCTCTATTCATTTTATAAATATCAGTCAAAGGCAATTAAAAAAAAACATTTAAAACTCCATTAGTTATAGAACCATAGAATCCTTAGAGTTTGAAAGGACCTTTAAAGGCCATCTAGTCCAACTCTCCTGCAATGAACAGGAACATGCCCAGCTCGATCAGGTTGCCCAGGGCCTGATCCAGCCTTGCCTTGAAAGCCTCCAGGGACAGGGCATCAACCACATTTCTGGGCAACTTGTTCCAGTGCCTCACCACCCTCACTGTTAAAGACTTCTTCCTTATATCCAACCTACATCTACCCTCTTTAAGCTTGAAGCCATTTCCCCTTGTTCTATCACCCCAGACTGCTAGAGTCTGTCCCCTTCTTTCCTGCAGCTCCCTTTTAGATATTGAAAGGTCACCTTGCAGCTTTCTCTCCTCCAGGCTGAACACCTGTCCTTGTAGGAGAGGTGTTCCACCCCTGTGATCGCTTCTGTGGCCCTCCTCTGGATGCATTCCAACAGGTCCAAGTCTTTCCTGTACTGAGGGCTCCACATCTGGGCACAGTACTCCAGGTGAGGCCTCACCAGCACAGAGTAGAGGGGCAGGATCACCTCTCTTGCCCCTCTGGCCACACTTCTTTTGATGCAGCCCAAGATACAGTTGGTTCTCTGGGCTGCCAGGGCACACTGCTGGCTCATGTCCAGCTTCCCATTCACCAGTACCCCCAGGTCTTTTTTGGCAGGGCTGTGCTCAATCCTTTCATCCCCCAACTTGCATTGGTAATGAGGGTTGACTCAACCCAGGGGAAGATCTTGCATTTGGATTTGTCGAACCTCACGAGGTTTACCTGGGCCCACTGCTCAAGTCTATCTAGGTCCCTCTGGCATGTCAGCTGTACCCCACAGCTTGGTGTCATCAGCAAGCTTGTTGAGGGTGCACTTGACCCCACTATCAACATCACTGATGAAGATATTAAAGAGCATCAAACCCAGCACTGAACCCTGAGGGACACCACTTGCCGCTGATCTCCTTCCAGACATTGTCATTGACCACCACTCTCTAGACTCAATCCTGCAGCCAATTCTTTGTCTGTTGAACAGCCCACCCATCAAATCCATATCTTTCCAATTTGGAGACAAGGGTATTGTGGGGTACTGTGTCAAAGGTCTTACTGAAGTCCAGATAGATTACATCAGTAGCTTTTCCCTTGTCCATTGATACAGTGATACCAAAGGCCACTAGGTTGGACAAGCAGGATTTTGCCCTTGGTGAAGCCATGCTAGTTCTCCTGTATCACCTCTCCGATTTCCACATGCCTTAGCATAGCTTCCAGGGGGATCTGCTCCATCATCTTTCCCAGCACAGAGGTGAGACTGACAGGTTGGTAGTTCCCAGGGTCATCCTTTCTACCCTTCTTAAAAATGGGCATGATGTTGCATTTTTTTCAAGTCACCCAGGACTTCACCTGATTGCCACAACTTTTCAAATATCATTGACAGTGGCTTGGTGACTACATCAGCCAATCCCCTCAAGACTCTGGGATGAATGTCATTGGGACCCATAGACTTGTGGATGTTCAGGTTCCACAGGTGGTCACAAACCCAATCTTCACTTACAATGGGAGGAACGTTGCTTCCCCAATCTCCTCCTACCAAACCAAACATTTGAGGACTGTACAGTGAGCAGTTATCAGAGAAGATCGAGGTATAGAATTAGCTAGGTTGGAAAAGACCTACATGATCATCCAGTCCAACCATCCACCTACCACCAATAACCCCACTAAACCATGTCTCTCAACACTATATCTAAATGTTTCTTGAACACCTCCAGGGACGGTGACTCCACCACCTCCCTGGGCAGCCCGTTCCAGCACCTGACCACACTTTCAGAAAAGTAGTATTTCCTAATGTCCAGCCTAAATCTCCCATGAAGCAACTTGAAGCCATTCCCCCTCATCCTGTCACTAGTTACAAGAGAGAAGAGGCTGACCCCCAGCTTACTACAACCTCCCTTCAGGTAGTTTTAGTGAGCGATAAGGTCTCCCCTGAGCTTCCTCTTCTCCAGACTGAACAATCCCAGCTCCCTCAGCCGCTCCTCATAAGGCCTGTGCTCCAGACCCCTCACCAGCTTCGTCGCCCTCCTCTGAACACGTTCCAGGGTCTCAATGTCTTTCTTGCAGTGAGGGGCCCAAAGTTAAGTACCTCAGCCTTCTCCTTGTCTGTTATTACAGCCTTGCCTGTGTCATTCACTAGGGAGGGTAAGCCCTCCTGGACTTTCTTTTTCCTTGTTGAATTCTTCAAAAATATTTTAGAACCTATACATTACATATTTCCTCATACTCAAGTTTTTTCTCTGCCAAGACTTATCAGAAATGTCTAAAACAGATCACATTTTTACGCTATCTCAGAGCAATCTCTATGTTTTTATGGATTTCTGTTTTATCATTCCTCCTGAAATGCTGCAAGGTAGCGTAATAAAAGTTTGCCCATGCTTGTATGGATAACCCAATAAATATTTGGAGAGGTTTGAGGACATGTGAAGTGCCAAGATAGTATGAAGAGAGAATAAAATTATTCATAGTTATACAATGCTACTACACTGATGTCAAGAAACAGTTTTGTCATGCTACCCTGTTAACGGTACTAATTTAAACAATAAATAACTAAAAATTAAGCATAAAAACTAATGTCTACTCTGGGTGTTTCTGAATTTCTTTCCAGTCAAAATTTCTCTGACCAGTTTTAGGATATGTTCTCTATCACTGAGCCAGAAAAAAATAACTATTTCCTACAGTGAGATTAAATTGAAAGTCCCATGAAGAAATCGTTAAAGGCATGAATAATTTCATAGCTCAGAATTATTCTTTTTTTTTTTTAAAATAACAACTGCGATCAGTCTGAGCCCAGGGCAGCATGATTGACTTGATAGTCATTTGAGGTAATCAGAAAATCTGTGGGGAAAGATGTACTGATAATGAATCCATTCTAGCACTTTCTTTTAACACAGGCCTGGATTGCTTTTAGATGCTTCAGGAGACAAACATGAATGTTTCAAATAAAAATGCAGCAGTTTCTTAAAAATGCACATTACATATATATTTCAAAGAGCAATTATAGGTCAGATGGTCCTTGGCTTCTCTGAAGCTTCAAAGAGCTGCAGAAAGGAATAAATCCCCCTTATCCTCTCTGGGAAGAACAGCAGTTCCAATTCTAAGTAACCTGCTTTCTGCAGTTTTGCTTTGGAAAAACCCTCTGGACAATCCTTGAGAAGGCAGAAGGAAGTGAATTTTCTGGTCTCTTGTAATAGGTGTTGCTAGAGGTGCACGTGTTCTGAATGCCATGCCTCTGGGAGGTCAGTGAAGGATAAGGATTTTTCTGAAAGAGTCAAGAGAAAGGGAAGTACACTGGCAGGCTGGGACTGCTAAAATACTGTTTCATGTGTCAGTCAAGTGTAAATAGACCTGACCCTTTCAGATGTTCCTGTGTAAATGAATCTGGGAGAAAAGTAGATCCCCAGATGCTCAAAAAAAAAAAAAAAAGGAGAAAGGAGAATTGGAAGTTAAGGAAATAGACAATTTTTTAGTTCCCTGACTATAATCAATGTGAAATAAAGGCCCACTCATCACCTGTAAATCAGTGATGTAGTCTTTACCCTCAAGGCAAATCAGATTGTTCAGATTAACAATGAAAACCTCCCATGGCACACAGTAAATACAGGATTGTCATTTTTAGGACAGAGGCCTGCCTACACAAAAGATTAACCTCAAATCTACTGAAGTTGGTAGTAGGGTACTGTTTTCTTTGTACTAAACTTAAATAGAGCTTCCTAAGAAAAGCAATGTGTATCCATTTCTTTTCCTGAACGGGCTCTAGTAGCTATGTTATCTCCTTACATGAAAAATAATTGTGATGAGAATTTTTACACCGAAGTGAAAGAATTTAAGGATAATGAGAAAATATCAGTGTATGTAACACTGGCAGAGCAAATCACTTTTGGATGCTCTCTTATGGCAATGTTTTCATTAACTAACAGTCACAGAGCATCTGATAAATATGGTGAAATAAATGTTTAGGAATAATGAATGAAAAGCAGCAGAAAACAGAGAATGAGAGAATATAATGATTTTTCAAGAAGTATTTGAAATGAACAAATCCTATGTATAAGTTTCAAGATACACTTTTTCTCCCATATAAACTTTGTATAACGAATAACAGACGCAAGCAATCAGAATTTGATGCAAATTTTTGAGCAATAATATGAAAAATATTGATGACAAGAATTTTCACGAACAAATGGGAAGTTTCTGTATAATCATAGAAAAAGAATACTTTGACATAACTCACAACAGTGTAGCTTTAACAGGTGTTTAACAGGAAGTATTTTAAACTTTACTCAGGTATCAAACCATATGACTACTCCCTATGCAACCCAGAGTTCTATGCATCTCTACATAGGGATATTTAGCCATTTTTCATTTATTAAGATTTATAGGGAAAGTTAGCACTGCCCTTTCATACTTAGTGCACTTATTTCGCCAGAGAGCAATCTACTTTAGCTGAGACCCTAGCCATATTTTTTTACTATGTTCCTCTTTAGCAAAGCGCTGGGCAGATTTTCACTGTCAGTTAGGTTGACAGTATACAAAAAAATATACACAGCACCACTGTTGATTGAAGAAGACAAGAAAATTGAAAGCTCCAATGCATTCTCAAAAAACCGTTGTAGTAAAGAAGCTGTAAATTTTGTAAATACTGTTAGGTACTTCTTGCTATAACCAGTAAAATTTGTACTTCCTCAGACAAAGCCTGCGTGCAACAATGGTAAACTGGGACTGCAGGACTCACTCATCTTTGATATTCTTAATAGTTGGAAATTTTAACCTTTCTACTATCCTTATACTCTAATGCTATTGTATCTCAGAGATCAAAACGTGGAAAAAATTTAACTAACAGTATCAAATCAGTTATTAAAACTGAAGCTGTTTTTATTGTCTTGGCCTGAGGTACTTACTAATCTTGTGAATTTCCCTTAGTTGTAACTGAAGAATTATAAATGTGACACTAATATGCAATTCAGCTACTAATATGCTTTATCTAATGACATTTAATTATTTTGTAGTTTTTTCCAAAAAGTTCAGGTTAATTATTTTCCATGATAAAACAGTATCAGTTTTACATTCCAATTAAGAACAATCATAGCAGATACTTTCCAGCTGAACATTTCGCTCTCTGCCAAGGTGTTTATGTGTCCTATGTCATGTCTCCATTCTTATATCAGCTAAATATTTTTCCACCTAATGGTATGTAGCGATAAGCAGGACTAACGCAATGGAAACAGCGTTACAAAAGGTGGAAGGAAAATACAGCACTCACCCGGATCGGAAGATTTGGGGCTCGCAGGAAAAGGCTCCCACGAAGGAGGGATCTCCAGGCAGAGATCCTTCCTCAGGGGCAGTCAGCCCTTAAATGAGGCCTAAGAGGGGTGGAGCCTGGCTCCACCCCTTCTGGTTGCACAGGTGAATTGCCTTCACCTGTGCTCCCAGGGCTGACTGGGTCTTTCCTCCAGGTGCTCAATCAGTGGTTCAGGCCATGACTCAGCAGTTCCCATACACAGTATAAGTTGGGTTATCAAGAGCTGTGACTGAAGACAAGAAAATACAAGATGAGCAAATGCCTTTATATTCCTTCTTATTACTTCCTTTATATACTCCCTCTTTTCCACCTTAGGTAATAATCATAAGCTTCTCAGTTATCCTGAGACCACAAAAGCTAGTCAGTAGGTATTACCATAGTATCTCAGGAGAGGCTATACCCAGAAACACAATCTGTGTGTCTACCCAAGAGACCAACACAGCTGAGTACAAAATACTTCTTACCCACATCTGCCATAGCACAGAGTTATAATTGGAAAGCCTCCCATGAGCTCTTGTACAGTATTCTCTGAGATGCAGGATAAAATATGCCTGACTTTAAAATTATTCATGTAAGTAAGCACAATGCCCTTCTTCTGCCTAAACAGAATTTTGGGTATTCTCCCCAGATTACCACCTTCTTCCCTATACACGTGAAACATCTTGCAGTCCTATCATGATCCATTTTTTTGTTGAATAACATCTTATGTAGATTAAAAGTTTAATAATGTTTTGATATAAAAGACCATTTGCATAATTACAACAAAAAGACATTAAACTAATATTAAATACAAAATTGTAACACTATGTTAAATCCAGTTAAACTTTCATAGAGCATCTGTAAAGATTTCCGTGCATTCTCTCAGTGTTTGCTTTGGTATGATCTGGTTTCATCCCTCTAAATTACGATAGCTGTCAGCAACTATTTGCAGTGGATGAGGTATAGGAAAACCCTCAGCACTTGAGTGAACATAATGAATAGAAGAGAGGGGTGAGTAGAGGAGAGAAGAGAACCCCATGAAAGGGACCTTCAAAGATGACCACCTACAACTGATGCCTGTATGGCCACTACAACTGACTTAATAATAAGCCACTCCAGTAATGAATAGCAATGGCTCTGAACCCTCACATTTCAGCCCATGTTATTTTGGGAATCTTATAAAGGAGAAGTAGACTTAGTTCCTGATACAGAGGAAACAATCTAATAAATCATTTATCAGACTAATAAGCGCAATGTTTTAAGAAACTTTAGAACAGTTTCTGACCTCAGTTATACATCATATACACATATATCAGTAGAGTCTTTTCAACTCTGGGATGCTAACAGATACCTACACATCAACGATAGGAAGAAAATGCTGATTTCTAGAACCAATTGCTCATTTAACTAATGATTCATCTGTCACATGATCCACTGGAGATAACGATCAACCATAGCAGTAATCATCAGACTTAGCCATTCCAATTCATGTGAAAAGTTCACGCTATAACACAGTACTGTGAAGAAACTATGATAATTATCTGTTCTCAATGTGCTGTGTTCACTGAACAGTGTCTCAGTCATCTGTTGTTTCCTGGCTTGTTTGAGAAGGATTTCTCCCATTTTTCCCCTACTTTTTTCAAGAGAAAATTGGAAAAACATGAAATAGTACCAGGCAGTAATGCATATCAAACCACATCCCAGTGACAGCAACCCAACTGCAAAATTTCTCAGTATAAGCCTGATTTCTCAATAAAAGCCTGTAACCTGTTACATGACAAATTTCATATCTCATTTATTTAATCTTGTTACATTTGCTATCATTATTAACATTGTTTCCAGTTAATTCCTTTTGCTTTATTTTTTTCTAAAATGAAAGATGCTTCTGTATAATACATGAAAGTAGATAAATGCCCTACATTTTTTCTTGGCCATTATGCTAGTATTTTATTTGAAAACAAACCTCCAAAGGCTTGCTATAAGTGGGCAGAAGCTGGAGCTGATGAATACATCCATATGTAATCATGACTGATTTTATTCTTTTTAGTGGATGGAAAACTTCCAAAAGTAATATATTTCTACACAGAACTGGAACTGAATGTATTTTCCCTTTTCAGAGAAGATACATTTCTCAGAAAGGTGCAACAAAAGACATGGGAGCATTCATCCAGCAGTGCTGAATGTTGCCTGTGAGGACGTGAACTTTTTTGACTTTGTGGAAAGTCAGCAATGATGGAGACACTCGGGGCTTTGATGTTAAAACTGACCTTTGCTTTTTTTTTCTTCCTTCTTCTAGCTAATTATCAATCTATTACATGCATGAATAACCTTATCTTAATTGCCAGCAAATGAAATCAGTCTTTTTTTCAATGCCTCAGACTTCATTCACCTTAAAAACTTATATTTGTGGTTCTTGCAGGGAACTGAAGCTCAAGAGAGACAGTTAAGGTAATCAAACCCAAATGGATCCATTCTGAGAAATGCGAGGACAGAGAAAGAGCAAAGGCTTTGATCTGAACCCAAGCTCACGCGAGAGGGCACATAGAATGAAGCCTCATTACAATGCACTGAATCCTGCAGCAAATTGCCGCCTAAAAAAATGATTGGGTTTAACTCAGGTAAAACTGTGAGGATTAGCATTGTGCCAGTTAAAAATTTTAGGTTATTCATAGGATTATGTTTAATAGCTTGATTTTCAGTAGGTTTTCTGGATTCCCTTTTTTTTTTTTTCCAGTTTTAGATTTCATTTCAAAATTTTTATTTTTAATAGAAAACTCCTCTGTCTCAGTACACATCTCAAGAACTGCTTACACATGCACAGAGGTCTTCCTGAAACCCAGGTGTCATGGAAGTCATACAAATACAAGTTGCTTTCCAAATAAGTTTCAGTCATGAAAATTTCACAGCAGAATTCACTGTTTCAGCTGCTGTTGGCCTTCTGGATAAACACTAAAACACAATTGGGGTCCCCTACCCCTCTAGAGAGTGAAGGCAAGAAATAAAGAAGGAGAGGAGAGAAAAGAAGAAAAAACAGATGCCTACCACTAAAACCTGCCTCCTGTTGAATTTGAACAAACACTGAAGCAATTCCACACAATTTTGACAAGGTTTTCAATGGACAGCAAGCAGTTGATATCACTCACAGCTCATCATGCTGACAAAAAAAAAAAAAAAAAAAAGGAGAGGGGGAGCTGAAAGCTACAGAACTGAAGGTTTCAGAAAGGTTAATTACCAGACTCTCATTTTGGAATCAAGGAAAAAGTATCTCTGAATTATTATTATTAAAGTTAGTGCAGAGTTTGTTAGTTCTGCAGAAAGAGACATACGGACAAACACATCCTTCCTTGTCAGTTCCAGCAGTCTGAACAGGTCTCTCACTCTAAAGGTGTATTTACTCCTATTTTGGCTTTAAAAATTATAAGGGAATATTTAAATTCTCCATACACAATTGAGTTATATTTTAAAAGGTAGACTTAATAATGGGAACTTTTAGGTTTTGCCTTTTCTGTGAAACTAAGTACATGGAACAAAAGTCTACTAGTTTAAATAGACAAAAAGGCAACAAAGCTAGTGAGGGGTTTAGAGCACAAGTCTTATGAGAAGCAGCTAAAGAAATGGGGATTGTTCAGTCTGAATATCAGGAGGATCAGGGAAGACCTTATTGCTCTCTACAAGGGCCTGAAAGGAGGTTGTGGTGAGGTGGGGGTCAGACTCTTCTCCTACATAACCAGCAATAGGACTAGAGGGAATGGCCTCAAGTTGCACTGGGAAGGTTCAGGTTAGATATTAGGAAAAATTTTTTTCTCAGAAAGAGTAGTAGTTCATTGGAAGTGGTGGAGTCACCATCCCTGTAGATGTTTAAGGAGGGGCAGATGTAATACTTAAGGACACGGTTTAGCAGACAATACCAACGTTATGTAGACTGTTGGACTTCTCCAACCTTAATGATTCTGTGATATTTTAAAATAAATAACATGAACTCCATGCACCCAAAATCAAAAGGCATAACCACGACAACATTGGTTTTGACGACTCAGAAGAAAGAAGGAAATGGATTTGGCTTTTACTTTCATCTTACTAAGGTACACTTTTCATTTTTTCTTTGTAATACAAGAATATCCAGTACTCATTTTGAAGTAATTAAGATGCTTGAGTTCTAAGTAACAAGATGAATCTAGCAATTTGATTTTGATTTCTGGAGAAAGATGACTGTAACACTGTAATGTGCAGGAAAGCGCAGCAATGACAGCATAGTAGCAAAGTCCTAGACTGCAGCAAGCAAGGAGTTGCTCAAATACAACAGATAAAAGCACAGAAATAAAGGAAAGAAGCTGCTTACCCTCAGAAGGCCTCAGGTACACAGAGATCTCCAGCAAAACCCCCTTGCCTCTGCTGCCAACCTTTAAATGAGGTCTGGGAAGGTGTGGATCCTGGCTGCACCCCTTCTGGTCACTCAGGTACATTGCATGCACCTGAGCTCCCCTGGATTGGCCCTGCCTTCTTACCAGGTGCTGGTTCAAGCATCTTCCGCTACAAGGACTGAGATGTGGAAGGATGCTCTTAGTAAACCGCGGGACTTGTCATAAAATCTGGGCTGGGTAAAATATTATATTGTTTCATTTTTTTTAATAAAAAGCTGTACATTTGTGAGTGGATCTTAAAGACATAGACTTAGCAAACAGATATCAAAACATTTCATGAAAGTAATCAAAGCCAGTACAACTACTTTACAGATACAAAAACTGAGGCACAAATAATTGAAAACCCCGGAGAAAATGAGTATCCAGCAACCCTCTCATATTAAAGTTATATCTCAAAAATTCCACAGAAGTATTCCTTTCCCAATATTGTCTCCAAAGAGGCATCTCTATGGTTATGGATTTTAGTCATAGGTGATAAACTGACCAACTTAAATAAAAGCCAACTTGTTATTACATGCAGTGCCTTGCATTTTGCCCATAAATTTTTCTATAAATCTTGCCTCAATGCATAGTAAAACTGCCCAGTAAGAACCATTTTCTGCAAGCCTCAGATCAGATCCAAATATAAAAATTTATTCAGAATGTCTTTCTGATTACATAAGGCTTTCAGGACTTAAACTAGACTAAAAATATACTCCAAAAAATTCTAACTGTTTTGACTATGTGCCTTTCTCAACAATGACTTAAGTAAAGGCAAGTACAAAAAGAAAAGGGAAAAGCGGGAAGGATAATTTCAGTGTAATGATTAGTTTCATCATCTACTTGTCACCAAGGCATGGTAAAATGTTAAATCATTGGAAGACCCGGCCACAGCACAGCTGTTGGTAGTTCACAAAGATCTCCTTAGTAACGTGACTTTGCCTGTGCTCTAAGCCATGGGAAAAAACAAGGGGTGGCATATCGTTAAACAGAGTTAATCAAGTAGAATACTTTTCCAGTATTTAGTTTAAGTAGTTTGCAATCAGCATAAAAATTTTATGATGTAATCCTGGGAAGACTAATGTTCAGGTTTAAATTTACTCAAATGCTCGGAGTTTATAATTGTCGTGGTTTTGTGATTTTCGGTTATTGATATTCCACATCATAACATCATGTAGTGGATATACCTGGTTCTCAGAAGAGAAGGACTACTACAGTCCCCACGGTACTTTTCTCCTCTGTTACCATTTCCAGCCGGAGGGAAAAGATAAAAGCTCGCAGTATAAAAACTTGCAGATCACGAGACCTCATCCCTTTTTCCACCGTCTCTCGTCTTGGCAGCACCTCGCTCTCCAGCCGTCTTATCTTCGGTAGTAGAGTAAGGCCTACCTTGATTTTGGGACATTCTCTCTCTCTGTATTGGATTTATCAGCTTACATTGTAATTATTGTGTGTTGTACTATAGTGTGTTGTTTTGCATTCCGATATCTTATTTAGTAAATTAGTTTGTTTCTCCTCAGATTGTTGCCACTGTTCTTTGCTCTCAGGGCCATCTCCCTACCCTTTTCCCCTTTCCCCTTTTCCCGGGACGTGGGCCCTTGGGTCCCCCGTCCCCTTTGTCACGGAATTGGGCCTAACGCCCGTAAACTGTTGACAATAATATGCATAAATCTTTGTGATTATGTTTAAGTTAACCATTTAATCCTTGTGATACAAAATAATGTGCCTCTGTGTAAAATATTGTATCAGTCTAATTGTTTTTGGAATGCATTTTTTTGTTTTGTTTGGAAGCTCACATGAGCGAGGCAGCATTTCCGAACATGAACACAGAAAAAGTGGAACATGAGAACATTTAGAATTTTCAGAATTACAGCTGAAGGTTTACGGATCTCAGTGATTTGGGAATATAAAATAATTTTACTAGTTATTTCCAGGTTACAGCTATGGCCTAGCTACAATCTGTCATATAGGACAAGAAGGTAAGTTCTGAAAGAGAAAAAAAGAAAGCAGACTTGAATGGAAGCTTGCACCTAAAAAAAACAAGTACAAAAATAAAATAAAAACAACAGCTTACACTTTTCAAGGCTCAACTATATTTTAGAACAACAATATTCACAGGCAGCTTCTGTTCATGGAGCACGTTTCTAATTTCCTACTGCTGGCTCACAGCAATTAAGCTAAGAGACACAGCCCAGATAAAAAGTCTCTTGCAGACAACTCACCGTTGGCAGAGTAGCTTATTCACAATAGTGAATTCAGCTCTAGTGGCAAGAAATGAGGTGTCATGAAAACCTACAAAGGGACAGTTTTCTTGTGCTTTGATTTGAAAAAGAAAGAGATGCATGGGAGAATTATGCAGACAGCAATGTTCTTTTAGTGGCAGCAGACAAATTCAGAACAAAAACGAGCAATTGGAAACAGAAGCAATCTCAATAAAATATTGGGTTCCTCCTCATCCTGAATGTTTCTTTAATGAACCAACAATCTCTGTCTCCTGCATTAAAGAAAAGTTTTGCATAAAAAGAAATGCACTGTTCTTTCAATACAGAAGCAGCATGTATAAAAAAGATTAAAAGTGTAAAATTGCAGTGGTGCAAATCACAGAACAATTCAAGTCATGCAAGGGGCTTTTGCATATGATCTTGTGAAATAAATACTGAGACTCCAAGCCTCCAATGGCTAGGTTACTGTATGAGGGCTGTTCTGAAAGTAATGCCTCCTATTTCATTGTGTTAGCCAACAACATCAGTGGCAGATGTAGGTGGTATGGCAGTAGAGGTAGAGCCTTCCCACCAAGATTCCATTACACTTTGTTGCTGTGTGACAGATGGCAGCAGAAGGGCAGTCTGACAAATGGCACCTGACAGTGCATATAAAGAGAAGGAGTGTCATTCAGTATCTCCTTATAAAGAAATATTGCAACCATTAACATTCATGGACACTTACTGAACATTTATATAGATCAAAAAGAGGATGAGAGCACAGTGAACCAGTGGATGGTGCATTTCAGCAGTAGTGATAGCAACATGAAAGAGAAGCCACATTCTGTACAGCCATGCAAATTTTTATGAGCGTGGAATACAGGCTTCTGTTCATTGCTAGCAAAAATGGAGAGCCAATGAGGGTGACTGTTGAAATACAGTGTTTTGTAGCTGAGAATTTGCTCTATCAAACAGTGTTATTGTGCTCTTTGTATCTGTTGTAGTTTCCATGGAAATAAATAGGAAGCTTTACTTTTGGAGCAACCTACATATGTCCTCAAAAGTTTGACTAATGCTCTGTCATAGTAATGGCAAACCTTTGCAGACAGTTCCACACATTTTATTCTATGTGCTTTTTATTTCTTTCTTCGCTGAAATCAGCTGTGAAACTAAGTGGCTGCAGTACAAAATGACAGAAAAGTCTAGGTAGCTGATTATAGGCCCTACTCCTATGTTTGCACAGGACCCAGATCAGAGCTAGCATCATAGAAGTGCAAAGTCCCAGAGAAGCTGCCTGTAACCAGCTAGATGCAACAAAACCAGTACCACCTTCACCACACTCTCATAAGCATGACCACGGTAAGATTTGATAGATGAAAATGTTGCTTCAGCTTTTTCATATACTTAAACTGAGAGAACACCTTTACCTTTATATACAATAGAAATAATTGCATTTTTTTTATGTTTTCCATGGTTTCATTCTTTTTTTTTCATGTACAGTTCATCCCGTAAGCTGTCTTTTACTGTGAGTTTTAGCTAAAAACATTGCTCACCAGTAATAAATCCTGTTTGTTTTTTTTTTTTATCCTTTCTAATTCTACTATTTTTCACTCAGCAAAGTTTATAAAGCTTTCAGAAACAGGTTCTATCTGCAAAAGTAGATTTCATTTGGGGTTTATACTGCTCTGCATTTGATACCTTGTCAGTTGTATCCATTTGCCAGTGTATGTATTTTTTTCCCAGGTAAATGCTTTCTAAATGGTGAGAGGATATCACGTGCAATTTTTTTTTTTCATACAGCTACTTTTTTTATAATTCATGTTATCCATTTATCTTGCCTTCTTTTTCAAAATAGACTTCATTTGGGTTATTTCAAAATAAGTTTAATTTTTACATATATGTCCTTCAAAGAAGGAACAAGTAGGGTACATGTTACTGATATTTCAGTGATAAAGAGTATTTTGTGTTGTAAGATCACGTGTTTAAGAACAGTAGGGTTAGTTTATATTTGAAACAGTACTTGCAAGGATGATATTGTAATAATCATTAAGGTGTATACAGCAAGACTATTGGTCTGAGCAAGTCTTTCAGCACATGAAGTCAGATTTTCAACAAACAAAGCAAAAAAATTGTTTCCCACTTTGTCCTTGAGCATTTGGAGCAAAGCAAATAAATGAAATAAATTTGATTGGTATCCAGTTTCAGAAAAAAATACTGAATACTAGTAGAAACACTGCTCTGGAACAAACACTATGTGCCTAGTTTTCTAAGTAAAATTATGTGTCTGAAAAAAGATGCATGCATTTTAAATAATAGTATACCTGAGGCTAGAGAGCTTACAAATATTTTTACCATAAAATATAGAAATGGACATGTGTTTTTTTTTGTTGTTGTTGCTTTTTGTTATTTATGCAGACTATGTTAATAGCCTTCGCTACCTTATTGCCATTTAAAATGTCCAAGCACAAAGCAATATTACTTAGAACTCAGAGACTATTTATCATTCTCAAGGTCAGATGCTTATCTACAACCAGCTAGACCTTAATCAGTGCAACTGCTCTGCGACAGTAAACAACTTAGATCGTAGATTGCTATGAAGAAAACATGAGGGTGGGAAATCCCATCTCTCCTGAATTCCATAAAAGCACTTATGGTTCCCTGCCACTGGTTTCTATTGCTTCACTATAATTTTTTCTCTTCTATAATTTCTTCTCTTCTCTTACATTTCATGTGTCATTTATCCCATAACAAACTCCTCCTAAGATTACAAACTTACAAAAATATTCTACTCCATTTTTCATGAGCATTCTTCAATGAAATAATTTCAATATCTTTGGCCATGGACCTCAGAACTCCAGACAGGAGATCACAAAGGTAACTGAAGCTTGAGATACAACTGTCTAAAGAAAATCATTATTAATTCTCATTTCTACAAAAGTGTGATGTGCAGAGTGAGCATTACAAGACAAAAATATCCTATCAGTCAAAACACGTCAAGTGTTCATGAATTCAGGGACTGCTGACAAAAAAATCCTACTGACTGAAACTTATGAACTTAACTCAAAACTCAGTTCTCAGCACCTAAAGCATTTGATACTTTGAAACTGTTCTATGTGAAGTATTCATGAAGGAGGGAAAAAAAAAATCAGCAACTAAATTATGAATTATTTTCTCTGCTCTTTTCAAGACACTACACAATGTGCTTCGGTGCCTCAAAGTTTTCTGTACATTAAACATAAAAAAAAGATCAGATTTTAAGATTTAATGAACAAGTCATAAAGAAATTACAAAGGATCTGTGAATGAAGGTTACCTTAGAAGTATTTTAGGTAGGTAAAGTCTTCTGTTGGCTTTAAAATAAGTAGTTTAGCATTTGTCAACATAATCATCTCTGTTTTTACTGGTAAAATATTTTCTTTACGGGGAGATACACTAAATTCAAAGGAAATTGCTTAATTTGCAAAATTATTTCAGACGAATATCCAGAAACTTATTTGCTTTGGTATGCCAGCATTTACATTTCAAATACTAACAGAAAAATATTTCTTCTATCCTTATATATAAGTAGAAGTATCAACACTGGATCATGAGGTATTGCTACACATTTATAGGCATTTGCTATTTGACATTATCTTACCTGTTTTTCATGACTTTCTAACTAAATACTCTGCCCATTCACAGAATCACAGAACTATAGAATTATTAAAGTTGTAGAACACCTCTAGATCATCAAGTCCAACCGTCAACGCATCCCCACCATCCCACTAACCATGCCCCTCAGTGCCACATCTACACGTTTTCTGAATACCTTCAGGCGACGGTGAGTCCACCACCTCCCTGGGCAGCCTGTTTCAATGCTTCACCACTCTTCCTGTGAATAATTTTTTCCTAATATCAAACCTGAACCTCCCCTAGCACTACTAACTACACAGACATTTGGTTTGACACAGCATAGCCACAGTAAGCATAAGCCTTAAGGCAACATGTACAGATTATATTTCATTTGGCTGTATGAAACTTTCTACTCACATATTTTCTTCCTTTTGTTATTTCCATATGCTATTTCCTCTAAGTGGATAAACAGCTCATTGTGTTTTACAGCATTATGATTAGTTTCACAGAACCTCTGGAAAACATTTAAGACTTACTAATATTTTTCAGTTTTATTCAGATGAAGCTTTACACTTGAGAGCATGAATTTACTCCCAAATGAAATTATATTAATACTAAAGAAGGTAGTCTTATTATCTTTAAGAAGACATGTGACTGCAATCATTTTGGCATCCTCTAGAGGTATCTCTCTCTCTCCCTTGACTGTATTAAAAAAGCCAAACCTCTACACTCCTGATGACAGATACTTTAAACCTTACCTAAACTAGATACTTATAGGTAGCCACTGTGGACATCAGTCATGGGCACATTCAAGGCATAAGCTTGTCTTTGAACTCCAGATGTGATTGCTGGTTTTTAGTAAAAATCATGGTATGGACAAGCTGATGCATTATAGAAAGGCTGCCAAAACCAAACTGAAGTATATCTAACTTTCAGTGGTGGACTAAGCTTATTAGTAAAGAAGGCTTTATTTGAACAGGGATCTAAAAGCAACAAATATCATACCATCAAACCCATCAATTCTTACTAGCAAGAATTTATCACTGAAATTAAACACAAGTACATTAAAAAAAATCTGCAATATGGTTAAAAATTGCTTCTAGATAAATATTTTAGATAATAATTATGTATTAAAATTTTGTTTAAATTTTGTATACTGTGCAATACATTATTATTATTTCTTAATTATGTTTCAGCATCAGCAAGTAATTAATTTTCATCGTACTTTTCTACTTGAAAGGCTTCAAGAACATAAAGGCATTCTGCGGAAGTTTTGAACTTCTATTTCCTTTGTACTTTCCACTTCTCTCCTTGTTCTACTGGTTCATACTTACACACTTAATGATATAGCAAAAAGGTCACAAGTGAAAAAGACATCTCAAGCACCACTGAAAATGATACATTATTGGAGTAAGGAGAATGAAAAGTAAATCTCTACAAATATAGTTCAAAAAGGCAACACGTTGTTGAAACAATTTAGTAAATGGCTCCATAGTGACACTGTCGTCAGTAAAGCTTACATCTCATCTTCAAAGCTACTAAACCAAAAGTCCTTGGAACTCAAGTTTTGCAAACCATGTGAGAGAAAGTTAGTTCTCAAGTGGACTTTCATTACTACACCCTGATGTTTTACAGATTTCCCCATGAATCTCAGGCCTCATATGAGAACCTCTCCTTTTATTCATTATAGATGTCTTGGAACCAAAAAAACATTGACTATTCACGATTAGGATTGTCATTTTTTATATAAAAAAGTAAAATCATCCAAGTATCTTAAATTTTACAGTCTTCTAAGATGAAAAGGCTACTGAGCTTGTTTCAGAGCATTTCCAAACAGCCATGACTATGTAATATCCAGGTGGAATAACTAGCTTTCTGTAGCAACAATTCAACAAAGCACTCCTAAAATCTTCCAGAAACAGTTATTTAGGAGCAAGGTGTTCATAAAGCACACATGGGAAGTCTTGACAGTTCCATACTTTTTACTATGGATCACTGTTGGTGAATATATTTATGGCATTATAGCCTAATAGCTTAGCTGTATTTTGCAAGGATATTAATTTAACAATTTTTAAAATAGAAGTAATGTTAACAAATCTGTTATTAATTTTTTCCATTAATTAAAAAATAAAATCAGGTTTCAAAGTATTACTGAAGGCAGTTAGTAAGCAGCAAATACATCTATTGCCAACAGTTTGCATTTCCACTGCCAGTCAAGAAATGACATATGGATAAAAGCTAACTGGAAGGGGATAAGTCAACAACAAAAAGGACAAGGTTCTAACAGTTGATAATGGGAGTTTTCCATATCAGGCAGCTGATGGGTCCTTGAAGAGATGCAAAGACTAAAGAAGCAAAGGTGAAGAGAAACCCTGGTACTGATAAATGCAAAGAAGGAAACAATAACAATAACATCTGGCGCACTGGTCTTGCAGATGTTCTCTCTGAAGAAGGCCGTAGGCTCCTACATAGACAGGAAAATAAGAGTTGGAGGCAGAAAATGTGTAAAAGGACACAGAACATCCTAGGTACAAATATCCAGATGAGTTGCCACTGCTGTACATGCAGAACATTGTTCCTTGCCTATAAGGAAATAACGTCATGCACAGTCCCTCCCTATTAAGATGAAGCATGTGAGGTTTTGTTCATTTTATTAACCATAAAAAGTTAAATTTTCTTGCTTTTTGCTTTTTCAGCCACACATATGAGCCCCAAATGCTGCTCCAGGGCTGTTAGAGGAAGGGTGGAATCCTGCTGAGGAATGAACACAAGCAGGAGAAGTGTGGCATTACTCCACAGGGAAGGAAGCGGTGGTCCTGAGCATGAGCAGTACTGTAAAAGGCTGCTGCAGCAACTGATATAACGTGTGCCTATAAATTAGATCAGCACAGCTGGGGTGCATTGAGGAACACAGTATAAGTGCATCTGCATCATCAGATTTGGTTTCAGAACTCTCTGAATTACAGAATAATTTTGAAACAAGAGAGATCACTCCCAGGAAAAAAACATGCTGTTCTTTCAACTGTCCACGTTTGCCATTACAGCCACTTACTGTGCCTGCTGGGCTGAAGAAAAAGTCATGAGCTGGTATCATAGCCAGTTATATTTCCTCCTGTATCATTTGTCATTGACTTGGGATTTCAGCTCCATAAATTTGGCAAACTGATGAGGACACTGCTGAGTTCTTCCGAAGCACTGCACACTGCAACGTTGGTCATTCCTTCAGCAGTGTGTTACAAGTCTGTGTTTCATCCATGCATTAATTCATTGTCATCTCTGAGATGCATCTCTGCATCTGACATGCTGCCAGATCCTACAGTTCCTGCAGCATTCCTGGCCCTCTCTGTCAGGACAGGCAAGTCAAAGAAACGACTGCCCCAGGTCCACCACCAGAACATGTTCTTCCTGAACACTGAGAGGAAAAACATCTGAAATAGAGATTTAGAAGGGAAAAATCATATGGCTGTTCTTAAAACAACTGAGCCATCTTAACCACATTGCAGCATATCCAAAAACTCTGTTTGAAAGCATATCCAGAAGGAGGTGATGAATGCGTGTATCACTAGGCAGATTATTTTATGTGACTTGCCAGATGCCATCCGTGTTGTCACCAATCTGTGTTAAGGCCTCTGAGTTTTTTTTAAAAAGAACAGTCGGTGGCAAACTATAGATTAGTCAAGATCACTAACTCCTACTGAAGTTTTTCTGTCTTTAGTCTGTCTTTAGTCTGCATTTTGACTAATGAGTAACCAGGTCTTATCACCTGCATTTCTTATAAGTTTGAGCTCATTTCTTGTCAAAGTCCTCATTTAAGCCAATTAAATGATCCAATTAAATGATCAGAGTAAATAAATGATGCAGGCAGGTAAAAGTAGCTCATAAAGAACTGAGGGCGACCTGCTGACAAGGTGTGCAGATTTCTCATCCCATAGCAGGCCCTTTCCACAGCAGGACAAGGAAAATCTCAGCAGCAGTACAACAGCTTCCACTAGTATCTCTGCTGAATGTATAGTGTTTTATTTCAACATCCCACCTGACACATGGACACTCCTTACTGCTGGGCATTGCTCCTCAAGAAAGACACACTGCTGTTGTGCTCAAGGTACATGGGATTGGCTGTCTCCTAAGAAATGGCCCAGCTGAGAGAAGTAGAATTATTGCCAATACATCCTGTAAGTCTGTGTTGTATGGATATGTATTTCATACAGAGAGTATGTTTATGTATAAGTGAGACTACAGTTCTGATGGATAGGATGAAAGACAACAGCAGGTAGGTAGATATTAAAAATATATTTGGAAGAATTTTATCTAGACTTACAGATTTCTCCAGTAACCTCCTAGATAGAACAGGCAGTAGAAGCAGGAAAAAGAAGTTATACATATCTATGTAAGCATATGTACATGTACACATGCTGTTGTTTAATATGCTGTGAGTAATCATTCAGCTGTAGTGGTGGCTATACACAGAATTTCCCTGTGCAGGTGGTAGAGCTTTGTTGCAAATTGGTTAATCACCAAGTTGCCCAGGTAAATCAGCCCTGCAGATGGGTCAGCTTCTGTCATCAGTGGCCAAGGTTCTGTCTAAGATAGGAGAGACTAAACACAGGGAAGAAACTACTGCAGGAAGTCTGTCAACTGCTGTACTAGAAGTTTCAAATAATCTAGGAGAACAGGATGAAAATCTTAGAAGACAGTGGAAGAGCAAAACTTGTGGTTAGCTCACATAGTCTGGCTTAAAGCAAACCAAGACTGCCCAGAAGATTTATATTCTTCTGTGCTTATGATTCCCAGCATGGAAATACCTAGGGCAGAGTGGTGTATATCACCTATTTGAATTTCCACCCACTTGTTCTTTCAGCTAGAGGACTCTGCCAAAAAGTGCTCTATTGAGAGATATACACTTTCCAGTCCAATATAGTTTCAGAGCCAGGAGGGATGAGCGGAACTTAATGCATGCCTCCTTACCAGCTGCTGGCAAGCAGAAGATTGCTGCAGAAATAAGTGGACAAAACCAATAGTCTTAGCAGAAAATCAAGATACTTTCACAGAACCACATAGCAGGCTGGAGGATTTGAAACCAAAGTGAAGATGCAAGTATGGCAAAGCAGTGAAAGAAAGGATTCAAAACATAAGACAGAAGTCTTTGCTTCTGCAACAGAAAGCCTCCTCTACTTTCTGATTATTTTGTGCACACTTCACAGTCTTATAGCTATCTACACGTCTTGGTGAGCTTAAAGGAAGAGGTATTTTTGAAGATGAATGCCTAGGTCCCTCAAGTACACCTTATGTAGAGTGAAATTAGATCATCTGGTCTGAAGCAGCTGCATAACGATAACATGAAGGCACTTAGTTTTGGTGAGGTGTCTAATTGCATCTTAGGCACCACATTTCCCATATCTGTGTCATCAGAGTGAAGTAACTGGAACCTTCTTAAAAATCAATGTAGAGGGAGTTCTGTGACACAGATTCAATACGAAGATGCAAAATCAGATGCTGGATGGTTATCATTGAGGACAACAATAATAGATTGACCTCAGTGGTCACAGAAGCATGCAAAATGTCGTAGAACAATTACTTTTAGTGACAGTGCACTTGAACAAGAAGGCTAAGGCTTGAAGAGCAGACACTAATGCTCTAGGTATGGATAGAAAAATATTAAACAAATGGGCATAAATGGAAGAATGCTGGTTACAGCTGGAAAAGAAAGTGACTGAGAGCTACTCAGCAAGAGGCAATCCTTCTCAGCACACAGTTTATTAATTGTTCAAAAGTTGCTTGAAACTAGCGTGAAAATCAGTTACAATTGCAACAGCAAAGTAAAGCGATACAACAGGATGGCAAAGACAAGCAAAGCACAGACTGCCATGAGGCAAGGAGTCAGAAGTCAAAACTCTGGGCTGATATACGAGTGTGAGTTACCAGTCAAGTTCTTTCCTAACAGAAATTATTGGATACGTATATACACCCTCCCTCCATTCTTCTTTTATATATAAATATTTGCTGAAGATTATGATGAAAGTGTCTAGGAAACTGAAGATAAATAGCTCACTTTAAGAGCAGAAGCTATGCTGATTTTACTGGCAGCTGTGTGCTAGTAATGAGGAATCCTGAAAACTAAAGTTTTAAATATGAAACACCCTCTTATCTTCATTACCATATGTTCCAAAAAACAAATGCTACCTATGGTCTTACTAGCAACATCAAAGCTTTTGAAATTTTTGTGGAAGTCTTACATTTTCCATTTGGCTCAAAGACACAGAGGAAGGCTCTTCAAAGCCTCTGGGAATATATTGCAAGCACAGTTATATTAATAAGAAAATGCCCTGGCCTTGTAACAAAAAGTCCAGCGTACATATTATAGCCAAGTCCAGAGGGACGTATGGGGGTGGACTAATAGGCAAAATTACCAATACCAGCTTATTTCCATTTCAACAGGAACCTGATTCAACATGCTAGATGAGAAAGTTGGAAATCTTTCAAAGAAAAATTTGCTTGTTATTTTAAAAGCAGCTATCATTTTAGCGTATTATGTGGAGATAAAGGCCAGAGGAAAAGATTGTTATTCAAAACCCTCATCATCTTCTTTTTTTCCCCACTTACTTGGGTAGCTCCTGACAGAGACATGCAAAAATGTAGATTTTAACCTTTCAGATATCTACTTCGCATTTCATGGAGTGTAATATTACACTGTCATATTTCTCTGTAGAGCAACTGATGATGTTGATGAAACAAATGGCATCTTATGATAACACAGGAAATGCCACTGATTGACCAAGAATTCAATTATATGCAGCTTAGTGATAAAATCTGAAAGACTGCACAGTGGAGTGTTCTAACACACAATACATATTATGGAAGTAACCAAAAAGTGAAAAGATTTGAACCCAAAGTAGAAGCTTAATTAGCTCTTATATCTTGGAATATAACTCAGTGGCTATCCTAAGTATTTAAAATGTGCTTCTGTCCAAAAAAAAAAAGTTCCAGGAGTTCATATTACTACTGAAATTTACAATTTTATTTAATTTAAAAGCAGTGTATGTATTTTAAATGGCTTCGCATTCCACTATTCCCAAATAACTTTGTCTAATACAGTCCATAAACAGAATTACAACTCATAGGATACAGACAGGGTTTGTGGTTGAGAATCAATGGCTATGACAGCACCAATGATGACTTCTGTTAAAATAAAATATAATTTCACAGTCAAAAATGACATGTGAATATATTTGTATAATTGCCAATCTAAAACTCATGACACGTTGCGGTAAAGCATTCAAAACAACTGATGAGAATTTTGAAATTCTGAATGTAAAAGTAAAAATATCATAAAGCAGGGCTTAATTAGTACTTGTTGTGAATGGCACGTGAAATAAAATTGTGTGAAATTTAAATCTCTTGCTACCATCTATTTATTCTGAAGTGCACCTATTCCATACAAAATTCTGAAGTGGACTGTCTTATCATTTTCTGCAGAAGAATTACATTGCAGGAATGGTTTAAATTCAGCTTGCACCAAAAGCCCAAGGCAAGCAAAACACCTAAGTTAGTAGTAAGTATGCCTTTTTGCCACCAGAAGAGATAATGAATCCTATTACTAAAACACAGCAGTATGCCTAATTTTTGAAGTCACATGCAAGTTATAACTTTAACATTAGCATTTTTAATTTTAATCCTATTTTTAAGAGAGCTTCCTAGCAAATTGGTACATAAAAAATGTGAGGAGAAAACAGCATGCAACAATCAGCTCTAGATTATACACTCTCAGACTCTGAAGGGATTGGATAACCTAAGTAACCCAAAACCAAATATAATACAAAATATGTGTAAAATGAGGCCTTAAGAACACAGCAAGGATGTTACAGATAAATCACCAACTCCACCAAGGCTGCACCAACAAGCAGCTAAGAGCACACCATGCTGTGCTCCTCCTGCAGGAAGCCAGCTCAGGCAGAGCCAGCTCTGGTGTCTGCATCAGCAGTACATTTAAACCCTGAAACTGAGTAATGCATCCATAGATAATCAACAGTTGAGTGTAGTTGGATGAGCTGAATCCTTTTGTTAAATGCATCACCTACAGCTGTGGCTACAGAAAACGAAGGGTAGTTTTCCCTTGTTATGTACTGTTTATTGAACAGGGCTTAATTGTTCACATCTTCAATGCGTTAGTTCCTTGCTCAATTTAAAGAATAAGATAACATTTCTCATAAACTTTCATCCAGCATTATGGATGTTGTTTTAGCCTGCCATTTTGCTATTATTAGTTACTAACTTTTTACATATACTCAGAATGTTGAGGTTGTTTGCACAGAATTAACTGAATGTATTTTCTTTCCATTTTCCTTCTCTTGCTTTCCACTTCAAACACGTTTCTTCATGTTATTCCTCACCTCACTTTTAATTTCACAGTATGCTGCAATCTCCAGTTACTCACACACTTAGCGTAGCCCGAATAAATGCCTTGCAGATTCATATTCTCTTCCCAGATTGCTTTACGTTAAATTTAAAGGAATGTTAATCCTGATGCATTTTAAGGATGATGGAAGAAGTAAATCACAGAATCAAAGAATTGCAGGGGTTGAAAGGGACCACTGGAGATAATCTAGCCCAACTCCCAGATACAGCAGGTTCCCTACAGTAGATTACACAAGAGAGCATCCTGATGGTTTTTGAATGTCTCCAGAGAAGGAGACTCCACAACCTCTCTGGGCAGCTTGTTCCTCACTGCTGGCTCATGGCCAACCTGTTGTCTCCCAGAACACCCAAGCCCTTCACAGAGCTCATTTCGAGCAGGTCAGCCCCTAACCTCTACTGATGCCTGTGGTTATCCCTCCCCAGGTGTAGGACTCTGTCCTTGTTGAACTGCATCAGGTTACTCTCTGTCCAACTCTCTGACCTATCTAGGTTTCACTGAATACCAACATAGCCTTCTGCGGTGTCAGCCACTACTTCAAGCTTCATATCATCAGCAAAATTCTGAGAATGCATTATATTTTTTCATCTAGGTCATTGATGATAATGTTGAACAAGACAGACTCAGTAGTGACCCCTGGGGAACACCCTAGCTGCAGGCCCCCAACGAGACTCTGCACTGCTGATCATAACACAATGAGCTTTGCTGGTCAGCCAGTTCTCAAACCACCTCACTGTCCACTCATCTATCCCATACTTCCTAAGTCCACCTATGAGGATCTTAAGGGAGACAGTGTCAAAATCCTTGCTGAAGTCAAGATACTTCATCAACTTCTCACCCCTCATCTACTCAGCCAGTGATGACATCATAGAGGGCTACCACATTAGTGAAGCATGATTTCCCCTTGATGAATCCATGCTGGCCATTCCTGATAACCTCCTTTTCTTCCACTTGCTTGGAGATGAGATACAGAATAGCCTGTACCACCTCCTTTCCAGGGATGGAGAAGAGGCTGACTGGCCTGCAGTTTCCCAAATCCTCCCTGATCTTTTTGAAGACGAAGGTGGCACTGGCTTCCTTCCAGCCCTCAGACACTCTTCCCATTCAATAGTATGTTTCAATCATACATTTAAAGTGCATTAAAATCTTCGGGTGTGAGAGAATATAAAAATTTTAAATACTGCTATTAATATGCACTGAGGGAAATAAGACTATGTGTTGCTATACCTCCACAGAACATTATACTTCCACAGTCTCTGGTGGAGAACGAACAATATGCTGAAGCCTGTTTATTTCACTTCAGTTAAAAGGTCTAGAAAAATTTTTAGTGCAAACTGCGAGAACAGCTACCAAATACATAATACAACTGAAGGCTGCTGCTGAACTTTCTAACTAGCTAACTGAATATCATGCTAATATTATTTTGTATTTACCCATATGAAAGGTAGAAATTTGAGATTACTGGCATGTTTTCACTAACACATGCTAAATTTGTAACTTTCTTTTAAATAATTAAAAAATCATATAACTAGTATCACTTTTAATATAAATAAACAGACTTGACTTTGAAAATATTCAAATATTTAAGAATTCTATGCAGCTAATTTTCTTGAATTTCTATATTAAAAGCTTAGTAAAAAAAGAATGCATTGGGTAGCAACCTACTGTTTAAATATTTAAAAATGTATTTTAAAGACAGGATAATTTAGTGCCTAGTATACAATGCAAAGTTATTTCAACCTTAATGTATATAGCTCTATGGCTACCACAGTCCAGTAGCAGAGCTGGAAACCATAATTAGACCAATACTTTTCTACAGAGAAATATGTTGCTACTATCTCAGTGGGAGATAACCCTGGCCTTTAACTTGAAATAACTCAGCAAGTTACCTTCCTGATAAACAATGCAATATTAATATCACAGCTGGGAGCAGTTCTATGAACACTCACAGCAGGGATCAAATTTGTTGTTCAGTTTTTGTTGGAAATATAGCATTCTTTTCTAACGGGCATCTTTAGCTTCATGTAAGAGAACTAGTAGAGTTCAAGATATAATTAAAGTAATGTTATATTAAGTTAAAGGACAAAACAATCCACAGAGCAACAAATATTATATCCTAAAAAGCATAAATGTTGAAAACCGTTCAAGCCATGTGTAATGGCATGAAGTAAAATTCTTAGTTTCAGTACACTTCTTAGCAATACACAAATAAGCATATAAAAGTTGAAAAAAACACTTGGGGAAACGGTTGTGTATGAGTTCAGTTTATGCTGAGATTCTAAGTCAAACAGCACAATATATAATGAGATAGCCAACATTTTCTTAAAGAAGAAATTATCTTGAAAAGTAAATCAATTGTAATCTCAAGCACATTATTTATTTTTAAAATAGAAGAAACAATGCTATTTTGAATCAGAAGTGGTGAAAAGTCAAACATGGCTATTTACTCCACTTTTGAACATCACCAAACCTAACAGATCACTTCTACACGTTTTGATCCACAATATCAACAGTTGTCTCTATGGCAATGCATATCATTTTGCAACAGTCTGAAATCAAATGCAATGTAAATGCAATGTAGAAGTGCAGTACGCTACTCTGCTCAAATTCCAGATTATTGTAAGCTTCATAACCAAGAAATTCTCTTGGAAAAATATTAAACTCTATACATATGAGATTTTCACAGCTTGCAATTTTCCATTAGCAAGTTGTGACAAATGCTGCTAAGTGTTATGCTGTTCTTTCATCCTAAGCCTAGGTTTTATTGTTTTTGCATCCATCACAACTTTTCTTCCCCTTCTATTAACACCGTCTTCTCCTTCTATAATCAAGATTGGAGTTTAGTGCACTGGAAAACTAAAAAAATAAAAAAACAGACGTTTCCCGAGGAAAAAAAACAAACTTTGTGGGAAAATATGTCAACTGTTGATTTTGTCGCTGATGTTTAGCTAATACCGCTTCATTATGATGGCCATGTTGTGAGGACTTTTAAAATAACAGTCAGAGTTTTAAAAAGCACTTTATAGATTGCCTCTAAATTTCAAAAAATGAGGAAATTTTATCAATATAAGGTGCCCAAGAGCTTATTTTCTTGCACCAGAACAGCCAAAAATAAAGTTCAGGAATCTCAGTCAGTTGCTCTTATCTACAGTTGCACTTAATTCTACATAAAATGAAGAAGAGAGATAAATCAGAATGTCAGCTGTCCTGCCCATCAGTGCTATCTGCTGATGGTACAAACACACCACAGAAAGCAGAGCCTACATAATGCAGTGCATTAAGAAAAACACCCAGTCAGAGATTTTGAGTTGCCTTTTATAGAACCCTTCCTTCCAAAATTCTTGCTCAAATCTTAGCAACTGTTGAAATTAGATATAATCCACAAAAAGTGTCCAGAAGTTATTGCTATATTCTCTACATTTCAAAAATGCCCTTTTCTGTTGTTGTTTTTTAAAATAAAAGTAATGCCAAAAAGCCAATGATGGCTGTCTGTAGAAGCATCTGCAGGGTACAAGAAACAAGACTGGATCCAAAGCAATATGAAGAACCTTTCTGAGCAACAAAAAGACCATTCTTTATCTCTATGTTGTGATGTCTGCTGTATGGTTGCAGCGTGGTTGCAAAAAGCCACAAGAGCTTATAAACAAACAAACAAACCAAAACAACTAAGCTCACAAACAAAAATATTTGCTAATCCTTCCAGAAAATGAAGTGTTCAGATGAGTCAATAAGCTAAAATCAAAATATCATAAAAGAAGAATTTATGTAGGGGGAATCACAATAGAGTGAAACACAGTACTGGTTGCTAGACTAATGACAAAAATTTTCTCAGTTGGAGAAAACAAAGGAAGAGAAATATATGACTGTCTTAGTCTAGTAAACTAATGTCTGTTTGACAAAGGTTTTGGGGGAAAAAGTATACCTTATTCTAAAACGTGTGAATGCCACAATAATCATAAAATCTAGTTGGATGTACTCTATTCTAACAATCTTTTTTTCTTTCTTTTTTTTTTTTCCCCTCCAGAAAATACACAGTTAAGAGGATCAGATGCAGAAAAAAGAGCTACTGGGCAGGTCAGAGGTACAGTATCAAGTAACAATACACAACAAAATCACAATGTTCATGCTAACAAACCAACACACAAAAATCCAGCTGTTCCTTACAATGGAACAAGATGACCTATTAAAACCAAAAGCAAATAACAACATATCACAAAAAGAATGAATTGATTCTTGCTAGAGCTAAGGCTGGATGTTTTAAGGTGGCTTCTATCCAACAAAAGTAGTTACAACAGACACAGTGGTAAGTTTCAAATTGACATAGATGCGTTAACGGGACTATACATACACTATTAATTGAAGAAAGGAGCTGGACCTGAGATGTCAATTCCAGGCTTCTGTTCAACATTCCTCCAAACAAATTAGGGCAGCTGAAAGTTGCACAGAGTGAAACAAAGCTACGGATGTCTCAATAGGTTATCTATTATTTTGTCTTCTGCCTTAATATATAGAATGTATTCCCAAATTAACATTGAGAGAGCAAATAATTCACCTCACTTGGTCCCTAGTGATATATGACCTCTAATCATATTTTGTTCTTTGATGAGATTTGGGTTACTTCATCTTTCTTACAACAGGAAGTGTGGGATTACATGTTAAACTTTAGGTGTACTTTTAAGAGTGACTTCTGAGATCTGCAAGTAGGAAGGCTGGCTCTGGGAGCAGAGGAAATACATGTACACCACTCAGTCCCCACACAGCCACATCAAAAAGACTTGAGAATCTCTATTTTATCTCACAGAAATAAAATTGTTACTACACTCTATTAATTTACATATGTTTTAAGCTACATAAAAATGCAACAGACAACAACCAGTTTCTCATTGAACCTTAGCTGGATCTAATCCTTCATACTCTTCCTCAGCAGAATTGCGTAAGTATGGCAATTTTGTAATTTTCATGCCCACTGCAGTATGTGCTGGAATTACATCTGTCCCAGCGGTACTGCTTTTCAAAGAACAAAATATTGATGTAGTGTGTCCTCGTGTTGCAAAGCAGGCAAGACATTTTGGCAACTTTGAAACACAAAAGCATGGCACAATACTTCAGGAAGATGAACAGGTTCTGTAACAAAACAAAGCTAGATGTTTTAGCTATCTTCTCTCAGCTCTTCTATCTTATAAATATAGTAAATCAATACAAGTTTCATGACAATGAGAAGCTAAATTCTCTACACAGCTTGCACTGAACTCTTCTGCCTTCATACACACATCAGGCTGACTGCTGCTTACATTGCCAGTTTGATGTAGAACCTAGATAAATGCAAAGCATAACCCATGGTGCCACACACATCCATTCAGACCATACAAAAGAACCACATAATCAAGTCAAATTTTGCAAATGTTCTATACATGTTACTATGAAAAACGAATAAGCACGTCTTTTTTTTCCCTTTTTCTTTTCAGACATTCCATTTCCATTTACTACAAAATCTTATTTTCAAATTCTTATAGGTCCTGAAAATTGCTTGTAAGCTGAAAGGAGGAGTGAGATAAAATTTCTAATTTCCTTGGACAAAAATAATAATAATTAGAAACAAATTCCACCCTCCAGCCAAGAAAAAGAGAATTACAAACTCAGGGTGAAGGCTGACCAGACAAAAATACAAAGATATTCTGAATGATTTTCAATTGATTTCTCTGATAGATTAAATAACGTCTTAATAACATTAAAACCCCATCTGCTTTAGGACAGATGTTCTATTTTGGAAGATTTAATTCAACTGATACATTAAATGTCAAATAGTAGAGAGAGTACACTAAGAACACCAATGACAAAATATGAGGCAGGTCCACAAAGTCCAAGAGGAATATCCACAAGAATGCATGACAGTCTGAGTTCTGTACTACTGGTTAACTAAACTGTATTTAGCCACTCTGAAAAGTGCTAAAAACTCTCTCAGCTGCATTTGTCCATGTTCTCAGTTTCCTATGCCTGCTCCTCCTACAGAAGCACCTCCATCTTCCTTTCTTTTGTGACCACCCTAGTTTTCCCAAGAGCGAGCCGTTCTAGCCCAGGCTGACCACTCTGAGTGTCACCATCAGCCTGGTGAGTCTAGGGCAGCATCCCAGGCTGATGGCTGTCAGCACGGCAATGCTGAAATAAGAGACAGAGTAATTTTAATAGTGATACCAAAGATCCTCGGGACCAGCAAATTGGATATTTAAATTAAAATGCCAGTTCTGGTTTTGCCTCCTGTATGTATACAGTACTGTGATAATTCCAGATAAATACTCCATGTCTTTTGTGGCTGACTTCTTAAGACAAGGCATGATTGAATATGATCCTCCTCTTCCCCTCAAACAATTCCTCTCGAATTTTAATGCTTTGTGATTCTCTTGCTATCTTGGTAGGAAATATTGTTTTCCATAAACACTCAGCTAATATTAAGTTTCACAAAGTTAAAATGACAGTGAGGCAATGGTAAAGTTGCACACCTAAAGCTAGAAAATTAAGCTCACAGAACACTGAGAATAAAAATAAAGAGTGGGCATTAATTTTTAGGATAGCTATTTTCTGTGTTTTCTTAATCAAATAATGTTCCAAGTGGATAAAATCAGCCATTTCCCCTTTAATTTCTTAGGGACATCTTCAAAGAAGAACATTCATTACATAATAACATAGTAATATTAGCACATTAATTATTTTATTTCACCTAAGTTATTGCCTCTGACTGAATAAGACATAAATCTGCCTCACTACCTTTGCTGCTACTATTTCATAGCATATTTACACGAATTGTGGGAATCTCTAAAGTGAGAGTGAAAGTTTAAGAGCTGCTACAAACGGAAACACAAAGAAAAACACAGACTCTAATGTCTTCAAAGCTTTCAACTTTTTGTGTGTGTATGTCTACATTAAGAAATAAAAATGCATAAAGCTTTACTCTTTTGCTTTAAGGCTAGCCATGACTTGGCTTTTCATCTGGACTGAGGACTAGGTTCTAAAGCAGAAAACAGAAGTTGAGAGTGGAAGCACTTAACAGCAAGATTATATATTTCAGCCTCTATTTTAAAATACAGATGAAAAAGTAAGGAAATATGACATTTCACAAAGAAAATACAAACCTCTTATCTCTATTATGTCACCCAAGGAACTGACACTGCTGTGGAACAGAATGTGACTATAGGAAGAAAGAGTTAAAGAATGAAAGCAGAGTAACCAGCTGTGCCCTTATGGAGATGAGAATCATAGAACAGCTTGGGTTGGAAGGGACCTCAAGGATCATCAAACTCCAACCCCTGGCAAGCAGGGCCGCCAACCTCCATATCTAATACCAGACCAGGCTGCCCAGGGCCCCATCCAACCCGGCCTTGAACATCTCCAGGGACAGGGCATCCACAGCCTCTCTGGGCAGCCTGTTCTAGCACCTCACCACTGTCTTGGTAAAGAACTTCCCGATATCCAGACTAAATCTTCCCTCCTTCAACTTAAAATCATTTCCCCTTGTCCTGCCATTGTCTACCCTTTCAAAGAGTTGACAACTCTCCTCCTGTCTGTAGGCTCCCTTCAGGTACTGGAAGGCTGCAATGAGGTCACCCTGCAGCCTTCTCTTCTCCAGGCTGAACAAGCCCAGCTCCCTCAGCCTGTCCTTGTAGGGGAGGTGCTCCAGCCCTGTGATCATCTTGGTGGCCCTCCTCTGGACCCTCTCTAACAGCTCCCTGTCTTTCTTGTACTGGGGGTCCCAGACCTGGATGCAGTGCTCCAGATGGGGCCTCATGAGGGCAGAGTAGAGAGGGACAATCACCTCCCTTCCCTGCTGGACACCCCTCTTCTGATGGAGCCCAGGATACCATTTGCTCTTCAAGCTGCAAGAGCACACTGCTGGCTCATGTTCAGTTTTTCATCCACCAGGACCCCCAGGTCCTTCTCTGCAGGGCTACTCTCAGTGATTCCTCCTCCCATGCCTGGGATTCCTCCAGCCCTTCTGCAAAACCTTGCACTTTCCTGTGCTGAACCTCAGGAGAAAACAAAAACAATTAAGAAAGAACCAAAACGGATGTCTTTTAAAGATTTTAACTTTGCTAAGAATTAATAAATCATGAAATAAGATAGACTGGCCTGTATGTTAAAAATCCTTGAACATAGAGTCTTCAATTGCTGGTAGAACACCTTCCATAAAGAAGCAATTGTATAAGCCTTAAAGAGACTTTTAAATTAAGCAAAGATACAAATAAACAAACAAACACAACCCTTAAATGTAACAAAAGAAGCAGAACAAAAAGAGCAAGAACAAAATACAGAAATAGAAAAACTAATAGTAACAGCAAAAAAAAAAAAAAAAAATTAAAAATGCATGCAGAAATCAAAACCAAGAAAGGCAAAAGAAAGATGATGCCACAGTCAAAAGGACAATAAACTTATTTATAAGCCTTGTAAAAGGAAGATGATGGAAAACAGAAAAATATTATATAGGTTCATGTAAGGAGAACGGCAGAAACAAGGAGGACAACAGGAGTGCATACTGAATGTTTTGTGGGAGTACCTGTCGCGGTGTGACAATTAATAGATCCTAGAGAACCGGGATCCCATCCCAGGGAAAGAGAGACAATCACAGATGCTGTGGAGTCAATCTCGTTTACTGGAACTTTCGCGTGGTCTTTTATATCCATACATCCGCTGCGCATGCCCGATCGCACCCAAGTCACGCACTCACGCACCCATCCCCCCCTTAGCCCACCTAACACGAGGCATTACATCAGCAAGCATGCACCTGTGATTGACGCCCTTCCTTTTGTTCACCATGCCAATCAGCACACATCCCCCTACCGCTTTTACCTGCCACAGTACCTATGACAAGAAAAGCTATTCAAAACTATATTTATGACAGGATGCTTTTCCCAATTCCAGTGAGTCAGAAGGATATCTCCCAGATGAGGTTTAGAGTAATTCAAGTGTAATCTGCAAAATTTGACTGGTAAGTAATTGGACAGCATACAAGCTGTAATAAGGAATGCTGACGTGAATTCAGGAACATTAGGGAACATTAGTAACTTCATATGGAGGTGACATTTCAGAACCAGGAGGAGGCAAGCAAAATACTGAGGAGGGAAAGCAGTGGTAAAAACTCATAAATACCTTAAACGTTTACTTCAGGAATGCCAGATTATCAAAACTGTATAGGCCAAACATTTTGTTTTGTTTAACAAAAACACAGACACAGTAAACCCAGGAAAACAGTCTGGAAGAGCACACTGCCTTATTGAGGGAATACAACTAGGACTACAAGTGTGAAAATCTAACAGATAAGTGTATTCCTTATGCTTGCAAAGCCTGATTCTTGAAAGCAAACCCACTGTTAAGTCATGGATATGAGTAAAGACAAGTCATCTGGGTGGTTTGAAGAATCCTGTCATTCGTTTATTCTTCAGATCTGACCAGATCCACCATGTGAGCCAAATAAAAATCTGCTATTAGAGCAAGTTGCTCGTGGTTGCCAGAACAAAAGAGGGTTTCTGCTGCTTCTCCAAAGTATTGGACATGGCTGTTAAAAAAAAAAAAGTGAAAATGGCTACAGATTTATTGATGAGATAATCACATTTTAATGAGACTATTTTTAAAATATAGCTGTCATGTTTCTTTACTACTTACTTTAAAAGTTTACAACTTATTTTTCTTTAGTTGGATTTTGATCTGCAGACTACAGGGATTGGATAGAGGAGTCTCTGAAAATGCAACTACGTTAATATTAAAGAGATTCTAGCTGTGTGGGATTCAGAAGGACCCTGCATCTCTGGATACTATGTATCATCCAGTCCCTGAAACTGCACTCCTAACAGAAAACAGGAAACATCACTCCCATTTTCAAGAAAGGGAGAAAGAAAGACCCAAGAAACTACAAGCCAGTGAGCCTCCTGTCTCTGCCTGGGAAGATCATGGAAAAGATCCTCCTGGTTGAGATGCTAAGGCACATGCAAGACAAGGTGGTGATCAGAGACAGCCAGCATGGCTTCACCAGGGGCAGATTGTGCCTTACCAGCCTGATGGCCTTCTGCCATGGAGCAACAGCATCAGTGGACAAAGGAAGAGCAATTGATATCATCCACCTGGACTTCTGCAAGACCTCTGATATGGTCACACACCACAACCTTATCTCTAAATTTGAAAGATAAGGATTCAGAGACTGGACTATTTGCTGGATAAAGAATTGATTGGAAGGTCACAGCCAGAGGGTTGGGATCAACAGCTCTAAGTCCAGGTGCTGAGTGGTGGCAACTACCACCTCCCACATAATTACAAAAAACATTAGCCTCGCTCTAGCACAATATTCTGGATAAATTCCAACTTTGCACCATTTGTTGCTTCCCCTATCTAACAAGGAATTGTTTAAGTGGTACTTCCAAATAAAATTTGCATTGCATTTTTATGGCTATCCAGCTGCATCTTCACTTCTGGCAGAGTTATGAAATGAATTATAGGCAGGATTATCACTTCTTGTGATATGCAAAAAATGACAGCAAATTACAGCAGCCTATTTTGCTAAAAGATTAACTTTCTGTGGACATCATGATAGAAGACAGGTAAACATTTCTTTGGCTTTCCTTCCAGCAGTATTGATGAATTTCCAGCTACTGTGGCAGACCTGGTAAAAATCAGTGTAAGAAAATTTGTTTTCCTGCATTTCAATTTGTTTTTATTCAGCTCATTCAGTAGGGATGCAGCAAAAAAAAATAAAATAAAATAAAATAAAGCTGAATAAATAAGGCAGAAGCTACATGCACTGAGGTCCCAGGAGACACTGATTTTAGTTAAATTTTCTTGAAGTAAACATATTCTTGGCAGTATTCTTCTCAGCCTCAGGCAAAAGGTTTCCTAATTTTAAAATGCTTACCTCCAGTGAGCAAGATAAAGGTAGTACAGCAAATTTATCTCCTGTAAGTATAAATTTGAATGAAACTTGAAACAATTACCTTATTTTTGAGCAAATCCCTTTTGTGAAGAGACATTTACATAGAGAGAGTTTGTTCTTTGGTAACAATTCACTTTCTGATACCATTTTTCAAGCTCTTTTACATCTTCTTTTGTTCAGACCTTTTTCATACAATTAGTTATTTCCGTGTCAGATCTCTTTTTTTCTTCTGACGGCTACTTGTCCATTTATTTATTATTTAATCACTCCAAATAGCACATGTGATTTTTTTTTTTTTAATAACTGCAGAGGTCGTTCATATATGCTGTTTTTCAAATTTCTACATCCTCCTTACACAGGTTTAAGTGGAGGTTTTCTTGCACAGCTGTGAAAGACAGGATTGAAAATATGAATGCCAAAGATTCAAAAAATGAATGACAAAGGGTTGTGGGTGGTGTTTTTTGTATGGATTTTAACATGCTTTTAACTCCCTCATCCATTAATTTCAAACATTGTATCTTAATTTGAAGTTAAATTTCAAGTCCAAGCTTCCCATTTTCAAGTTTCATGCCTTACTATCACATTTACACCTCCAGAGCCCATTTGTTTCTAACCACAATCTCTCTTCATCACAGTTCTGCAGACCTTTCAGTTAGTCAAAAGACTTCAAGCTACTGAACCTCCAGTATTTCACCTAACACACAGCTGAGGAGTGCATTCTCACCCGTAGGAGTATGTACGTGCCCTGGCTGCCCACTGGCACCAATACAGCAATACACAGGAGCCTCCCATCATCTCTCCCTTCTCCACATCCCCCACCTCTCCAGTTCCCAATTTTCTTGGAAAGAGAAAGGATCTGTTTTCCTTTCACTACACTTCTCAGTATAGACAACATATGGCTCAAAACTGTGAGGCAATCTGCTCTGAGTCTGGATGCACTCTCAATAAAGTACTTTGCTTTAAGTTTATAGATTTAATTCTCTGGGGAGAGCGCAGAGAGAGATTTGGTTCACCTCATCTATAGCCAATGCAAGCCTGGTTCATTCGGCTTGAATGGATTTTCTTTTGTATAAAGGAAGAGGGGAAATAATTTGCATCTTCCTTTGCACAACCACATGTGGCTGATCATAATCCAGCCTCCTGTCCGTAATTCTTTCAGCTATGCATGCATGAAGAAATATGAAACAGGATTTCTTCCCCCTTGGATAAATTAAATTTATTCCTGTCTTGCGCTAGTGCTAATGCACTGCCACCTAGTGTGGAAAAATTAGTATAACAAAAGCAGGGGGAAAAAAAAGGATTTGCAACATAGTAGATGAAATGTATCAGCCCCTCTTGAAATATTTTGAACACCTACACATAACATTCCTATCACAACATTAGTCATTCTTCTGAAAGAAAATACAAATAAGCTCTTCTTTTCATAGAAAACTTGACTTGATAGACTGCAGTGGTTTCCATTAGACAGTGCTATGACAGGGCAGAAAAGCTCATCAGAACCCTCAGTCTATGTAGCTTCGTTTGGAGTAACTTTGTAAAACTAGAAACAAAATTCTACAGTATTTAATGGCAGGAATCTCTTGGTGGAAAAGAACTTCTTAATGAGCTCAAACTTCATTTCAAATTCATTATGTCAAGGCTTTACTCTCTAACTCACCTTATCAGATGGACTACAGGACCAGATATCAGGAACTCTTCAAATCTTACCTCTATATCTACATTACCTGAGGATCTTCTCTTATTTTTCAAGAATATTACTCTCCATACACCCCTAAGTTTCTGTTGTTTTGTGCCCTGTGCAATTATCTGCAATAAATCTTATTCAATAGACACACAAAGAACACACACCTGTTTTGCCTGGACAAATTTTGCACTGATGAAGCCGCAAATAAATAATGTGAGCCAATGGAGCCTAGCATATTATTTTACAAAAGTTACAGATTGGCTACAAAGATCATAAACACCTCCCTATTTCTTCAGTTTGCTGTAACCTCTGTATTACCACTGTGCTAATCCAGGGGTTTAATTAGCGCAGATTACAGCGTTACTTGAGTTTTTTTTCTGGAAATATATCATGACAGTATGATTGAGCAGTACAATTATTCCATATCATCCCCATCACAACAGAAGTCTGCTTTGAATCCAGGCTGTACCAATGTCTCTGAAAGTCCAATAGCAAGATTCTGCATCTTGATTAAAATACTTGTTATTTTTGTCTCTAACGTGGCAATGAGCCTATTTTTTGATCCAGTCAGGTTTGGAACATCACAATTTTAAGAGAGAAATACGTGGATGGAAAGTCTTGTACAAAAAGTAGAACTCAAAAAAAAATATACAGAGGTAGAATTACTTGAGCATCATCTTCTATACTTGATAACACAACTCTTACACTGCATGTAGGATTTAGCACTACATAAAATGATTACTGAAAGAATATTTGTATTTTGATAACTGCAAGTAGCCTGTGTGTGTTTATATAGCTAAACTGAATGCAAAGACTTCGAGAAGTTTTTGACTAAGATTGAACAGATAACTTCTTGTGCAAAGCAATCTAGGAATGCTTTTGAATTACAAGTCATACAGTAAATAAAATTACTTCGACACTAACCATGCTGATAAGCACATGGGATCACTGGGATATTTATCTATTTAAGAATGTATGAAATAATGGAAGTTACACATGATACAGCAATAACATCCTGAATCATGTTAGTACAGCTTTCCATTTCTTAAATATTATTAAAAAAGAAATAAAGTATCTTGCCAAGTATTTAATGCTTGTCAATAATTTTATAAGGAAAAATACCTTTCATAAAGTGCTTTACTTATCTCAAACCACCATAATATGACTCAGTTAGAATATTGAGTGAGGTTATCAGTTTAGCTAATGACTTTTCTTTAAGTATTTATAGATGTAATATATATATTTAACTAAGGTAAGTCATAACCTTAAGTAACCTTAAATTAAGAAATATTTACTGTGTTCTTAATTTGTTGCTGTAGTTCCACTAGTAGTCTACAAATAAAGGTAGAAAGAGTCACTGAAAAGCTTTGAAAACACAGATACTAGGCTCCTGATTCGCATGATCACACATAAATAAAAGGATTTTATTTTATAACATAAAACAATTATGCAGCCTTCAATTTTGTGAAGAAAAGCTTGCAGCTGATAACACAGACATAAACAGAATTATGAGATAAATTAAATTCTGGAGAAGAGCCTGAAAGAAGTCTCGAGAGGCTGCCCCATGCAAACTGCTTCAGAGCTAAACTTCACGTAACACCAACTTAGGGACAGAAGGGACCTGCTAAAACCTTGTGACTGCTTTTCCTCAGGAAAAAATCATCTACAGTGAGGGTGGTGAAGCACTGGAACAGGTTGCCTAGTGTTATGGTTGATGCCCCATCCCTGGAGACTTTCAAGGCAAGGTTGGATAAGGCCCTGGGCAACCTGATCTGGCTGTGGTGCAGGGGAGTTGGACTAGACGGGCTTCAGAGGTCTCTTCCAACTCTAAGGATTCTACAGTTCTATCCCTTCCTCTCCTCTCTGTGAAGGAGAGATCCTGAGGAAGAGCAGGCATTCACCCTTCTCCATCACTCTCCCAGAAGCAAAGCACAGCCAAACTATAGAGTTTTAAGCACAATGTCCCATAAGTTCTCTATAATATTTAATGTAGACAGAAGGGAATAGATAGTTAACACCATTACGACATGCATACCTTCCTTGAGTGGATGTAGGTGAACTCATAATGAGGTATCAATACTAATCTGCCCAATTACCACGAATGCTGGTGGAAAACACAGCATGTTAGCAAAACAAGCATTACCCCAGAGAATAACTTTCAATGAGTAAACATTTTAGCAGGTATAGCTGTCAATTTCATTGACATCAAAATTGTTTTGACAACTTACAACAGTTATAAGACCTGACTTTAGGTATTTTTATAATGCTTCTTCTTGAAAACTACTCATATATATTCATCTATTAGGTGTCAATCAATGCAAGCAACACTACTTTTTGTTTTAGTCTGCTAGCAATATATCCTAAATAACCACCTCGCTATTATGTCACACATTCATTCAGCTGAATTGATTCAGCTGTACAGATGTGAGAAACTGGTCTATGCATAGGATTGTCCTGTCTTGGACAGGACTGTGCTCTTTCTTGCTTATGGAAAGAAAATAGAGTTCATGACTTCGAGTGTCCAGCAGTTTCTTCTAGGTATAATACAACAGATGAAATAACAGTAGTAGAAACACATAATAAATTTCTTCTTTTGTCAGACTGCAATCAAGATTACCACTAGATTACCATTCTTCTCTTGTATGAATTATAGGGATAAATAAGAACACCATAAAACACACACATCTACACTCTCTATATCTTATGATGAAAAAATTGTAGCATGACAACACCTTCTTGACAGCATCTTAGCATTTTATTGAAGATGCACCACAGTGGAAAATATGGTGGGTATGAAGTCTTCAAACATCAAGGAAAGGGAAAAGGTTCTAATGTATCATTTTTTCTTCACATTTAGTTAGTTTTTCATGGTGATAAAGCACACATAGCTGTAAAAGATGACTTTCTATCCAGTGGAACACAATTAAAATACAGCACAAACACAAAACCACAAAGTCAAAATAGAAATTGCCCCAGAAGCGCAACATATTCTACGGTAAGTCGTAGGAGGTTTCTGACACTTCCTTGCAAGGCCCTGAGTAGCTGTAGAAATCCACCACAGATCAGGCATACCTTAGGAATAAAGTATGAATTATTAAGTCAGTACTTACAGATTAATATAAAGCCAGGATAACCACTAAATTTTTCAGATTTCTTCTTTCAAGTAACAAGTGATCAACCACCACAGTGTCACCCACTGAACTCAGCTAAATTTTAGGAAAATATATTCTAGACCATAAGCATTGATTTGGAGCTCAATTTTAGTCTCATGCTGTTCTCAAATATGACTAATTATATGGTTCATTAAAACGTAGCCTATTGATGAAAATATGATAACTTCTATTCAAAAAATACGAAGTATTTTTTTTAAAAAAAGAAAATAGAGCATCTTCTAGAACTTGAGATTATTTTCACAAAGCACAGCTAAGCAAAGCTCCAAGTTCCTTTAAACTTTTCATGCATCTTAAGCATGACAACATAGATCGCCTTACATAGAGTCATGTTGTCAATACTAATTATAAATCAAGTCTCTGTTTTATATAGTCTAAAAAGCAAATCAAATATTTTTCTTCCTATGTGCTTTTATTCTAAGTTACCTGTTGCTTAAAATGACGTTTTTCCCCTCTTATATTTTGCACTCAAACATAAAGAGTATTAGGAACAAATTTACAAAACTTAAGTTTGATGTGAAATTTGCACCACTTAAGCAGCATCATTGTAGAAGCCTAAATAACATGCAGCATCACTGAATAAATATTAGCTAGATATAACTCTCATCGGTGCCTTTGACCAGAAACCTGCCATTTTCACAAGTAAGAGTAACTGAAACCTTTAGTTCCTGTGTATTTTGTGTATTAAAAGTTCATGAAACTACGCAGAAGGAAAACAAAAATCAAAACACAAAGCAGTCCTGTGATGATGGTGGCCTGACAGGAGCCCTCAGAAAATGCTGCTCTTGGCTTCTCTGCTCATAGTCACAGAAAGCATGTGTGGCCATAAATGCTTTCCATCCATGGTTGCCAGGGCCAAGGCCACCACAAGGCTGAAGGACCCCAACTGCCTACCTAGTACTCCTACATGGCCCAGAACCCCACATCAGGCTGCAGGGTAGAATAAAACACAGGTTTTATTTTTTTTTAAAACTGCTGAATAAAACACAGGTTTTATTCATCACTTCCAAGGCAAGAGGATTTAGGAAGAAAGCACTGCCAGAGCTCAGTCATCAAGGATATGATTAGACAGGCAACATTTACCCTAATCTCTCCTACAGCAAGTGTTTTCTTCTTCCTGTAATTAGATGTGATCACAGATGCAGTTATTTGGGGGCATAATTTCACCAATTTAGACACAAACTACTTCCACTGCAGGTGGAAAAAGCAAGTAATGAAAGGGGGTGAGTGAAAATGTGAGTGTTGTTATGACTGGAAGCCAGGTTGATGGCTAAAGTTCATGTGAATCTATAAAGTTGGTAGCCGATGGGGTAAAACTTCAGGAATTCCACCAGTACTAAAAACATCACATACTAAAAACCAACACTTTCCTAAAAGCTTGTATCTTTTATCTTATGGGATTATAGAATTATTCTGAAGCTGAAGGATAATGCAATTTGTTATTCCAAACGTCTTGTTTGTTTCCTTTGTAAGGGATTTTTGGAAGGGATGAGTGGTAGCTTAAGGAGATGAACTTTGTCTGTCTTTGTAACATTTAGAAATGGTATATTCACTTACAGCAACCCCAGAGACAAACTGACAGCATGAAGAAATTTCACAGGAAAAAAAGAAAATGGTCGAAGATTGATGTTTGTGAGTTACAACAACACTGAAACAGGTTAATATGCACTGCTTTCTGATGAACTGCTAACAGAAAATTAAACTCTGTGGATACAAGGAAAGTAAAAGTTGCAAGCAGAATTACAGGCTACATTAGTCTTAGTTATATTCCTTACACTTCTTTAGTTTCTGTTTTTAATAAAAGACGTTTAATGTATGGGTTACTCCAAAAGTAATGCTTCCTATTTATTTCCATGGAAACTACAACAGATACAAAGAGCACAAGATCATTGTTAGATAAAGCAAATTCACAACTACAAAACACTATTCTTTTCAATGTAGTCACCACCATTAGCTATGGATTTTTGAGAGCAATGAACAAGCGCCTGCATTCTGTGCTCTTAAGAATCTGCATGGCTGTCCACAGTATGGCTTGACTTTCACATTGCTGTCACCACTGTTGAAAGGCACCAGCCACCACCTCACTGTGCCCCTCTGCTGCCATCTGTCACACAGCAACAAGATGTAGTGAATATCAGTGGGAAGGTTCCACCTCTACTGCCATATCACCAGTATCTGCCTCTGACCATCATGGGCCAATGTAATAAATGTAGGAGTCATTACTTTGAAAGCAGCCCTTCCACAAGTATAGACACATGGTTCTGTGGACTGGTACTATGAATGCATGTCACTCAGAAGGATATGAAGCCAAAATTTCAGAAATTAAAGTGCAGATACAACCTTTCTTGAAACTATTTTGCCATGCATTATATATAGCTGAATTATTTCGTTCTATTTTTTTCCTGAAGTCCAAGTAGCTTCGATAATATTGATCACACTTTTATAAGGTTGTATTCTGCTATTTTTGAAATGATGGCGTGAGTGATATTTAAATTCCTAAACATGGGAAAGAGACAAATATAGATGAAAAGGCAAGAATAGCCATGTCTCCACTTTGTTTCAGACCAATTGAAAAGCCACAGTAGGCATTAACAACAGAAATAGTAGCAGCTGCATGCAAATAACAATACAGAGAAATAACTGCCTATAAATGGGTGACTGTTAAGAACTAAGCAAAAGAAAATGTGTTTGTTAAGGAAAAAAAGCAGAAAAAATATTGTTTAGCTTTGTCTTTCTCTACTGCATTGTCTACACATTACAGTGATTAAGTTTTTCACTCTATTTTACAGACTTACTTTACCTGCTTTCTAACACTTCAGTAGCTCATTTTCACGTTATTTTGTATTCATGAGTTTCAATGAGAATGGAAGAAGTTTGGATTAAGGACCAGAAGCATTAGAGAATACTTCTACTAAAGCAAAATGGATATTTATCACCATTACTATAGTTCTGCAGGTATGGTTGGTTTAGTTGGGATTGATTAACAAGTAGGAAGAACAAAAACAAAACAAAAACACACCTAGTTCAAGTAAACTGTAAGAGTCACCTTACAAAAATAACAGTTTTACACACATTTATATAATGGGTATATACACAATTCTGAACCTTTTTAAGATAAATAATCTCTAAAATAGATTTCTCCATGTACAAATACAGATACTACCCCTTTTTATTATACTTGTAAAAGACCAAGTCTACTCATTTGAAACCCTATAAGTGTCATTCATACCGTAATTTAGCTTACTGAGGAGCACATTTGGGAAAGAATAAATAGATTTGTCTCTGGCCTGTTGACATTAGAGATAACACGAATTTGATTTTTTTTCAAAATCTTTTGCTAAATTCATGTTTCTTTTCTGAAATTAATTATACCTGGAAAAAAAAACAAAAAAAACCCAACAAACAAACAAAAGCGCCTGCCCTGTCATTAAGGCATAATAGTTAAATACATGGCCAAGTGCATACCACTATCAAACTTCTACCTTTTATCAAACTTGCATCCAGCCTGCTTAGAGCAAAGTGAGAAAAGCACATGAAAACTTTAGTTCCTCAGTTCTGGAGCAAAGTGGGGAATTGAGGCAATCAGTTAAACAGAATAACAAAGGAAAAATGCAAAGCACTAGTGAAGGAAAGACAGATAGAAAAAGTATGTGTGACCTTAATATGTTTTTTTAATTCTGGAAATGTGTGGGGTTTTTTTTTTGTTTTTTTTTTTTGTTTGTTTGTTTGGGTTTTTTTTGCAGGAAAGGTTAAGAATTTTTTGAACACTTAAAATCACACTGAAAAATAATATTGCACTAGACCACTTCAGTTCTTTCATATTCCACCACCTTTGCCTGAATGTTAACCTGCTCTTTTGGGTACTCTTACCTTCCAGAGCCCTAATCCACATGATATTTCTAAGTAGGTTATTGAAGAGGTCAAAGTTATCTCTGATGAAGTCCAGGCAAGACTTTTTGCCCTGCTTCCTCTGTGTAAGATCCTGAACTCCACCATTTCATGAACAATGTTACTAAATTATACACTTATGAATACCACTAACAATGCATTTATACAAGATACATTTATCTATGAATATAGACATGCTTGCACTAGAATTTCAACATTACTTTCTTGTAGTATATAAAACATTTACTGGTAAAAAGCCACTAGAATGATAGTACACAATTTCCATGGAATTCAGTGACATAGTTATAAATCTTGAAAGAATATGCAAACATCCAAATTCAATAAAAAAGATAAAGCAATTTCACTATTAACCTAAGTTGCAGAAGTCTGTTTGCGACAAAACATGACAAGTCCCTGAGCACCGACTCCTCTGTCTCTCTAGGGATATTTGCTAATACTGCCAAAGAGTAAATCCCAGTAAGGATGAGGGAGAAAAGAAAAAAGCATTTGAACATTATAATAGATAAATAAAATATACTGATTTCATTTCTGCATCATTTCTTTGTGCTAATGCAAAGAGAACATCTGCATGTATTATGTTCAGTGAAACTGAATCTTTCTAAGTGAAGAGCTGGAATATTTAATTCTGTTAATAAGAATGAATTACAGCGTTGATTTCACTCTTTAGTTTTTCAACCTTCTTCTTCCCTGAAGGAAATGTGCAGCATTTGATGCATTAGTTATCCTTACAATGTGCATTCACACTTTGGATAGAGTTGCTTGTCTCTGGACTGTTATTCATAGTGTTTAAGAGGTGTTGTAGAATCAATTCTAAAAGGAAGCTTTATTACTTTTTATTCTATAATCCACTATTCTATAATCCAGTTTGCTTTCCTAACTAAGTGCATATCACAGCATACACAAGTACTACAAAACAAACAGAACAAGCACACAGCCCAGAGGCATGGCAACCACACAGAGGTGGCAGTCCTCCCAAGGCAGCAGCTCCTCTCTCTGTGCCTCCTTTGCTCAGAGACCCTGCAATAGAGTTCAGGCATATGGAGGAACAATGAGAAAGGGAACAATTGAATTTTTATCCAGCTACTACCAGTTGCAAAATGGTGTTGAAAGAATAATTTTAACAACCATAACTGACAGCAGTCCTGACACAGCTTATGGCCTGGCAGGCACCCAGAGGGCAAAGAATGGGTAAATATGCTGATCCCAAAGTTTGAATACTGTTTTGAGCAACTTTGGCCAAGACAGTACCAAGATAATATTCCATAACAAAGAGAAAACATTTTTAAAGCACTGTGTTCATCTCTTTGCTAGCAACATGGAACACTCATTGACACCACTGTGATATTTACAAGTGTGGCAAATTCCTCTAAGTATTTAGAGATGCGATTACAGAAATGAGGTGACACCTTGCAGCAAGATGTACTCTTTCATTCAAATGTCTTCTGAAACTAAATCAAAAAGTAACAAGTGTTTTCTTAACACATTCTGATAAAATGAAACCAAAATTGAATGGCATTAACAGCTGCAAGTGCCATGAAAACTATAAATCATCGCTGCTCGCCTCCTGCCAGGACTGTGTGTTCTACAAACAATTATGGCACCACATAATTACTCACATAGCTTGAATCTCACTTGATGTGAAAGACTAGTGCAAGACTATTTGGTGCTTCAGTCTCTATGAAGGTCTATCTTGCAGCTGTGAATGGGACTTGAGTGCAAGATTCACACACTATTTATGACTAATCCCATTTAGCTTAGCATGAACCGCCTTCCCAGAAAATCCATCCTGAAGCGTTTGACTTGGTAAAGAAAAATATGATTTGCCAGGTTATTTATTTAAAAGGATTTTCCACTAGGCTTTCAGTGACTCAGTTTATTAAAAAAAAAAAAAAAGCCATTACTATTCCTGCCACTTTAAGTGATCTGCATCTAGTGATGAGAAATGAAATAAAATCAACCTCAGATTAAAAAAAAAATGAACATCCTAACTTAGCTAACAGATGTTATCTGGTATAGTGACTCCAGATTACCTCAACAGTTATGTCAAGTCTAACAACCCTTAACCAAATAATCAGCCTGTGTTGTGGAAAAACCCTGTTGACCAAGGTCAACTCATCCCTGTAACAGACTTGCATGACTGGTAATAGAGTAATCCAAAGCTGGAGACAGAAAATGAGAGGGCAGCCCAGAGCATGGCCATGTTATTCACTTCCTCTGCAGTGGCATCCAGGATCTGTCCAGCTGCTGATATAATTCTGAGTTGGGAGTTACAGCAGGTACCACAATGGTCCTGAGCAGAGATGAGGCAAAATGGATGCACATGACCTCACATACTTTTTCCTTCTTTGCGCATTTAGATACCTGGCTTAGCTTGCCATTATACTAGCAGCCCACCAAAAAGTGACTGCTTATTTCTGGTTGCATTGTTTAGGTCACGCTGAGGTTCACCTAAGCCTTGAACAGTCCCTTTCTTTCTACCACTTCATTCTTTCCTCATCTCCTTAGCATTTCATCTACAGCATCTTAGAGAGGTGGCTGACTGGCTTTTCATTTTTGGAGACCTGTGTTTAAATGCAGAACTGTAGCAGGAAGAGGATAACATGAGTATTGTTGAACTCTTTCTTTGTGCAATGCTCACTGAATTCTTGTTCACTGCACAAATTCTCGTCACAGTATAATGGATCTGGTATTTGCTGCAAAGGAAAAAAGCAGCAGCAAAATTACCAGCCATATCACACTGTGAAAGCAAATACATTGCAAAATATATTTGATAAGCAGTAATGTTTTAATTTTAAATCATGAGGCTGGAATGATATTTTATGAAAAACTTTTGTACTTAAATTCTGTGCTTGAACAGCAGACAACTAGAAGTTCATGCTGACAATAAAGAAAAAAAATAAGATATGACTTGCTCATCCCACTGTTGAAAGGCAAACATTTCCCTGCAACTACTGTCATAAATCCTTGAAAATGCATGAAGTGATCTGACAACAATAAGCAGTTTTCCTGCAAAATATTACAGATCCAGCAAAGTCAGCTTCTCTAACACTGGAACTTTGTTCCCAAGCAATGCACAAGAAGTGTAAGTCTGGAATAGTTATCAAAACCAGTGTTTCCATTTCCAAATACCAGAAGCTGCTTGTGTCAAGGTGTCTTTACCTACTATTGATGCTGGTATATAATATCCAGAACAGATAATAACCACCAAGTTTACTTTTCAAATACTATGTAACAGTTCTAATCCTCAGCTCCAAACATCAAGGTGGTTCTACACTGATTAAAAATATAACATCATTTTCATAAAAGCAGAATGCAAATATAATGATTAAAATCAAATCACAAGTCACTGTACTGAATTTTGCATACTTCTACTCAAATGTAAAACTCAAAATGTTCCTTCTATAGCTTTTTTAGTGCAACAGGGTCTTTATACACTAGTCTTTATACACTAGCTGCAGAGGAATTCAGGTGTTTTTTCTTTTTTTAATTGAAAAGCAGAATTTGTTCTATTTTCTTTTTCATTACACGTTTTAAAAATCAGCCTCTCAAACTGAGTTGCTTGATTGAAATTGTGACTGAAATTCCAATGACAATTTCAGTATTCCAGATTATCTCACTATATCAAATGGTGAGATAAGAAAGACATTCTCATAATATTAATTAATGAGTCTACACTTTGATTCATCCTTCTATGCTTGGGGCATATATTTTGGAAGAATTAGAAGATAATATTATTATTTAAAAATAAATAATTAAAGTTGAACTGGTCTCATAAACAGAATATCCTGAAGTTTTATATCAGTTCTCCAGAGAAATAGAACTACCTGCACAATCACTCTAAATTTTAAAAGACTTTGTGCAATAGTCCTTCCAGGATCAATGTTTTTAGATTCTGATACTGTCAGAAATCTAAAGCTTTCCTACACTGTGCTTGTGATACATGAAGACTTGATGGATTAGATCAGTACCATCACACTTCCCTCTAACATTCTGCAGAGATGCAGTACTCTTCTTTTACTTTTTGGCTTAGTCTCCTCTCTCTAAGCCTTGTTAGTTCCAAGCATTCATTTTATACCCACACACAAAGGAAAAAAAAAAAAAAAAAGGAAGGAAGGAAAAAAAGTGTTGTATCTCAGACACTCCTTGTAGCAAAACCAGCAGTGATGGATGGAGGGAAGCTTGGCTTAGCATTGCCACAGAAACCACCCACTGGATGGTTCTCCTGAGCAGGTTCCCTCAGAGCAGCTCAGGGTTACCTGCCAACCCACCATTCCCAAGCTATTCCAGGGTGATGCTGAACTGAATTTAGGCCAGTGTAATCTCAGAGTGCTATGACCAAACAGAAAAATATGTGCCATAAGTTCATGCAAATGTCACCTGTTACAAACAAAATCAGGAGACAAAGAAACAGAAAACATCACATATAGAACAGGAGCATTGAAACAGCATATATGTCAAAACTTTTTTCATGAAACATTATTGCATTCTTCTTAGAGTATGCATGTCAATTCAGAACAGGCAGCTTCCAGCTGAGCACGAGGCTCTCAGCACCCATAAGTCAGATTGCATAGCAGATGTTAAATGCAAAATCCATTAAGACCAATTAGATTCTGCAGAAGAAGACTGTGTAGTAATAGCATGCACAGACAATCCTGCATTACACAACAGTATCAAGAGATACAGTGAAACACAAAAGAAAGGCAAAAGCTTAAAAATGCAAATTAGCCTTTCCTCATAAAGAGATTTGCCAACAGAAGGCCTGCTGAGCTGCCTGCAGCCATGTGAGACAAGAACTCCTCGTTTCTCGTCTCCTATTCCATCTAGGTGGAACTTATGTGAAGGCTATCACCTATTGCACACCGAGTAGCAATTAATCAGTGGTCCTGTATTGCAGCCCCAAACTGTAAAGAAGCAGAAGAGCTTGAGTCTCTTTCCCAAATTGCATACACACTTCATGTTGTATTAACAGAAGTAAATAACTCTGTGTACTAGGGTGAGAGCTTCCATACCTTAGAGACCATAGGTAGCCATCAGGCTCTGACTTTTATTATTTTTTTAAGGAATTACACAGCCTAAGAAAGACTGTCCCTGTACTTGTCAGGATGCACTGCCAAAAATCTGAAGCACTATCTCGAACAAGCCCCAGTTCTTGAATTGGAATTAATCTGCAACAACATTCGTGGATACCAAGCAATCTAAAAATTTAAGAAAAGTGTGTACAGTATAGGTAAATTTCATCGGCCACAGCATTTAAGAAAGTAATTTCCATTTTTTAAAGAAGTAAGATGATCTTTTCAACTCAAAATACCTAGTGAAGTTAGAGAAACAGAACTGAAGTCTATTCCAGAAGCAGAGACTAAAGGCCACCTTTGGCCTTCAAATGTTCCTCAGTAGCTCTTAGAAACCTATCCATGATCCAAGGTAATGGCTGGAATTCATATATCCTCATACATTTTTTTCCAAACACTTTCAGAGTAGTCCACAACTCCTCAGGAGAAATGATCAACGAGGACAAGGACTGTGTGGCTGCCACAGAGTCACAGACCAACAGCTAACATAGCTGCTGGTTGCAGAGGCTCATGCTGTGTACGAAGCTCTGGTTTCTTGAGTGAGTAAAGGAATACAGTCCTCACAAATGCTCTTGGAAAGACTACAGCCAGTAACCCTGACCAGCCTTCTCATGCCAGTATGGAGCAGCAAGGCAGGCTCGCATGGTTTTCTGTCCATTTGATAGATTCCTGTGCAGAAGTTGGGCAAAACTACAACAAGGACTCAGTCCGCCTAGGGATTTCATAATAAAGCATTATTTTTTATCAAAGGCTCCCATCAACTGAGCATTTAGTCCGATAGAAAAAATAAAATCCATTAAGCATTACTTCAGGCATTGTTCTTCACCTGTTCTCACTCAGCTGATTTTTCAAGTTATCTCCATGATACTTTGTTTTGGAAAGAAATAAAATCATCCAATCTTACAGAAATTTATAAAATTACTTAATTAAAAAGGTTTTTAAATGCATAGCTAAGCAATCAAAATTATGCTCCCCTTCTTTTCAGCCTACATTAGCTCAACCAATTTTCACACCCAGAAGCAGGAAAAGCATATATTAATATTAAGCAAAACCAGAATTTTTCAGTTAAATATCAAATTAAAAAATTAGCTACCTGCTTCACTTTTTATAACACAGTAAGCTGGCAGACTAAAAATCAAAACAGAAACAGTGTTGTACAACATCCAATTCATCCCTGGCATTATTCCACATAAATCAGTGGTAATACACTGGGGATTAATTTGGAACACTGATCTGAATTAGAGCACTGTTCTACACAGCAACCGCCTCATAACACGCATACATCATAACGCAAAACATTCTAAGCATCACAAATGCACACAAATAATTATGCACCTAACAAGCTATGTCAGAGCAAACAAGAGCAGCTATTCCATAGTTTTTACAACAGCAAGAAACTTCTACTGTTTTTAAGAATTAGTAGGTCCATTTTATTTCCGGAATGGAGATTTAATTACGACATATTTTACTTCACTAAGTCCACCCAGAAGAAAGCAAACCTCCACCCACTACTCATTTTTTACATTTCCTAATTAGATATGGCCAGCTTGCTAGGTTACATAATGAATCTCCAGAACTGTTTTAAAGTAGTTGTGAAGATTGATTTGAAGTACTCAAGTTTGTTCAGCAAAGGGCAGACACCAGCTATATAACACACAGTAGTTTAAGTATTTAATGAGTTTCTCCTCTGAACAGAAAACCGTTCACATTCACAGTGACTAGGTGCAGGACCCTCGCCGCTGCTGGGGCCGAGGGTCGCATCTCTCCTGTCACAGGTACAGGTGATGCTGAAACAACCGCTCAGGCAGAGGAGCCCACACAAAGGCTCGTGTACCCGGAGAACAGCGCTCCACTCGCGGGGACTACTCAACTCTCCGCACACACCGCAAGGCTTCAGGCTGACCTCTACCTTTCAAAGGCGAACCTCTGCCGGGGGCTGGTGCTTTCTACCCAGCTGCGTTTCATCAGCCCGAACCCTGTCCTGAGAGACTGGCTGAACGCCACCGCACAGGGGGACTTCCCATCTGCGAGCGACTCGTAACCCCCGGTGCTGCGGGGAGCCAACGAGCATTCTTACCTACGGGCTGTGAACACGCCGCACAGTTCCCGCGGGCTTTTCCCCCTTTCAGGCAGACTTCTCACTCCCCGGGCAGCTATCTCTGCCCTCGCTGCCTGCCCCATCACCCAGCGGCAGCGTACCCGTTGTCAGAACGCCGCTCAGACCGCAGCGGTAACGCTACCCCCCGCCTCGCTCCGCCGATCGGGGTCGAGACCCGGCGCGACGCCTCCGGGAGACCCCGGCACGGGGCAGGGGCTGTTCCACCCTGCACAGCCACCTCCGAGAGGAGGGGGCAGCCCCGATATCCCCGCGTGTGCATGGGGGGAAGGCTCTGGCGGTCCCAGAGAGCACTTACTGAAGAAGATGTACTCAGTGTAGCTGCTCCAGATCTTGTCGTCCCGGTACTGGTTGATGAAGGCGGCCGTGCCGGTGGAGTTGCAAGCCACCATGTGGAAGCCCGCCTCGGAGAGCCGATCGAAAGCTTGCTCTAGGTAGGTGAACTTGAGGTAGAAGCGGGAGGTATACTTCTCGGGGGGCCTGTCGGGGTCGCGGCTCTCGTTTAGGGTCTCGCCGAAGACCTCCTTGGCCAGAGCGATCCTGCCGCACACCATGATGCGGGCGACGCGGCGGAACTTGGCGTCCGCCTGGTTGTCCCGCACCGTGGTGTAGGAGCCGCGGTAGCCCACTGTGAGAAAGCCCGAGCGCTTATCCAGGCCGGCCCGCTGCAGCCGGTCGCTACTGCCCTGCGAGGTGCTGTCCTCCAGGTCGCTTTGGCAACCCTCGTCGTTGAGCGAACTCTGCTTGGTGACCTTGGGCGAGAGCAGCTTCACCAGATCGCCCAGCTGGAAGTATTCTGCCTCCCGCAGGAGCCGTTCCTTCTCGGGGAAGTGCTCGGGCAGTGCCAGCTGCTTGTCCCGCAGGTAATCCAGCACATACCTGAAGAGGAAGCCGTCGCGGTCGATGAAGAAGCGCGCCCGGCTGTCCCTGGGCAGCTGGCGGGCCGCCGCCGGGCCGCCCCGGCACGGCGAGAACATGGTGGCCAGCGTGCTGTCCGGGACGCTGAGCAGCGTGGAGTGCCTCGTCACGTACACTTGGCCCCCCACGTTCAGTTCCACCACCTCGGGGAATGGCGAGCCCGACGGCCCCGACACCATGTCGCTGATGGGCAGGATGCTGCCGCCCGCCTCCTTCAAAGCCATGGCTGCGAGCGGGCGGCCGCGAAGGAGGATCTCCCTCCTAAAAAAGGCAGCCTGATGCTTCCCTCCCTCCCCTCCACCCACCCCACCCCTCCTCCTCCTTTCCCCGCCGCCCGCCGCGCCCGGAAGCGCCCGGACGGAGTTGCCGCTCCCGCCGCCCTCCGGCACCGCGCAGCGGCTGGGGGGCGTGCGGCTCCGGTCCTCTCCTGCTCGCTGAGCCCTCACTGCCCCGCAGTGGGACGGGCCCGGCCCAGCGCTGCGCTGCGCTCCGCCCGGCGGTAACGGGGGCTGCGGGGTACCGCGCTGCTCAGCGCCGAGCGGCCGCTGGAGCCGGCTGCCACTCGGCAGAGCGCTGCCGTGCTGCCAGGCGCGGCCCAGGGGAGAGCCAAGCCCCTACCCCGGCTCCTCCCCTTCGCCTCGGCTGGTGGCTTTTTCGGTTCGCTTTGGATATTTTTTATTTATTTATTTTTCCCCACTTAAATACCTCCCAGCCTCCCCCCTCTGCCTGCCTTATGCTGCTGCGTCGGTTGGTGCTTGTGGAGTTTAACAGCCAGAATGATGGACGTCTGTCCAGAAGTGGCATCCCACTGGGTGTGGCAACGTTTTTTTAACTGTGTGTCAGCACACCTTTACCAGGAGGAAAGGGGAAGAATTTAACTGAGAGCATCACAGAGGCTGTGCCAAAGTGTAGGTCCAACAGACCACGCTGGGACGCAACGCCGTGTTTGCTGTCCTGCTGCTGCCCTGAGCACAGTGCACACAGAGCTTTGTTCTCAGCATACTGTGGCAGGAGCTCAGTGAGCTCTCTGGCTTGACAATGGCTATGGGGTGATTCAGAGCAGAAAAGAAAGTCATCTGTCACTAGGATACAGGTGCAAAGTGCAGATTTTCACTTGGAATATAACACATCATTGCCTGATTGTTGGCTGTGTAACAGCTAAATTTGTGCTCTGTTTAAACAGTAGATTTTTATAATTTTCATTTATTTGTTCTTAGGTGGAGCCACAGCTCACCTGCATCCAGATTCCTGGTGAGTGCACTTTCAGTCAGGGCTGACTGAATGCACCAGGGTGCAGACATGTGCCCAGGTATTGGAAGACAGGCATGCAATTGCTCTTGCCGGTAGGAGTTGAGGCCTGAGACTGTCAGGGGATATGCTGGTGCCAGATCCAAGTGCCATTCCACTCAGCTAGATAGTTAGTGTATGGCAGCCCTCTAATTTTGTTGTTTATAGTTCCTTAAAAGTTAAGGATTCAAGCCTTAATTGTGCCATATAGAAGCAGGAGCCTAGTCTGTTCATCATTTAAGTAATGATTGCACTTCAGGCCCAGGCACAAAAGATAAATTCTCAGTTAGATCATTGTCACCTGTTACTTCCTCACTGGAAGATGCTGGTGAAGACAAGGAAGTTTCATCACCAATCACCTGAATCTTGGTTGTGTGCTCTAACATATTTGTCCAGACTTCTTTTAATGTACTAGTACAGATATCCCTATGCCACTCTATCCCACCTGTCACTGAATCATTAAGGCTGGAAAAGACCTCTAAGCTCATCTAGTTCAACCATCAACCCATCACCACCATGCCCATTAACCATGTCCCCCAATGCCACATCTACATGTTTCTTGAATACCTCCGGGGACGGTGATTGCCACCTCTTTGGGCAGCCTGTTCCAATGTCTCATCACTCTTCTCTAGGACCCCTCCTTCAACGCAAGATGAATCAGTCCATGGTGCTGCCTTCTCCATGCAAATCATCCAAAACAACTAGGTCATCCTTGTAAGAAACTTATATAGATACAGGTATGCATTTACTGCTGCTCAGTTCTGAAATGGAAATTAGGACATTAGGAGTTAATACATTTACTTGGCTTACAGCCCAGCCAGGTGTTGAACTGATACACATGAAAAAGGTATCCTAGCATTTTAAAAATGTTTCTGTAATCTCTATGGTGAAATTGTATTTGGTTAAAAACTGTTAACTGAAACATCTAAAGTTTCTGAGAAAGAGGGGTGAAGGACAGAGATTCCTTCATGAGTAACTTGTCCCTAAGCAACAGTTAAGATTAGAACAAATATTTCAGAGGTACATTTCAACCTTATTTTAAAACAAAAATACAAAACCTGTTACTATCCAAGGTTATTCCTGCTGTTGCAGTCTTATGTAGTTGAATAATAAAAAATGAAAGATTCATAACCTCTTTTGAAATTAAATTGCAGAATACATCATATTCCCCTAGTGAAAATGAACAACAAAGTAGAGAATAATGTTTAGGAGAAGAATAAACAATGAAATTAGATGCTTAATCGGAAGTTCTTGGAGAGAGAATTATAAAACTCTGTAAATCCAGCAACTGAATAAATTAGGTAATTTTTTTAGTAAGATGAATCTTCTGGCAGACTTCCAGTGCAGTCAAAGGGAATTGTTCCTCTGTCCTGAATTGCAGGATCAGTCAGGAAGAGTAGTTTTTCATGCAGAAAAAAAATATTCCAGATGATTATAATGAAAGAGCCTGTAAAAATTACAGAAATCATCTGATAAGCATTTAAGATGATTATGTTGTCTTTCAAAAAGTCATCAGCCCCCCAAAATGGCATTAAAATTGTAGACAAGAGTGTGACAAACTGCCAGCCGAATCATATTTCTAACAGTACTGTACTCCGGCTCAGTAAACCCTGAAAGATTTGGCTACTTTCATGGTTCTCTCCTCTTTTTGTTGTCATTTCTGTCATTTTCTCAGTTCTTAATATTTTCATATTAAGAACTTGTAGATCTTTCTTGTTCTGTTAGATCTTGTTCCCTGTTGGCAACAAAGCACCATTCCAGATATGGCTTTTTCTCTTCTTAATACATTTTTCTTCTAGACCCAAATTCATCTTTTTAAACCTTAAAGGTATTTCTATGTAACATTGTGTTTTTCCAAAATGATTAGAACTCTGTCCTACAAGAGTTTAGAAATTATTTTATTTATGTGATTAATTCTCAGAGTTAAATGGAAGCACACATATAAACATAGTACTGTGGGAATTTGTACCTTCAGGACCTAAACAACGTTGGAAGTGTACACAACATTTCATACATTTAAATTAGTATTATAGATTATTTATTTGCACTGCTGGGACTGAAATCAGGGAAAAGTAATCTGCACACTTGTTTCTGAGAACTTTCTTCTTTACAGTCAGTAGTAATTGATTGTTCTAATGTAAGTTGGATTTTGAAAAGTAGCTGGTGGTTATTAATGCTTCAAAGATTATGCATTCTCAGGAAAAAAAAAATTGCTGAGAAGCTTTTTCAGTCATGTTAATCAAGAAGAATTTAGCAAGTTTTGCTTCTCAAGGACTGGAAATTTCATTTACTGACAGCTAATGTTTTCTGAAAGTATTTACTCGTACAAAGGTTACCAGTGTTAAATGAGCTCCGCTGTGCTGTGGCTGAAGTGATTTGTTTGAATGATTCACTGCTCCAACTGGACAAGTTTCACCTGATGAGCTCTTAGGGTACAGAGTCATCTGTGGGGGTTAGAAAGTGCTTGGCCTTTTGTACTGTGCCTGTTGGAAGTATTCCCTATCTGCTACAGTATATATTCCCTATGCTACAGTACAAAAGAAAAGAATGCACAAAAAAGGATAAGCCCAGGAATTACAAACTAGCTCAGCTTCTCTATGATATTTCCACTATTTTTAGCCAAACATACATGAGAATAATTTGATTTATGGTGTTACTGGATTTTTTACATGAAGAATGCACAATTTCTTTTCCATCATTAAGACTAAAACAGTAAAAAGCAATATAGCAATCTGAATTAACATTCCCAGAGTACTTAGACTCTTAGTTCCTTTACAGAATAGAAATGTGTCTTCTTTGTGAATTTACACTAACCTTTATCTAACTAAATTCTAACTTAACTGTAGCAAGTTCTACATTTAGCATATTCTGCATATAAACACCCCTTAGCAAGAATGTGTTAGCTCATTGTTAATTAGGCCTAATAGCCCGAACAGTTATGCAAGTGTAACCTGGGTATAACGATGATGTTTTTCTCACTTTTCTCAGTGTTGGCTATATTTAGCATTTCAATGTACTATTATTTTTCCATCTTCATTCATGCATCATTTTAAAAAATCCTCTTTTAAATGTTGATTAGTGCAAAGGGATCTTTATAAGAATCCTGCATACTGACATTCTGTTCAGCTGCTCATTTCTTTCTTAGTTTCCCAAGGCATGCTAACATCAACAGCCTGACAAAACACACATGTATCTGTACCACAGTGTTTAATTATAGTGAAGCTAGGTTATTTCATTAACACCTGGCTCCTGAATATTAAACATATAATATGGTCACTTAATATAGCTACAGTTTTGATGCAACTATGCATTTTGCTAACCAGGAACCTCATATTCTCTAGCTGCTACTTCTTTATGAACCTAAGCTGAAGCAAACCCAGAAGCACCAGGTACAGATAGCACATGCATGTAGTGGTATGAACTTGTGCTGGAACAGCTAGAGTCTGACTGTAACTGTTTTGCCAATAAAAATTTTGATTTTTCTGTTTTTGATAGATTCTATGTAATCACAGCTCCCTTTGGCTTCAGCTTGTGTTGGTGGTATTCAGGAGCTCATATAAATAGGCACTTAATGTCTGAGTGGGTATATATATACAGTCTAGCACATGGAAATTAATGCAGTGGTGTTTATTTCAGGAGCTCCCTACAGTGATACAAATTATGGCTCCACTAAACTTGGTATAGATTTTTCCTGTTTGCTGTAGGTTATCTAATATTGGAATGGACGATGATAATGATCTTTTCCTTTTTCATTAAGGGAGAAAATATCAAGGAAAATATAAAACAGAGTACTCGTATAATATAAAATTATACTTGAGTCTTTACATACACAAACCCTATAATCATGATGTTTCTGGGAATATCACAACTTGTCATATTGTACATCAGCATTTCTGTTGGATGAGTCAAAAAGTAAGAGGAACTTTTGGGCACAGCTCTGATTCTGCAAAACACTTAAGGCCAGATCTATAACAGGATATACAAGACCTTACCATAATTCACTGGAATTAATATGAACGAAGTGCCTAAACAGGAGGTAAGTGCTTCAGTACTATTTTGAGTTTCACATATAAAAACTTTTGCAATCTCTAAAGAGCCTTGTTGTACATGATGAGAGTACTGATCAATGCAAAAGTATTCACTTGCGCAGTATTGGAGATTATACTAAGTCTTTGCTTCTGTGTTAGTTACACTGATATTTCATTAGCATGAAACAATATATAGTGCATAAAATAATAATTCATAATGCTTTAGAGCTTACTGTCTAAACATTTTGCTCCGGAAGAGACAGAATAGTATAGTAAAATATGAATTTCTGTTTATAACTTCTATATATTTTTTCTTCTTTCTTTATGTACTTCATACTTTCTTCCTAATGTTCTTTTGAAGAACAAAATCAGAATATAAAGATAGAATTTCTTTGTCATGCGGGGAGCTGCATTCACAAAAGAAAGCTGCAGAATGGATTATAATGATAAATTAATGATAGGTTTAAAGTAAAAGAAAAATTATGAAAGTGGCAAGGCTCCAATGAATAGCACAGTAAATTTAACATGTGAATGCAAAAATAAGTATTAACTATGAATAGCAATGTGCATTTGATTTTTCAGTCAACAAAATTGCTGTCACTGGTGCTGGACTGCCCCAAAGGATTTTGGCATGTCTGCCTCCCACTTCTGTGAAGACAATAAAAAAATGAAGTCAGGATTTTCACAGGTTCAATGGAAAACTGAAAAAAACCAGACTCAAAAACACACGTGTAAGGAGCAATAACACCAAGAAAGACATATTTCAATTCAAACTCTGTACCATCATTTTCTCTTTACTGTCAACTTTTTAGTTCATTTCATGTTGTGATTGACTGACTCATTTTGTTTTGTAAGAAAAAGCCTTCTTATTGGTCATAAATGTGTATATTTTTTATATTAAAATATATTATGTAAACTGCTGTTAATGACTTGTGAATAACTACTTCACTGTTACAAGGTTTTTATATCAAAATAAGGAATTATAGCTATAGGTATATTGATTCCTCCTGTCCTTGTCTGGTTTAATACATTGAGTGGGGAGAGGAAGAACTTCTGGAAATTATCTGAATGCACCTGTACTCAGGGGTTTGTTTGTATTGTGCTGTCAGAAGAGTATCTTATGAGTGATAAGGTAGTATCTTACAGTCAACTGAACCTATTTAAGAAAACCCGGTTCTTTCCTGAATGTGGCCTGTCTAGCAAATGTATGCATAGAGATTATGAAAACAAAAAATAGAGTAAATGTTAACAGAAAAAAATGTGCTTTTGTAGTGGAAATGTGGTGTATGAGAGATTAATGGGGAATAGACATTAATTTACAGTAATGTAAGCTCAATGCTAAAAGGTTGTTAAAATGCCAATATAAAAATGGAAAGAAGTCTGACAATGTGGGTAGGAGAATGAGAGAGCTAGTCATATGAGGAAAAGCAGGATAGTACAGGCATAACTTAAATATGGCTTGAAGATTACATTAACTGGGCTATTAACAATGAAAAATACACATTAGATGAAGCTAGCAAAAATGTGAAATGGGAAGACTGCAATTTCCCTACAAGTAACTGCTCATAGGAGTGAGGCTACTTGGTACACTTTTACTTCAGGACAGAGGACCTGTAAAAGAGTGTAAACTGTTTTTCCATCAGCTTAAATCAGCCGTTGAATTCAATGTGGACAGCCATGCCATGAGAGAAGGGTTTATTTTTTCCTTCTTTTCCATGGTAGATCTTCGTATCAACATTGATTTTCTTGGTCTTTTGAGTGAGGAACAGTGGGCCCCTGACAATTCTTAGGGCTGCAGTACCATTAGGGAATGAATTTGAATACGTCTCAGAGAATAAACAACTTATAGGAATATTGTATATTCTGCCTTTCAGAAAGAACAGCTCGAGTGTGAAATGACTGAGGAAATGAAAAGGCATATGGAAAGGTCAAGAGAGCCATAGGAGTAATAGAAGATTTTCTTAACCTAGTCATAGATTTGAGAGAATCAAGTGGAAGAAATGAGGCTAGTAGTGTATATGTGAGATAAAACACAGATGCAGTTTTCGACATAATGAGTTTCAAAATACTTTGAGCAAAAATACTGCTGAGAATCATGAAACCTACAAATGTGAAGAAGAAGTGAGTATGGAAGATGTCAAGCTTAAACCTGAAATTAAAACTAAAAATAGAGGTGAAACACAGATGTGTTCTATTAAAAATCAAACATAGAGAAACTAATAATTACAATTCAAAGGGCTGAGGTACTGGGGAACTCAAAAGATAATTAAATACAATTATTGAACATACTAGAGGCAGTGGGTGCTGAAAGTTGGGAATGAATATAATAAAAATACTAATACATAAAATAAAAATAAATAATTAACATAGAATTAAGAACACTGACACATAATTGTGGACTGGACTAATAAACCTTGAATTGTAGATTACATTAACACTGATTTCAGTTTTATGAAAGTTACCTTAGTTCTTGAAATATTAATAATGTTGCTCATTTTTCCATCTGCTGAAATTTGGGAATTGAAAGATCATATTCCTAAAACAACAAAACATTCAAATCTTCAAACTGACTTTTGGAGGTGGACTTTATTTATTTATTCTTTGTGTAAATTCCACACGTGTCTTAAATTAGGGTTGGCAACGTGTGCTCTGTCAGCTCTTGAAGGGTCACAAAAATACAGCCAAGGTAAGAAGAATTCATGCGATGAGGTTGAAGTTTACTACACAGTAGGTCACACAAGCTTGCAGGGATTGCTAATCACAAAATGTTGAAGCCATCACCTTAGCTGAATACAAATCATACCTTCCTCAGAGCAGGTGCAAGTGGCCTACATAATATCATTTCAGAGCTTTTTATAATGTAAAATTGTCAAGTATTGTCCTCGATTCTACTTTGCAATGTTTGCAGCACTTGAGTAATCAAAAGGTTTCATGGTAACTCCACACAGAAAAGTCTATTGGATGTACCATTGCTGCTCCTGTCTACTCTGGCAGGCATGTGGTATGCAGTTCTTCATGGCCCATGTCATTTAGAGTGGACCAGAGACTGTCTCAAAATGTGCAATTACCTTTACGACCCAAAGCTATCTTTAGATGTCATGTATTTTTTGCTGTGCAACAAATTACTGCAAAAACCTTTTGTAACTGGACTGGAGAAGGAAGTAGAAAAAAAAAAACCTTCAGTATAATTTTGTTGGATTAATTTTTCAGAATGTGACCTACACGAATACTTACACTGCTTTTTCTGAGTTTAATTCCTACCTGTGAAGCTGATGACAGATTTAGTTGGCACACACAAAACCAACTTCACTCTTCCAAAGTGAAATACACATTTTTTCTAAGATTCATGATAGAAAAATACAATTATGCTAAAGCACAATATGCTAAATTCTAATAATTTAACCTATTGAGACTGCACTGCATATAAATCAGTAGAATTCAGCCTATGGGATCATGTTTATCTCAGGGAGAAAAAGTACAGTTTTTCTGTAATGTTAAACAAGGAATGACTGTAACCAAAGTTTGCACGTGTGGAAGGAATACAGTCTCAACCAGTTTATTCATCCTGTAGGCATGATACTGTAACATATAATTAGATTTCTACTACGTAGTTAATCACAGAGGCTGGTTTCAGATGAAGTACAGTGGCTGGCTGCCATCCACATATTTTTACTGCGTTAAAGAAAGATTTGTTCATAGTTTCAATTTCATATCCATGAGTTTGAGAGTGATCTAGGACACATAACACTACATTTTTGTAGTGTCATGCTTAATGGATCAATACATTTAAATTCTTCTATTTGGAAAAAGGTAGAGACAGAACACTTTATCTAGTTGTTCTGAAAGCTTCCCAGTTTAGGTATCTCATGGATATGTTTAGAGTTTCCTCTACTCATTCAGTATGATAATGGGCTCAGAACATAGATTAGCAGAGATGCTGGTCACAGTTGAAGAAAGGTAATAAATTATGTTGTGGATCAAGTGTATTTCTAATAGAGCAGTGCATCAAATATATTTTCATACTGATAGGTAATAATACTTCTTAAATAATTGATTAAGACAACGTGGTCATTGGGAGGCATATTTCCAGGGAAGAAAATGATTGTTTTCCGTAGCATGGAAGTCACCTTGGAAGAAGGCACCTTTGTGTTCCACTGATCTGTAAGAATAACCGTATGGGGACTGAGAAGGAGAATAGAGCAGAATAGAATGGCAGAACAGAGATTTATCTCCTGGAGACTTAGAAAGTAAAGACTTTGAATGAAATCCTGGCCTCCCTGAAATCTTTTGCAAAAGTCTTATTTACTTTGACAGGATTTAGACTAAGAAAACTGGAGTTTATCTTTAAACTCAACCAGAACTCCGATTTTAAAAATTCCAAGTAGACAAATTCATAGTTATTGAAACACAGAACAGTAATCTAAAGACTTTAACCCTGATATGAAATAACTCACTTTCCTATCCTCAGCCTTTTTTAGACCAATGCTGGCTTGAGGGGATTTGTTACACTTGGATGAAATATCTGAAACAAAAAGCTCAATGAATCATGCAAAAATGCAGAGAAAGTGCTGGGAGATGCAGAGGGAAAGAGTGCCTGTTAGGGGATTAAATAGAAGGGAAATTGGAAAGGAATAATTTTTTGAATACATAAAAATATCACCTGAAACAAAAACCTCCAGCTCTACAAAAATGTACTCAAGAGACTTTAGGGAAAACTGATTTTAAATTCTGTTTTTTCCTGTCCTCTTGTATAGAGGTTTGTATCTGGTCTATGGCTATTAATGATGAAACCTTCTCCTGTTAAGAGCTAGTACTGGGCCTGTGGCCCTAAACCTCACTTGAACTTTCCAAACTGGGTGTAAGCAAGACAATAAAATGCTGTGTGCTATTCTGAATAATGCCAGAGAGCACATTTTCAAGTTTTTATAATGAGATAGATATACAATTCATTTTTTTCTTCAAATGAGCAGTGAAATGTTCTCACCATGGGTCAAGAGTGTCCCATTGTTTTGCTATCACCTGCATGCTTTAGGCAAATATTTCATTTCATATTCAATTGCTATACTGCATGGGCTTGTTATACAGAGAGTCATCTGAGTTAGGTTACATTTATATTCAAATGACAAATCATGATTCATTTTTTAAAAGATCCTTTGATAGTACTAAATAGCCTGATTAGAAATATATCATTATAGTACATTACGTCGACCAAATCTTTATGAGGCAGCATTCAGACTGCCTTTAATGTTTATCTTCAGTGACGTCCAGAAATGGAGACTGAAGCCAAGCATGGTCATGCTGAGAATGGAAATTTGAGGAGTCTTTTTCATTTACAATAAACACACCCAGCTGGGAGCACAGCTGCTAACTAGGGAGCCAAAGCTCCAGCTTCCTGCTACCTGGGAGGGTCTAATTTCAAAACCACCTAGACTGCCTCTCAAAACTACAAATGCAGGGTCAGGAGTAACTTAGGGATGGTCCAGAATGCTATCAAAATAAGGTATCTGAAACAATACTGTATCACTAAGCAGTGGGGGTATTTTATACAGTAATATAAATCCAATAGAGCTATTATATGAAGCTTAAGTAATATGCTTCCAGGAGTATTTAACTTCAAAATCCTAACTGACCCAGTTTGCCTGATCTTCTACAAAGCCATTTGGAAATAGAAAATAACAGGGAAAAGGGGAAAAAAAAAGGACACACAGTCAATCCACAATCTCTTCTTATAAGTGGAAGTTTAACGCTAAAACAGAAAGATAGTTCTTTTCTCTCCAACTTATTTAGCAGATCTCATTAAATGAAGATCTAGAAAATCAGATAGAAAAGTACCACGTGTGAGTTCATCTTCCTTATTCTTGTTATAAGAACAAACGCTATGATAAACTAGGAAGCAAAACTGTCTTCACTATATTTAGATACTCTTGTAATTGCAGTGCAATTTCCTGCATTTTGGGAGGTTTTAAGATAGTACAGGAAAAAGATTTTATGAAAAATAAAACTGAATGTAATTAGTGACTAATGAGATGCTGACAAGCATGGATCAGTAGTTCCAACAGTACCCCTATTCTAGAAGCTTGCAATTGGTTTACTCTGTTTGGTGTGTATCAATAACCACATTTCTTTATTCATGTACCAGAAATGGCCTTACTCTGCCAGTCCCTTCCTTTTACAAAATCATGAATATTATATCAATAAGACATATTTTACCGTAGAATTCTGACACACGGCTTTCTATCTGGCAATTAAAACTATATTATAGACTGAATATGCTTTCAAGGTTTGCTGATTAAATCACTCAGTTTTACCTTTCCTCTTTCACTCCATTTTTTCCTATTTTTTTCATTTTTCCCAGTGTAGAACACAACTTGACACAAAGGCTTAAAAATAGAACATTTAATTATTGTACACATATTGTACTGTACAGAAAAGAATAAGCAAACTAATGGAAGTCCAAACATGTCACTTGCAGATAATAATAGAAATTTAACATGTTTTCTCCGATAAGAAGCATGCATGCCTCAAAAATCCATGAAGTAATTTATCAATTAGCAAGTGACAAATGGCAGAAGACAGCAACCAACTGGACAATTCATGATATAACACATAAGGAGACGATTTCCTTGTATATAAAGTCAGTGTATAGGTTCCTTGGATTCACAGTTTTACTCCAAGGTGTGATTTTTAGTTTCTAGTAGTTGTATGTCAGAGTGGTTTGAAAAAAGAAACAACGAATACTGAGCTGAGCTGAGCTGAGCTGCGTGACTGAGTGCACCCAGTCCTTGGAAGATAGGAAACAGAGTCTCCCCACCTTTTCTTGGGGGGGGGCCTTCATAGCAGGAAGAACCAAGAAGGGAGAAAAAATTATCCCAGAAGAAGAAATTCAGAAATTCTTTCTTAGCACAGACTGCTACTTCACAACATATGCACAGGAAGTGTGAGAAGCCAAAAACCTTCTCAGAAATGTTTAATGCTCTTCCTCCGGGTTTACCTTGTCTATAATTCCACCAAACACTGAGGCATGCAAAATAGGATAGTGGAGAGCTCTAGTGAATTTCTATTTTCTTTATCCCTTGAAGCATTTTGATCATTCCTGAATTATTTGGTTTCAACAATCTGAAGACTCACCACTGTCTGACAGTCTTGTAGAATACTATGAAGTGCAGTCCTCCACATCAAGCCACTGCATGTTGTCATACTGTGCTTTTTGTGCTCTCTGCTTCTGTGCAGTTGCAGGAGGAACAAAATATTCAGATAAACTAAGGAGACTGGGCAATGCCTGAGCTCTATTAAAATGCGGTTTGGATACTTTCAATAACTGCAAAACACATCCAAAGGATCAGTTGATCCACACTCATCTTTGGTATGGGAATTTATGATCACCATATTTTTGAAAAATGGGGAGCACTGAGAGAATATGTCTAAAGCGCTTATGGTCTTTTCCTTCATATACCATCATAAGATCATGTCAAACAGCAGCAACAGCTCAGGCATTTATCTTTACCGACAATTTAAAACCTCTACCATATCTATCACTTTTGCCCTCTTTAATCACTTAATAATTCTATTTTCATTCAAAATCAGAGTAGGATTCTAGATATTTTTCTAATCCATGCATCTATAATTGAAGAATAAAGTTCTTTCTTGCAGTCTGCTCCCCAGTGGCTTTTCTTCATGATAGATAATAATGCAATAATTTTCTCAAACACTATATTAACTGCAGTTCTGCCCGATCTTCACATTCTTGCTGGTTCCCTCAGCACCTTCTGGAGTGTATTCCCATAGCTGCCCCCATTGATCCTTGTGGGGTCTCATTGAGAGCTGATAAACAGGCTGAAAATAAAAGGGAAAATAGTTAAATGAAGGAGAACATTATTTACACTTCTTCTTAGTTTTATACCATTACGCAATGCTTCAAGAGAGTTCAGGACTCAGGAATAGATGCTGACTTATGAGAACACAGAGCACAATCTGTATATGCATTTTCACATGTAGGATCAGAAGCTGAAGGAAAGTTTACTCGTTTTTACTAATTAATCAGCTGCAAATCTGCTTCTCTTAAGTGCATATGCGTTCTATTCTTTCTAGGCATCAGCTTCCAATTGATATGAATGAGAATTATGTGAGCTTAGTTATGGTGATATTAGTTTAGTAATAGAAAAACATTTTTCTGTACTAAGTAATCTAATTGTAATTTTCTGATACATAGAAGTGTGTTTTCAGCAGTAGATATGCCTTTGGTTTGCACTAGAGCTACACACGTTGTAGTATTTATTTCAATATACAGTATGTACTACTCTTAAATCCTTATTATACCTACTGCTTAATTGATAAGTAGCAAACCCATATCATGCTGACCTTCAAGATCCCATCTTGAAGATTTCCTCCTGCAAGGAACAGAACTGCAAATACATCGTTTTGCTCTTTGGGTTTGTGTGGGTTTTGTTTTTGTTATTTGTCGTTTTTTTTTCAGTGACTTATCTTATTCTATTGATTTTTAACATTCTGTATCAAATTGTTATTAGCTGAAGTTGTAATTCCCTAGCCACACCTGATACCTGGGATGCCATAAAATTCTGCAGATTTCTGAGGCTGTTTTTTTCTGCTGTAGGCATGACGATAACTGTGTTAATTGTTCAGCAAGCTCAGATAACTTTCTACCAATAGTTATCAGTATGGTAATGGTACAGGCAAGAAAAAGCCTTTCAAATGTTTCTTGATTATTTAACAAAGGAAATAGCATCCCCATGAAATCTTCTTTGCACTAATGGCCAGATGATTTCCTGATGCAAGTGGTCCATGGAGGGGACTACAGTTCTTACATTCCCTCTTCTATGCAGACTTATATGACACTCTTCAATCTCGTTCATAATCACAGATAAGTTCAGACAAAAAAATGCAGGACTAAAATCTACCACAGAAATTAAATGGTGAAGATATAATTAATGGAACTTTATTTGTTAGTTCTGAGAAAGATTGCTACAGCAGCCAAAAGATACACACCTATATTTCATAGAGCAGTGCAACATCTAGCAAAAATGCTTGGTACTGCTAGCTTCCTGGTAAAAATCCCTCTTAAATCACAATAAAAGACTCAATCCCTAACATAACACCTCCTGAAAAGAAAAATATGGCCTGCCAGTATCCTGCCTTCAGCTGGGAGGTTGGGAAGATTTCATTCACTGTTTATCAGTGTTTATGTCCATGCCCTTTCTGTACAGATGGAAATGTAGTGAGGCAGAAGCTATTTGGGGAATATAAGCAGGCTGGCAAAGGCTTAAAAAGATATGAAAATAAAAGGCTCAGTCCTATGTGTTAGAAATGATAATGCAAACTAACTCCAAATCTGGCATGAATCCTTCAATTTTTAAACGATTCTAGTTTTATTTTTGCAAATTTACTAGTCCTGAATTTCTGTTAATAAGAGATATTAATCAATTTTTTTTGTACTTCAATTACATATAGATGGATAGCTGACCAAGGAGGAAAAATAAAATGGTGAATTACTGTGTCAGAACATTCATGTCTGTTGAACATTCACAACAGTATTTATTGTGCCAGTGTGGCTTTTATCATGCATTTGTCTGGCTCCTGTGCTAATAAATGAGCTTGACATCTCTCAGAGGATTGACACAGTATGGCCTTGGATGAGGGAGGATATTTTGCTTTCTATTGAATGTGGCTTGTCTCTGCAGTCTTTCCGAAGTGTATAATAATGGGAACAAGAATTGAAATTATTAAATGCATGCATCCAAACACACAGTAGTACTTTTCCTTGAAGACTGTATACATTATGGATCCACAAAACAAAGGCAAGAGGAAACCCCTCCACACAGATGTACAGTCTTGTAAAACGGTTACTGGTACAAGCAGTTGAGCTTGACAACAGACAAATGTGGGAGAAAAGGAAATATATGGACATGCTGCAGTCCCCAGGGTAGGAGGTTCTCTGGAATTTGCCTTAATCTTTGATTCTGTCCTTCATCCACACTTTGTGCATTGCCAGAACCGTACCCATTGCACTGTAGTCCTGGTCTAGGACTTACCCTGCTCTTTCCCAGCAGAAAACTTACCTAAGAGTGACTGCCTCTGCTCCTGCCACAGTTTTATCTTCTGCTTAAAAAAAGCAAAAATTTGAACTGCAGCAGTTAAAGCAGGTATCTTATTGCTATTTAATTTAAAACAAGATTAAATGCAAATTTAACACTGAGAGCGAAATATCTGTTTAAGGACAGAGTCTCTGGAGCCCTTTAAGCCCTCCACAGATAAATTAAAAAGTCGTGATAGATTTTAGTGGTTTATAATCTGTTTCTTTCCCTTACTGCTTCCACAAAAAGCTTGATGGTAGATGTAAGGAAAAGTTTTTAGATCGCCTTGTCTGTTCTGTGCCAGGCTTGGATTACGTTCACTGGTGTTATGCCAGTTTTCTAGCCACCTCCAGAGAAGCAGCTTATTTTTCCTCTTTGTCAAGGATACTGTTCTATTGGCAAGAATAGTATGAAAAAAATATATACTGCAGTATTTTCTAGGGAGACCAGCCAGAAAAAAAAAAAAGATTGAAGTAAAGCAAAGAGACAGAGGACAGACAAAGGAGGAAATGAGGAAGTAGCAAGGAAAGAACCATAGTAACAGCACAGACATTAAGCTGTTAAGAAGCAAACAAAATTATCAGGGAAAATAGCAGAAATCTAAAAGAAGACAATCTAAAATATAATATTATTAGTGAAAAAAACAAGATTTTTTAATCCTAAAATAGTCATATGTTGGTACAAAATTGTCAGAACAACAAGATAAGGAATGCTTCTCATCCTTTTATTATTTTCCCACTCACTCCTTAGAATTTTCTTGCCTTATACCAATTAAATTCTTCCCCACACTTTTTTTCCTTACTAATTTCTTTTTTTCTCCTTTAGCCAGGTAGCTTAAACAGTATTTTACTAGATTATTGGAGCATGTCCTCACTGCTGCTCTCTTGCTGTGGTGCATCAACTTTTATTATGTACCAGTGCAGTGATTTACTCATTAACCCAATAGCCACAGTCTTTGACTAATTAGTATTACATTTGGTTTTAATACTTCTTTAAGCGTTTTTTTTTTCCTGTTCAAAGTACATCTGCACTTCTCTGTCACAACAGAACTACAAAATACTTCTCAATGTATGTGGAAACAACAAATTTTTATCATAAGAGCTAAAAGGGAGAATCCAAAGAATCACCAGTGTCCCAGAGCTGGGTAATGACTGGGAATTTGTTAGGTGAAAATTCCCAGGCCATCACTTCTCATCACTAGTTATTACAGGCAAACACTTTAAACCAAGTATTTTAGTTCCTCCCACCAGAATTAATCTCATTCTCCCCTTCTCTTTCATGACAGTATCACGTGGCATCTTATGTTTTTTCTTGTGACATGCAATGAGTTATTTAATAGGAAAGCAAATATTTCTGCCACTCTGTCGTTTCCACCAGAACATACGACTGTTTATAGAAGAAATTCTTACTCTAAGTCCCTAAGTTCATGCCCTCATGTTTAACACTGTTAAGCTTCAGCTTTGCTTTAGCCTAAGTACAATTCTTTTGAGCAATATTCCAGTCCTCTTAACTGAAAATATTCCACATCTGATGTTCCCACATTTTGCATCAAAAACCGTGGAAGTACAATCAAAGCTGTAATGCAATCAATACAATTTTTCTATTCCAGACAAGATTTACTTACAGAGTTTTCTTTTCTTTCTGCTTTCCTGATTGAGTCTGTAGTTTTCAATTGTCCTCAGAAGCAGCAGCAACTGAGTCAACCAGCAGAAAACTCAGTCTCACGCATCAGGCTTAGTAGCTCTTTTCATGCCATCTTTCAGAAACTTTTCCCTGTATGTTTTATCACAATTGGTAAAAAATCAGAATGAGTCTGCCAAACAGCTTTCTCATGATATAGGGCCAGCCAAAAAAGCTTGTGTTCATACATAGCTCTTCTAGCTGAAAGAAGAAAATTTGCCACAGCACTGAGGGACCACACTGCCTCAGGTCCTGGTGGGGAAGAGGCACGAGTTGACAGGAGTTCTTAGAGTAGCCTTTAGAGACATGCTATGGTTGAAGAAACCTGGCAGGTCCTTGCAATGTGTATATAAATAAAATCCAAATAACGTCACACATAACTTATTAGTCTGCTTTGAATATCTGAAATATAAATCCTGCTAAATCCCACATACTCCTGCAACCTGATGCAGAGGCTGCAACAGAGTATAGCATTAATTATTTTTCCCTCTTTGATATTGCTTCTAGTATCACCTTTCTCCTAAAATTTCTCTGAGCTAGCACCTCCGGGGTAGTACCATTATTGGTAACAGAGAGAGTGGTGTTTCAGGTAGGAGACAGTAACTATTTAAATATCACACTGCTTACAGCTGCTTCAACCAAACCAAGGTAAGCTAAGTGGTGAAAATCCCAGTAGCTGTCAGAACTTACTGCTTTTCTGCTCCAACTGAAATGTTGAATGGAGTCCTCAGGACAAAGCTGAAATGTTCAGGTTGTTGCTTAGATACTACTTTCAGAGGCTTCATATGAAAAATTTACATATGCAGGCAAACAAACAGATAAGAGTTAATAGGCTGAACCTACAATGGACAGACACTGATTACTTATTCTACAATATTTTTGGGGATAGAGGAAACACATGTGGAATATGTTGAATACTTAGACCTCGAAAAATAAAAATAGATGTGCTTTGCTGGGATGTGCCCTCCTTGCACAGATATTTGGGACCAATATATTAATGAAAAGAAGTTACAGTTAGAAAGTGCATTAATTTGGGTCACCATTTATCTATGTATATTCTTGCTGTAATAGGAAGTACACACGAATATCATGTTTATTTGCCTATGCAGGAGCCTTTTATAATTTGGGACCTTTACAAGAACAGATCAAAACCAATATCATATTCTGAAATTAGGAAATCACCTTAGTCACATACACCATTGACTTAATTTCCTACCCCAGAGGAGTTAAATTTGAAATGGTTCACATATTCTATTCAGATTGCCCAAATTATATCTAGTGAAAACTGCTTTACTAAAAATAGATGCTGCTCTGCATAAGTATTAGATTGGTTCCTGCAATGCCATTTCCTCTATAGAAGAAAATAAAAATTAGATGTGTTCTGCTTTGCTAATATAAAAAAAAAGTTATTTTTTTCTTTTTTTGACACTCATAATTGATGACTTGGAGCAACATACCGAACAAAAAAGGTTTTTTGTAAAGCTGACAGTTTCAACATCACAATACCTCAACATTACCTATTATGTAGTTATGGTGACACACACCAGTTTTGTGATACAAGCTACAAATGATATAGGATTTTTTAGTAAGTCCATTTTGTTCTATTGAGTAAAATGAAATGACTACACAAATTACTGCTATTTGCCTTTTGTTGCATTTTTGTTAATCCCCTGCAGGATAAGTGTGTGTCTTCATAGCCTTTGCATTAAGAAAACAATTGTGAAAGCAGCAGAAGCAGAGAAGAATTCAATACCCATATTATACTGGCCAAAAGAATAGATAGAAAAATAATTTTGAATGATAAAAACACTCAATGTAAGACCCAGTTCAAAATCTTCCTATTTTTTTCTCTTTGAACTAGCTTTTAATTGTTCATTTGGTTCAGCCTTAAGCAACTTTTTTAGTATCAGCATGTCATTTATTTTAAATGATTACTGCAAAGATTAAAAAAAAAAGTCAAGATATTTAAAATAGTAAATCAATCTAATTATCCACATTAAATATATTCCATCAATTTCCACTGCAAAAGTAAAAACTAGCTATTATTTACCACTTCTGCTGCAGCTTCTAGTTTAAGATATACACATATGCTATTTTTTAATATTTCTTAACCTTACTTTTTTACCTGGTAGCGGAAGGGAACAGAGTAACTGCTGTCAGAAGTATCAAACTTCAAAACACTTCCATAAACAGTTATTATAACAGGAATAACATTTTTGACATTATATAACATCTCAGCATAATTATCCTACAGTAGACTATCCCTTTCTAGACATGGACTTTAGTGAGAGACACCAAGTTTTAATGATTGATCTCCATGTTTACTTTTATGAAATGAGCCATGTTCAAATATTATGATTATAAATAACCTTAGAAAAACAGAACTTCATCTTCTCACGTGGAATCACATCTCTGCAGAGGTGATTGGTTTTGTTTAGTTTTCTTTTTATCTAAAGGAAAATAATATTATTAAATATTACATTTTTATGAAATATCATGTCTGATTTTTTCTCATCTCCTCCCTAGCAAATGAAGCGTTGATGTCTTTTGTTTTGTTTTATTCCTTTGTTTGTTTTGTGTACTGAAACAAATGATTATTTAAAATCTATTTTCCATCTAAAAATAAGCAAAATGACCTCAAATGTTTAAAATGCAGAAAATGAAGAGATCTGAGGCACTTAATTAATTAGTTTGACAATTTATAATCAAAACTATCAAATTCATGTAATAAAGTTTCCCCTATGGATCAAATAATATTCCTCAGTTCCTTTCCTGTGCATGGAACTGTATCTTCCTTTTCTTTAAAGGAGTGTAGCCTTGTCTTAAATGACAAAGGGATGAGGAGGATGTTCGTACCAAAAATCAATTCACCAGCGCATGTTTTTACGAATAGGGTGGAATGAGCTCATTTACTTCAAATCCTTGTTGGAAAGGAGCAGGTAAATGGGAGTAAAAATTCTACTCAGCCTTCAGGGCACACACTGTATGCCCGAGACCCTGATGTGCCATGCAGGTGCTTGATGTTAAGATCAGGCATCAGGATTCCCGTATCCCACAGTGCAGCCATCGTCTGACATACTCATCTGAATCTTTGTATTTCTGAACTTCTCTTTGCTAACAAATGCATAGTTCTTGTTGGATTAACTTTCAAAAAAGGCTGTAAGTATATATGCCCCTTGAAAAAAAGGTGATAAAAAGTGACATCAATCCCGTGGAAATCAATCTGATATTTAGAGTACCAGTGTGAGAGAATCAGGTGCACTATCCCATGCCCTTCCACTGCAGGAAGTAGCAGCACGGGGAAAAAAGTGATCGCAGAGGAGTGTGTCACAGCCTGGGTCTCTTGGTGTCTTGTTTTAGCAATGCTATGGTGCTATAGTTGATGGAGATTTTGGGTAAATGTCTGAAGGAATCACATCACCACTTTTATTCACTTTTAGTTGAGGTAGTTTGATGTCTCAGGGTTAGGTGACAGAACTTGGTTTCTTTCCTTTTTTACTAGAAGTGATGTAGTATATAATATTAGAATGATTATAAATGCTGATACTTAAATTCTTATAATCAGTAAAACAATACTTTCAAGCATACTGTTTACTAAACTTGTATAATTAATTAATGTTCAAATACAGTATGTATGACAATTTCAGATAAGCCCTTGGAACAGTATATGCAACACCTATTCTCTCTCTAGTCTCTCAGAGGAATTCCTTTCCCTTCTCCTTTCCCTGTTTTCACTTCCCCATTTACAGTAGAGCAACTCAAGCAATTTCCAGACAGGTTCAACTGATGTCCATAGACATACAGAAAATTGTTAGAATTGCTGCTTTAAATGACTGACTGTGAATATAGAGGTTGAAAATTCAAGATTAATAGTTTTGTGTTCTTTTTTTCACTATGGTTTGTTCATTTTTCAGCTGGTCTCAGGCAAGTTGTCTGGTTTCACTGGCCCCAGTTTTTCAACATGATGCAGATTCTGAGATATAAATGTTAGTCTGCTAGACAAACCTCAAAACAAGCAGATTTCATTCATCTGAGCATTCAGTTTCCCATTCCACTGATGAAGATCTTTGGTGATACAATCCTCTTCAGAAGAAAGTTCATGTTGCATTTCTTTCAGTCAAAATATTATGTCATCTATAAAAAAAATCAACAGATTTTTTTCCTTCAGAGCCAGTCAAATACAACAGAAAAAAAAAAATCATAGTTTATTTTTTCCCCAATTTTTTACTTATTTTAACTAAGGCTGTGCTCATATTCTTATCCAAGTAAAGCGGCAGTCCTTCAAAAGATCATGAAATGGGCTGGGTTTAATGAGAAATAGTGTATATTTTTAATTTATTGAAACAGTACAATTAATTCATTTGTTCCTTCCTCCCTTCCTTCCTCCCTTCCTCCCTTCCTCCCTTCCTCCCTTCCTCCCTTCCTCCCTCCCTTCCTCCCTTCCTCCCTTCCTCCCTTCCTCCCTTCCTCCCTTCCTCCCTTCCTCCCTTCCTTCCTTCCTTCCTTCCTTCCTTCCTTATCTTCTCTTATGTTTTTTACACTTGTAGTCATGGACAACTGCAGTTCAGAATATGTGTATCACAACTAAGTTTATGAGCTGCCTCTTCGAAGTTACATATATTAAAGGGTAAAACGAACTTGTAAGCTCTATCATGAGCAAAAATAAGTAATTCTTTTTTATATAACATAGCTGCAGCAAGTTCACCAAGCAATCTAACTTACAACAGCAATACATATCTTAGTGTACTCAAGGTACTGTACAAATCATAGAATTATAGAATCATTAAGGTTGGAAAAGACCTCTGAGATCACCAAGTCCAGCCATCAACCCATACCTGCCATGCCCACAAATGAGTATCATGAACAGCATTGTCACACACAACATAGGGAAACTGAGGCAAAGAATGGAAACAAAGAAGTTTTTTGTTGTTGCTATAAAAAAGGAAGTGTCCTAATAACATAACAACATAGTTTATATATGTTACACATGACTAAATTATACAAGATAATGCAGCATTAAATAACAATACTGTTTCCTGCAGTTTTCAGCAAGTTGAACACACTACTGCTCGGATGTTAAAAACCTAAAATTATATTCTATGAAAATATTTCAAAGACATAATTTTTCTAATTATCTCCCGATTTTCTAAGGAGAAGATAGACAGTTCAAACCACAAAACAGTACAAGCTCTCTCCAGGAGGGCTTCACCACTGGCAGAGATTGCTTACAATGTCTTAATAAAGCTTCCAGTCAACCTGTGTCAGGGCAGCAAAGAGCTGAAGTGACATGCTTGATATGATTTCTTTTGACAAATAACAGAAACTCTTTGAGCATGAATTGATTTCTATTGTCATGTATTGTCATGTTTAGATGCTCTCTGTCCTTGAAGAGAAGAGTCTTAAGAATTCACTGTCTGGGCTGAAGTGGCAGAATTTTTATGGAACAATTCAAGCCATTTGCATTAGTCATCCACTACAATAATAATAATAATAATAATTAATAAATATATGCACACAATAGATGTAGTCTACATATACACTGGTATATGTTCTAACACTGATCCATGTAATTTATGTGGAGTCGTCATCGTGGAGCATTACAAGCTAGGCATCAAGACTGACTACTGAAAAGCATTCCTTGCTTTCAGAGAAAATATTTGAGGGCAGAATAGCCCCGAGGCTCAAAAGAATGCAAGCATGCAGTCAATATAAACAGTAATCATCCAAGCAGAGAAAACTCAGTGAAGACAGAAGCAGCTGGTAATCTTTTTCTCTTATTGTTTTAGGGGAAAAAAAAAGAGAGAAGTTGAATATTTGAAGCCAAATACAAGTCTCAGGATGTGTTTTTTGTTCTGTTTTTGTTTTTAAATTACCCAGACTAACCTAAGAGATTTTTTTGTCAATCTGGGCAAATCTGCAAGACATTTAGAAGCAAACACAATGGGCCTTTTAATATGATTATCTTCTTAATTTTAAGTTGTATCATGGCAGCTTTGGATGATATAACTTTCCTGTCCCTGTCTGAAACTTTCTGAAGGCTCATGAACCAACATGACTGAAAGTACAGAGGAGGCAATATTTCTCCTGTGCCACTCAAGAATGAAAGATAACTGAGTATCCACAGCGGAGTACTACTACTCCTGTAATAAGTACACTTTAAATCAATCTTCCACTGCAGTGAGTAATTAATGTAAAAGGTTTTAGATTCACAACACAAACTTGTTAGGATATAGGGGAAATGGCCAGCACCAGCATACAGCTACAGTAACAAAATAACATGAAAAATTATAGGTTGCTGAAGAGAACAAAAAGGGGATAAGGTATGCTCAGACATCTAACCCTGCTTTGAGGCTACACTAACAAGACAGCAACATTAGAAGTAGCAGAAATGAGAAATATTACTGATAACCAAAAAAAGTTACTAACAAAGTAATTGCTGATAAAAGTGGTAACTACCAGTGCAAGTATACCACAAATACTGAAGAGTTATGAAGTACCAAAATTAGGGACAACAGGAAAGAATAAATAGAGACAGACTGTATATCTGGAAGAGGATGTGGGTAGGAAATGAAAAAGGAAAAATAAATTAGGAATAAAAAAAAGGGAATAAAAAAAGCAAATGCAAGCAGAAGTGTTCCATTTTACTAGCTGTACTGACTAGGTACCTGTTGGGCAGTCTTCTATTGATCCTACTTGGAGAAGGAAAATAAAGCCTTTATCGCTCTGAATTTTCTCTGTGCTCAGGGTGTATATGAGTTGTTTTCCTTAAAGCTGGTGACAGAAAACCTGGTGGGGGGGGATTGATCCTAATAGTTGTGTTATTTAACTTTCAGCAGAATCCATATTCAGAGCTAGGCATCTAAATTCCCTTATACAACAAATGGGCTCACAAAGGCCAGCAAGCTTAACAAGCCATTCTTAAATACTGCAAAACATCCAGTCCCTTATGCTAAACTGAATTAAGTATTCAATATGGTTGTTAGCTGCTGAAAATCAGTTGTCACTTAACCATGCTCAGAGTATTAGCATGGAAGTAGTATGCCACATTTTTATTCAATCCCGTAATGGTTATATGGGAAAGGAGCAGCTCTATTTCTCACCTGAATTAGACCCACATCTCCCACAGCATAATAAAAATTCATAACATGTGAAAGGCTCTTTGTCTCTTCCAGTATATTTTGCATAGAATACTTACATGCTTACTGGGTCAGAATTTATGTTTGCTAGCCTTTTAGTATAAGCTACAGTAAAATATCTTTTTTTTTTCTTACTCTCCAATGAACATGGAATAGTGCAAAAAAGGTATGTAATCTTGGCACACCAGGAATATCTGACCTTTGAAAACTTTGTACTTGAAGGCTAAGGCATATTGCTGGGATTTTGTACCTATTATTTTCAATGACTCTTCAAACCCTAGCCCTAGGAGGCTCTTCCTCTCTGCTTTCTGCAGGAGATAAATACTAACATCTGTAGCAGGCTGGCCTCCTCCAGTGAGGAAAAGAGTAGATGTCCGGTCTGGGAATTTTAGTTGCCCTCAGGCATAAGATGCATGCTGTTGTCAAAGCTTAGTTTCTACAAAATTGATATCTAGAGTACTGTTACATATCCAAGGCACCTTTATGTTTATGCCTAGAATTGCTTGGATAGCCTCCCCAGAGTTATACAGAAATTCAGAATATGTAAGTTTTGAATGTCCAAGATTTTCTGGCAAAATGCAAGCATATGCCTGTTTTTATATGTTCTGAAATCCTGTTTCTAACGTAAAAGACCCCACATGCCTCATGTCAAATATAGGTAACTTTTGGTGTAAGTTCATCATTTTTTGGAATCTGCAGGAATTTTATACCTTGCTGATTACAGCTGAACTTGTTACAGACATTTTCTGAAGAGAGGATGCTCACCCTTTATTTTACAGTACAGAAGCTCAGCATATGCTGTTTACGGTTTTATGTTGCCTTCAGTATAATAAGGCCCAGGCGGGTGATATGTGCTTTAGGAAAGCTGAGTTTTTCTACAACTTTGTGGTTTTAAGTAGTCTGTGATTGCTCTGCTGTGAAATTACAGAAGCAGCATACTTTGTACCAAACTTCATTGTAAGTTTTCCCCCTTCTACTTGTAAAGGGAACAAAATAACACTTCATTTATTGTCTGCTAAATTAAACAGTTGTAGAATTGCTATAATGTTCCCAGTGGCTTCCATATTGCTATCCACATGCTGATAAAACTGAAGTCATCTCATAATGTCCTCCCAGCACAGGCTTGCTTTTTGTGTTGATCTGAACATTTTCGGTGTATGTTACAGTTTTTTTTGGTACTTTTTCTTTTGCATCACTTCCCATTTGGAAAGCAGACGTTCCAATTTTAGATGTTCGATAAAACATGAGGTTAAACTCATTAAACCAGGCCTCTTTAGGTAGTTCAGTAGACTGTACTGGCCCTGATAATAAACAGTTAAGACTTAATTCGTATGTTTACTTTATTGAAGTTATTGACAAGTTTGCTACAAAAATATTGAGAATTATCACAATGTTAGAAGATGGAAGAAATACTCAGAGTACAAGCCCCATGAAGAGAGCCTGAGGTGGCATCACCTGTTTAGATGGGCAAGGATAAGTTTAAGGAGCAACCTAATAGCAACCTACAGCTTTCTGAAGTTGCAAAAATGGAAGGCCAAATTCTCCTCAGCTGTGGGAGGTAGCATAACAAAAGGCAATAGCCGTGAATTATGGATTGAGAGACTCAGACATCAGGAGAAACTTCATCAGAAGAAGGTGTTGCAATGGAACAGGTTGCATGTGGATACTATAGACACACTTAGAAGTATTCAAGAACCTGTATAGGAAAAGCCATGGCTGATGTAGCCCAGTACTGGGACAGTCATACTTGGAGGGGGGACACTAGACAATGTCATCCCTTGATATTCCTTCCAAACAGCATATCTATGACTCTGTGGTGTGTTTCTGTCATTCCTTCTTCTTAGAGCTGTAAAAATGCATGTGGAAAGCTGTTTTTAATTTAAAAATGAACTATTACACAGCCTGTTAGTTTAACAGAAGTTCTCATTTTTTCTAAAAAAAAAAAATAAGCACAAAGATGAAGAACTACAAGGATTCTAGTTATCTAGTGAAGCTCCAATCCTTTCTTCCAATTTACATATGAAAAACATGGTGATAGGAAAGGCAGAGACTCCGTGTTTGCTACATGGAGTCTTCTATCCTAAAGGGAATATGGACTGAAGCTCCAAGTCTGAGACTTTTATGAGGGATGGTTTATTCTCCATTCAAAATCCCCTTTTGCCTCTTACTGTCCCACTATTCAAAAAGTATGACTTATTAGCCAATGATCATAATTCCTTTCTTAGCTAAAACAGGAATCTCTACACTCTCTGCTAAAGGCTGGAGAGAGGCAATGCTAGTAAAGGAACTTTCAGTGAAATCCTTTGATATACATTCACACCTAATATAAAATACTGTGGCAGATAGACAGAATACTGCAGTGAAAATGTGTCAGTTCCCCACTCTCTAGCACCAACTTCCTTCAGCCATATAACACTGTATTTTATTGTTTCCATAGAAGAACTGCAGCAACAGAGAGGCTGTAGCTACACAGTCAGGGGTAGCTCAGCACTAATGGGCTCTCTCTGAGCCCATGCTGCTGGTAAGCAGAATGTGTTTGCTGTCCTATGTGTTTCACAGAGGAGGTGAGCATATGGTCCATTGCTTTTGAGTTTCGTTTAAAGAAGAAAATAAAACTTACTAGAAGAAATCAAGACTCCCATTCACCAAGACAGCATAAATAACAGTGTGAGATAAATTATTTTTTTTCCTTGGAGTAAATATATGTACTTTGTACATTAAAAGTGGCTGGGGAACCGATTTTACAGGCCTGATTTGTGGGATCAGTGAGCAGACTATAGTTGTTATGTTTGTAAATCTTAGCAGTGATAGTTTACGAAAACAGTTTTAAAAGTAAATAAGGGTATACTTCATGACTCCCTTGAGGATACGTGTGGACTTGCTATAGAGTAGACATCTCCAAAAGACCTTTCAGAGCATTATCTAGGAAAAGCTTTCGGTAGCACTCTTTGGTGGATACAAATACAGCTGCTGCACTGAATATCCACCTTGTGGAGGGAAAGTTGAGTACTGAATAATGAATTCTGCTGAACTTTTCCCTATAAATTTCTGATGATTTGGTAGTGCTGCACTAAAGAAATAGATTAGAAACTGACTGATCCCCTTCACAACAGTGACCTCAATTTTGTGGATGCTGAGAACCACAAACCAATCAAACATCCTCCCTCTTCTCATTATAGACAAACATTTTATTTTACTTCTGTTTTGTATTTATTTTTTTCTCAAGGACATCTTTAGATTCTAACCCCAAATAAGACCATTTTCCCTGAGGTATATTGTGTTTTCTCAGCTTGTGAAAAGAAAAAAAGTGTAGAGAAGGCTATAGCATCAGTTAATTTATTTACAAGTACCTGCTCCTACTGATTAATGTTTGTCTGAACCAGAAGAAATCTGCTTTCAAGTATTTTTTCATTAAAAATGTGAAAGCAATTTTGCTAACACAAACTATTCTTTGTCAGGCCTGTCACAGCTATTTTACACTCCACAGAAAGCTGGAAGTTCTTCTTTTTTCTGTCCTTAAACCTAAAACCTGCTGATGTCTGGGTATGTGGACTTTACCAGACATCTCAGGTCTTGATATTCCTATGATTCATTCAATGATATATGTTAATAACCTTACTGCAAATTTACTGCAGTGTATTTCAGACTAAAACTTGCTCATCTTTGTGCAGTTTTCCATCATGAGCACTAGAAATTGTATTAACTGTATTTAGTTCTTAGACTTCTTTCATGTACTGCAGGAACTTGTTTATGGGTTCATACATTCAACATTAGCCGGGAGGTCAGCCTAAAGGATCAGCATCCTTTGTTACTCTGAAATGACAATCTGAAGTGACAGATTTGCACATGCACAAATTGGAACATAGGAGGTTTCCTCCAAACACCAGGAGCACTTCTGTGCTGTGCGGGTGATGGAGCACTGGCACAGGCTGCCCAGAGGCTGTGGAGTCTCCTCCTTGAAGATCTTCAGCAGCTACCTGGCCAGGGGCCTCGGCACCTGCTCTGGTCCCTGCTGGAGCTGGGGCTGGGCCAGAGGGACCCAGAGGTGCCTTCCAACCTCAGCCATTCTGTGATTCTGTAAGAGACAGTGTAGATGGCATGGCACGTTATTGTAGAAGTCTGCCAAGAACTTCTTTCTATGGGAAGGTAGAGTAGAGGGAAGGGGATGAATGGGCCCAGGAAGCACAGTAGATGAGGGCAGTGTACTGACAGTGGGAAGACAGAGGACTGCAGAAGAAAATAAGTAATGGTAAAAAAGAAATTTCGAATTTTCTTTGTCCAGCAGCATCTTGTGATTTTGACTGTAGTACCACCCGGACCACCTGCCCAGTACTTCATCTGAATGGTACAGTGTGTAGCTCTGACTGACCAATCTACAAAACTCAGCTCTGATGGCTGATGAACTTCAGTATTTTGAGAGAGAGCTGTGAGGAAGTCTGTAGCAGAGCCATAAAGGAAAAAACAGAAGGGTTATAAAATCTTAAAGAGAAACACAATGAGATGGAGGACAGCTCCTGGAAACTGAGAAAAACTCTGGCCAGCAGATCTCTTCGTAAGTCTTCTTGATGTGGTGAGCAAGCATAGCATAGCAGCTCACTAAATACTCTACCTTCTGTTCATGAGACAAAAAAATAATACTAAAAAAATCACTTTATATCCTGAAACCAGATATTTGCTGATCACAGCATCTCCTTGTGCATGGGTAATGGTGGCAGAAGAAAATGACCCATTATGACAGGTCATACCACCAGTAATCACCTGTATAAAAATCCTAAGGATCCCAGCCTATCCACCAACAAGTCTGATTAGCAAGAGGAACAAAGAGACACAAATTCCCTCTTGTTCCTCGTACAGATTTCCACAGTTTGCTTACTCTTTGTGCACAATTTTAATAACACTGGGATATGTAATGGTACCTATTATACCGCTTTTGATGTACAGTTTCTGAATAATTCAAATGGTATGCACCATCAATACCAGAAATTTGTATATTCTTTGTTTTCATATCACACAATAAAAGCTCTAACATCAGTGAATCTAGTAAAAGAATTTCCAGTGACATTGATGGGTGATAGATCAGGACCCAAATGAGGTAGAAAGTTATTTCACCACTGCCTGGTGTTTTTTAGAAATTGATCTAAAGGACAACAGATTTAAAAAGAAAATAATGAAAATACTCTACTCAGTCCAATTACTTTGATGTTATAGAAATATTTTCCTAGCATCAGATTAATTGGTATGAAAGAAACATTTTGGACTGACAGAAGATCTTATCTTTCATTTTCCTTGATACTTGATTTCAGTTCAAATTACCTAACAATGAAATGCAACTTAATATAATGCTACTGCATGAGAAAAGGGATAATCAAAATCATACAAGCACTCCTATGATGAAAACATTGAATCCTTGTATTTGTATTCAAAAGTACGTAGAATAGCACAATTTCCTCTTCTCCATGCTTCCAAGTAATACAAAGCTAAGCAATGTTTTTTCAGTGTTCCAAGTCAACTGAAATCTGAGACCTAGCAACTTAATTAAGCTTTGTATTCCTGAAACTGAAAACAGATCAGCCTTGTTATATCATTCTTTCAGGTCTTCTTTCATCTTTGTGCCTACTCCTGCACCAGCCTTGCTGATATCTCTAAGTGATATTTGTCAGTTTGGTGAGTTTTTTTCTGGTAAATGTGATCCAATATGCACATGCTCAACATGAGTCAGTAGTTTGCCCTGGCAGTCAAGGGACAAGCTGCATTTTAGGATGCATTAAACACAGCATAGCCAGTTGGTTCAAAAGAGGTGATTCTCCTGCTGTTTTTAGCATTGAAAGATGTGTGCAGTTCTGCACTCCACAATATAAAAAGTATGAGTCCCGAGGAGGGCAGCAAAGCTGGTAGTAAAGCTGGAAGGCATGTCCTCTGAGGAGAGGCTGAGAGTGCTCGACTTGCCCAACCTGGAGAAGAGGAGGCTGAGAGGAGACTTCTCTGCTCCCTGCAGCTCCCAGAGGAGGTGCTGAGTTCTGCTTCCAAGAACTAATGGCGGGATGGAAACAGCACAAAGATGTACCAGTGGAGGGTCAAACTGGGTATTAGAAAGCATTTATTTACCATAGGGGTAGTCAAATAGTGGAATAGGCTTCCAAGTGTGGTGGTTGGTGCCCCGCTCTCATCAGTGCTCAAGAAATGCATGGGCAATGCCCTCAATAATATCTTTTAACTTATGGTTAGCCTTGCAGTGGTCAGGCAGTTGGACTGGATGATCTTTGTAGCTCCTTCCAACTGAACTATTCCATTCCACTCTATTCTACTCTGCCAAAATAAAAAAGATTTTCCAGTTCTTCTGAAGTTTTGATGACCGTTGAAACTTGAATTCCTCCTCAAATTTCTAGTACTCAGCTGTATGGCTGTTTGCAAAGATGAAGTGGGGATTTTAACCCTGCTTTGAACAAATAGGCAGACTTGTCAGGAAAATGGCCTCAGATAAAAAACTTTCTACCAGATCTATCAAAAAATCACATAAATTTACTAAAATAGACTATGCCCTCTCAAGGACAAAGATGGTACTCTAAATAGCTGGCAATAAAAAGAATATCAACAGCGTATGATGGATTAACTATAGTAATGAGTTATTGCTGACCACGCACATTGTCTTGTCACACTGAATTGCATAATAATATTATTAGTGGACTTAACTGCAAAGATATTTTTGGAACTCATTGAACTGATAGAAACCTGCAGAAACAGATTGACTGATAGAGATGTTTGATTGTTTAAAACAGTGTAGGCTATTTATAAAATCAAGCCCTTCATCATCTTAGCTCAGAACTTCTGAACTAATATCTTGTAGGAGTCACTTGAGCATTTACCACATTCTATCTAACAGGGAGCAAGCAGTGAGCTGGATTCAGATGGGGGCAGATGGACAGATGGGAGCCATCTGTCTCAAGGAGCTTGTGTCCCAATAACAAAGCAACTTGTTAGTTTGGGAACTGGCTCTTCAGTGCTATTTTGTGAGAGTTGACTTTAGGCTCCAACACTTGTGTTCCTGGTAATCTTTAAGGAGCTAATCTCCTTTCACAGAATATTTGTGAAATGTGAAAGTGTTGTTAACTTTACTGAGCAATCAGAGGACCAGGTACTGACAGATGTCTTTCTCTCAAGGAAATCAGCAAGATGCATCAGTAAATACCTTTAGGATTCAGAGCCCAAATCACTGCCCACTATCCCATAGGAAATCCAGTGTCAGTTGAACCTATGTACATTCCACAGTCCCTGTTCTCTTACAGACAAAACCTTCCTTGAACTCCTTGTGCTATTTTAAAAATGTTGGTAAACACATGTACATGGGAATAATGTACAAAGAATTTATGTGCAAACTGATGCCCATAGCTTCTCACTGTCCAGCTCATTCACATCTGAATGCATGCCATTATGTGCACTGGGATTTGTAAGCACTCAGGACATTATTGTTGTTGCCATGCATTGTGTTTGCATTACAACCCCTTAAATGAGCAGCATTGTTTTGTTAAGCAGTCAGAATGTAAATACCAGTGACATAGCTAGAAAAAATCACAGTATTCCAAGTACACGAAGTATGCAAGCTGTGCAGTAAAGCACACAATTCCTAACTAGCTCATTAGTACCATACTGCAGTGATTACAGAGCAAAATGCTTTCTATGGTGCACCAGCCAGGCTACACTGAGGAAAAGATTTGCCATGTTTTAATGTAGTGCTACCATTAATTGTGTACTGCTATAGCAGTCACATTTCACTAGCATAAGCTGTTCTGGAAAAGAGACACTACTCTCTGCTTGTACCTTGCCTAGATATCATTCCTGATTAGCCATTAGGTAAGACATAATAACCATGAGGATAAGAATAATAAACATAAGAATGATGGTCTTTGGTCAGACCAAAGCCCCACCTAGCTCAGTTTTCCTTTCCTGACAGTGGCCAAAACTAAATTTTTAAGCAAAGGATGTGAGAAAGCGGGCATGAATGGAGTAATTTGTCCCCTTTTGATTTTCCAGAAATTAGCAGTACATGTCAAATATAAAACTGGACTGTCTAGGTGTCTTCTAGCAGTTTGATTTGCATCATCTCTGTTGTAACTCAGTGACTGAAAACCAGGCAAGCAACAGGTTGTCAGTTTGCCTTTTACATTCTGCCAGTACATTCCTACCTGTACATAAAACAGCCATTCATTGTCCAGTATATGCTAGCTACCATTTAAAAGAAAGGTGTCTATCTTCAGCACAGTCATTTGAAAAGTCTATTAGAAAGATTAAAGTTTCAAAGGAAAGTCAATATTGTATCATAGTGTCAGAAATTATGTCATTCTTTTTTTTTTTTTTTGAGGCAGAGGATAGACTAAATGGCCTCAAAATGTTCTTTCCTACATTGAATTTTTATGAATCTATAATTATTCAGCTGCTATAACAAAGTTCAGTTTTAATTAATGAAATAGGAAAATGTTTTTCATTCTGCTTCATCATATAATGCATAACATTTCAGACAAAGGACTTGTAAGGGTTATGGTCATGTGAGGAACCTGGCTTTTTCGTAAGCTTCGAATACAGCTCAAGAGCTGAAGTGCTGTGCATACATGTGTCTTCTGGCCAAGAGCAGCAGGGAGAGAGACAACAGCAGCACAGGCGTGCTCTGTCTTAGTAAAAATGCTTCTATATTATTCACCAAACCCAGGCTGTGGTTCTAATGGATGTTTGCATGGAGGAGAACCATTGAATGGAGGTGTATTCTCAGCATCTGATCTCAGAAACCAATTTGATCTTCCGCCTCTGCAGTATGACCTGATCAGCAACCAGAGCAGTGTGCTGGGAAGAGACCGTAACATACACAGGCAGTGGTGGTGGTGATGTAAGCTGCAAAGGGCTCAGTTAAAAAGATCACCTCAATGCCTGCTCTCAGAAATTCATGTGTCTCCAGGGCAAATTTCAGTTTTGAGAAGTGGTTCTTTTTATAAGGCAGAAGCATTAGATATGCTCATATCTCAGTCAAAGGCTTTCCTACTCAGTGCCAACAGTTATTCAGCAGTGCTCATTATGCAGGTGAGATGTATCGCAGTGCTGTTACTCTGCAACACTCTGCAGATCTCTATGCGCCATGTGCACAATGTCTGAAATATAAGCAAATTTATGCTGCACTCATCCTTTCTGTGGTTATTAGTGTCATTTAGTATCATCTTCCTCCAGCAAATTGACTCACCAAGCAAAATGCACAAGTGCACTTTAAAGTAGATCATATTATCATGCCTACTTCTGAAGAGCCAAGTGCCATTACTACTTTTCACAAGGAATAACTGCCTAAACTATTTCACATTCTGCAGTGCATCAACAATATACTTCCTCCAGTGAGTTAGCAATTCAGAAGAGCGATTGAACAGTAATGCACAACTATCATATTGTTCTACAGTGGAGAGATAAAATCTAATGCATTGCTTTATGCCTCTTATATGTTAGGACCTTCTTTTCTGGAGCCTTTTCATCTAGATATGCAGTTGTATCACTCCTAAGGTCCCGATTTTACCAAGAAAGTATTATATTGAATGTACTACATAAAATACATTAGGAGTTTCTCTCTCAATATTATCTCAATTATTATTGTTGAGATGACATGTATTCCTAACTGCACAGTTAATTTCACAGTCAGCTGTAGACCAAAAGGAACAATGATGGTCAAGTGCTGATGGGATTTTATTTCAGAAATATTTTTACATTACTCACTAGCATTCTTTCCTCCTGCTTTATTTTTAGAGAGAGAATAGAGCATCGAATAAATACCGCAAAAATGCAGACTTTTGAAAGGTTAAGATTATGACTTAAAAAACCAAAGTTGGAACCAGATAACAGGAAAGCTACAATCAGAAACAAGAAGAAATTTTGGATAACAGTTACAGTTAGGAGAGGGGCTAAAAGTCAGAAGTCAGAGCAACCAATAATCTAATAAGCTGAAACACAAAGCCCGAGCCCAGTCAGCATCCCTAAAATACATTTGGAGCTAAAAAGCAGTGAGTACTTGAGTAAGATAAGCTGCAAACACTCAAAATCCAAAGCTGAAGGTAAAGTAAATTGGAATGAAGCAAAAGAACAACATTTTAGCCAGGGATCCTATTTTGCAGTGACACATTGGGATAGCATCTTCTGTTTGATTGCTATAGCTGTCTCTACCCAGAATCACATGTGGGCCATCAGCGTCCTGGAAGACTGACCATGGTTGCTCAGTGGTTCCTTGCTCCTTGATTGCTCAGGAGTGCTTGTCAAGAGGCTGTTGGGAGAATCACCAAAGTACAGCTTAAGCTCTGTTCTCAGTGAATTTCATCAAGACTGGCCTTTGTGCCTCTGAAGAACTCCCCTTCGTTCCCTGCAAAGTGGTGACTTCCCATGTGGTAAATTATGACCACAATTACGTGTGTTTGGTGTTTCTATAGGCTCTTCTCACTCATTACCACTGCACTTAACATCATGGCAAAAAAAAAGGGGAAGGATTCCTTTCTGTATTTTTAACTGAAGTGCTACCACAACAGAGAGTTTGTGTTTTCCAAGGTCTTTATTATGCAGCTGTATGCAGATCACTGTGAATAGCATTGTTCATCTAGTTCAGTGATGCAGCACCAAGGTCACCGGGCATTTTTCAGATAATGTTGAGACCATAAGTCTAATAAATGTGCTTGGTAATCACAGAAAACGTAATGTCATTGTTGCAAATGTTATTCTTTCAAAAGCATTTGGCAAACACAACTAAAACTCAGCCCTTGTACATGCTTTGACCTCTCTTAAGAATGCACAATCAAGAACCTTTGGCAGGTGAGATTGTTTAACCAGACAAGTCATGGCCAACAGCTGGAAAATCAGTACTGCTAACAGCACTGTTGCAGTTTGCTTAGACTAAACAGATAAATGGCTAAATCAGAATGGAACCAGTGAAGGGAAAATTTTGACAGAAAACAGATTTTGAGAAGGAACATATCTTTTAGTAGTGCCAACACAGGTAGAAGTCAATTTCATTTTACAGCAGTCTAGGCAGGTTGTCATTAATGTTCTAGATTATTTTGGTAGATGCTATGTAGCAGTAACTCTCTTCTTGCTAATCCAGTGGCCTTTTGTTATCTGCCAGAAAATACATTAACCATCAAATGCTTAGTGTCATTGTGAGCTTTGCCATTGCATGCTGTGATTGTCCATAAGGCTTATCAGATGCTGCAATCACTGAACTCCTTGAAAGCATATACATCATCTCCCAGACTGAGTCAATAGATTGCTAATGTTATGACCTCAGAAAGCAGTGATGTACTGCCCAGAACTTGTTGCAGCTCCACTGACTTGAAACGTATCATATATATGTAGATATTTGGTACCAGGCATGAAAAAGCCCACAAGAGCTTGACTGCTAAGTATACTCCTGACTATAGGGGAGGAAAAGGAAACTTAAAGCACACAATTTATTGATTTTTTTTCATTCACTTGTACCCGTTACAAATACAAATAAAGGTCAGTAATTCAACATTACTGCAAAATTCACTTAAGATCATTCCATGGACAGGAAATGCCAACATATAAATATGGCTGCTTAGCAAGGGGTTGAAATAACATTGTGGCAGCAGAGGGTTAGGACAAGAAATAAAGCTGTTATGTCTCCTCAAATGACATATTCAATGCTGTCATGAAATCAGTTTCACTGCTTTTTTTTCTATATATATAATCCTTCTGTGGCTTCCATGTTAAAAAACAGAAAAATTTTACCCTTCATTAATGGAGCTATTTCACCAAGACACGCAGCATGTGTTCAATTTACTGGGTCAGCAGCATTCGATCCTCAGTTCAGTTTACCAACAGGTAAACTATTCTAGGCCTGTATTATAACCTTTTAAAGATGATATCTGACAAGAAGATTTTTGATAAATAACACAATCTTTTTACTACAAACCTGGCCCTTGGCTTGCCAAGGACACCAGTTCCCTGGATGCAACCCAACGTTTTGTAAGCAGAGGCTGTTCAGATACCCATTTTACCATCACTGCATACTCCAAGCCATACAACAGCCTCCCCTCACTCAAAATATGTACACTTTAATACCCTTCTGTGCTTTAACACAAAGTAACAGCAAAATGTTTAGACTACAGCAAAATGGTTCCAGCTGGTTTCTGAAGGTGACCTTGAGGATGTCGGTACACAGCAGATTCAGTGGAAGACAGGTGAACACCTTGTCTTCTTACCACTTGAATCTGCCATTACAAATAACATCAAGGAACTAAGTAACTACAGGGCTTTGTGGGCAAATATGCATTTGGAATTGAAGTTTCATATGCATCCAGAGAAAATCAAGAAACCAAAGACAGATCAGCAACTTTCCTCCTCCAAAACCGTATTATCCCTTTTGCTTTGAAGCTTATGTTTAAGTCTTCTGTTTTTGTAACTCTTCAGGGTGGGAAGCATGAATTAAAAATCAGTCTGTGACCCATTATTATTTTATAATCCTCTCTTTGGCAAGTTGAAAGCAATATCTTGCCAGACTTGTATTAAATTTTCATGGAATGATGTGAGGGAGTGAAATACAATGGCCTAGACAAGGGAAAGTACAGGAAAACGAGGTGGTATTTGGGAAGCCTGCACAAAGAGACAGAAAAAGAATATGTTACAGAATATTTATTTTGAACTGTTTTTATTTTAGATCAAAATATCATTTCTTTTAGAGGAAGTAACAGCTTGTATAATAACATATAATATTTTATATGTAATGTAATATTGACATGAGGAACCACACAGGAATATCAGGGCCAAGAGCAGTACCATATTCTCAACTTCAGAAAGGAGAACTACATAAAAATGAAGAGTCTTGTTTAAAAGAAGCTGAAGGAGAATGACTAAGAGGGTTAAATCTTCACAGACAACATAGAGACCCCTGAAGGACACCACGCTGGGAGTGCAACACCAACACAATACAACTTGATGGAAATATCTTGGGGACAGGTTAAAGGAAATCAGAGTGGCTCACCAGTAAAGCAAGGGAAGTAATTAAAAATAAGAAGCCAGCAGTTGAAATGGTGCAGGTGTGGGAAGGAAAAAAAGTAATAAATCCTAGGAGAATAAACATAAAGCTATAATTAGACTTGAGTTTGCTTTGTATAGTGGGAAATTTTCAAGGTGTTTATTTTCTCCGTAAATAATGTGACTTGTCTATGACATCAAAACACAAAATGATGGCTCTATCCACTAGTTCTCCTACCATTCATATCATTCATATCAGGAAGAAAATGAATATGAAGTACTGTGGAACAGAGGTATTTCATACATGTTTTAGTCAATGTGGACGATGTTAGAAAGTGTGGAACAAAAATGGATCCAAAGTTTTCTAAACCATCTTATCTGCTCACCAGAAGAGAAATCATATGAATCTTTCCCTATTCAGAGACGAGAATGGCATTAGCACATGGTAAATTAAACTGCCTGATTTTATAACCATACCCTGGAGTCACACAGTGTGTTTATCTGCATCTCATTAGTGGCAAATTTACTCCTTAATGCAGCAGGGCCAAATATGTCATGCTCACAAATGCTGATCTTAAACACATTCACAAAGTTCCCACTTACATGCAACGAGACCCCACATAGTAATATCCGTAGTTTGCACCAGGGTTATACCTCCAATATTGCCTCTCTTTACTTGTGTGCATAGCCTTGCAACAAGGGAATGTATAAATACAACAAATCCTTTTCTATAAATGAGTTGTGATTTTTAAGGACTGGGTAAGTACACATTAACTTTTGTTAACTTCTCAAGTCTACTAACTATGAATTCAATGCACTGGAGTTCAGTACAATGAATTCCAAGAAGGTTTCCTCAAGTGCTCTTGAAAACAAATATGTGAGCAATGGGAAATATTTTTATCAATGGCTCTTTCATTTCAGAAACAGAATCACTAGCCTGAGGACAAACTGATCATCTAACTTACCTCTGACCTGAAAAGGATGGAAAGGATTAGGAAGACCATTCTTTCATAAATTGCTGGGCAGTTTCTCCATGTTAAACTTCTGCATTTTTTCTGCATTTCTGCTTTTGCAGTACCAGGGCTCTCTCTTACCGAATCAATGGTCCTCTCTTTAGAGAGAGAAATATTTTGCAGGCACTTCACTGAACAGTTCAAGTAATGAATAAACTGGAGAATAATTATAATAATAAAAACATTCATCATGAGGGAAGACACCCTAAAACACTGATTATTTCATCAGCCATTTGTTTCCTTCACATTTCCCTTTATTTCATGTTTCTTTTCCCTAGCTATTTCTACAGCTACATGCGTTTTCTCTACCATTGCTTATTCGATTTTACTCTTGTTATGAGTGCACACACATCTCTATTTCCTGTTGATGGCTTGATACTTCTAATATTATGTATTGAAATGTCATCTTTTGCATTCTGTGCTTCATTGCTGTTATAAAAATGTTAGGTTCCTGTAAGACTAAAAGCAGCAAATAGATTGTAGGGTGTGTGTGGGGGGAGCAGATAAAATTGTGGAGGTTTTATTTCGCTTGCTTAAATACAGTTGTGCCTTTCAGTAGACATTTTTAGGAGCTGCATTTGCTTTGTGTGGTGCTTTTCTGCAGTGACAGCAGGCGGTGGTTTAGTGGCAATTTTAAAATCTAATATTACTGTACATTACAAAGAGTACAATGGGGTTTTGGACAGCAAAACCTCTCAAAAATAAAACAAGATGACATTTCTAGTTTCCTCCCTCTGTTGTAGCAACCTGTTCTTCATGTTACTTGGACAATCATTCCATATCACAAAGCAGAGACACTAAATCCTCTGTTAAATATAAAAATAATAATTGAAAAAAAACACATAAATTCTGTGTTGTTAGTAATCATATATTAACCTGTTTTTCTGAAACAAATGTGCATTTTCACTTGATTCACTAGATCTATTTAATATTTGTGTTATTACTTTCCAGTTGCTCTCTAGTGTATGTACTTTATATATTAAACACTCAAAAGACAAGATTTTTCTTAATTGTCTTTTATTTCTTTTTTTTCTCTTTTTGTTATTTCTTCAATACAAACGTTCTTCTCTAAGCTGTAAGATTCTCAAAACATCAGCGATGCAATCATCTGCCTGTTGGTTTGCTTTTTTTTTTATTTTATTATCAGCCATTAAGCAAATAAAAGGTAAGTTGTATAATCTTATTTTGTTAATGGAACTTAATGCAATTCTGCACAATCTAAAAATAAGTAAATAACCTCCTATCCTCCCAACAAACATAAACAGACTGTAATAAGGCTACCAGGAAATATGTTTCAGAAAACCGCCAGAAGTGCAAAGACTCCATACAGCAAAGCACACGGGTATGCAATAAGAAGCTGCTGTCCTTCCATGGCCAAGGCAGAGGTAAAAATTTTGGAGGCTGACAAACTGCACCATCCAATAATAAACAGAGCTAACAAAGTTCCCAGGATCCCACTACAAGAAAAACAAAAGAAATAAGAAAGTCCATTTGTTAGCACATGTAGCATCAAATCATGAGCTCACATCTGGCAACTCATTATTGATAAGATAATGGGTGCTGCAAGAAACAAGGACTGTCCAAGGAGTGATCAAGGTAATTCCTTCAGCAGCAGCAGCATCAGTAGTACTGCCAGAAGGAGAAATCGGTTTCCAATTAAATCTTCATGGGCTCCACAGCAGCTGAAGACTTTTTTTTTCTTTTTTTTAAGTTAGCAAGACCTTATTCAGCCAAAAACCATTAAGCAGAAGTCATCAGGATTTATAACAACACTGCAATCCTGTGGCTTTCCACGCTGCCCCTCAGTGTCAGCTAAACTCTTCTGAAGTTAAATTCTGCTGCTTCTCAGGTGCAGGGTGGCCAGGAGAATGGATGATTATCGGACTGTGGTCAAAAGCCCACTGAAATATTCCTGCATATTAGAGAGCTGGCTATTAAGCCCTGTAGGAGCAAGACCGTGCCAATAAATAATGTTTCACATACATTTTATTTGCACACTGTATTTGCAGTCTGCTTTTGTAAAATGCATGAACTCACATGCACAATGCTGCTGAGGTGCATATTGAGTTGTCTGTGTTACACACACTTACTGTTTCAGTCTCAAGGACCTCCAGAATGAACGAACCTCTGCCACTTGCTAAATGACTTCCTGGGACTCTGTTCTTCCAAAGCACCAGCTAAACCGAATCTCATTAAGAAACAGACTACATATACCTACTTAGGTTCATTTGTCAAAAATAATCTCCACTAATCTTGTTATTGCAACTAAACCACAGTGAGTAAAGCTCTCCTTATTTAATTGCCTTAGTTTACTTGCAGTTACATAAAGTCATACTTCATTTCCTTCTTTCTGTCTCCAAGCCAATAAGGTACTTGGTGTTCTCAGCTCTTGCTGCTTTGGAAGGGAAGGAGAGAACTGATTTTAAGGTGACTCAGCATCTTTTTGCAACTTCAAGGCACTATAAATAAAACAATAAAGACTATGTAGTTTAATATTCTCAGTTGAAGTGTCCTGCTAAGCCTATGCAGAGGCACTCAGGGAATTACACTGGGCCCTGCGAACTGAGCCTCTTCTCCAAGTAGAGATGCTAAGATGCTCAGTTAACCAGCCAGCCAGAAACTCAGAGCTGGTATGGATTGCTTCTTGATCCACCCGTATGGTGGCAGGGGTTAGAAACTACAGGAACTTGCTGCCTGATGATAATTTGCAGCTACTGTAATGACTCTTTAGGGGCCAATTACAAGGCAGTACAATTTAGAGCTGTGGCTGCTCTGCATTGCACCGAGGGTCCAATGGCCTCTCATGGTTTGCTCCAGAACTGGCAGTGAGCAAGATGGAAAGGTGACATAAAATCATGTTGGAGCCAAGGGATAAGCTTGTGCACTTGTACATTCAGTCCTTGATCTTACAGCACATTAACTGCTGATACGAACAGTCTAGCTTTAGCAAACAGCTAAAAGTCTGGTGTGTTGATGAGGGTCAGATCCTCCTGCATGGGAGACGGGCAAGGAGCAGATGTCATGCTCACAGTAACTTAGAGGACAGAGGATCTATTGAGGGGCATGAAGATAGAACTGAGGAGCAAACATGAGCAGTGCCTCTCCATTCTTCTCAATCACAGCTTGCAGATAAAATCACCAAACGAGTCCTGTACATCAGATGGGCCTAAGAAATCCTTTCTCCCATCTTAAACTTACTTCCTTCACTATTTAGTCAAGGAAACGCTGAGGTCAGCCTGTTCATGGATGTGATAGTGAAGGATTATTTTTTTTTCCAGGAAAAAAAATTGCTGATATTTCTCCCAGAAAGGTCACCTAATCAGCTTGGTCTCAGTCATGACACCAGCGTAGATGGGCACAAGTGAAGCTTTGAGAGAATCTTGTTCCACACAAGTCTGAATAATATAACTGGTCCTCTCTATGGTGCTATTCAGCACCGAACAGTTTTCATATTTTGTGTTGTTCTCAATTAACACTGAAACTGGTGATCATGAATATCACAAATTGTTGTATTAGTATTTATCTTTCATTTTATATGTGTATTATCTTATGTATATTTTCTGTGAAAACACAGATTGAATTTATTAAATTTTTACAATTTGAAATTGTTGAAATAACTGGTACAAATATTAGAAAAAAACATGAGTGTATTGCTGTTTTTCCTTTGCAATTTTAAATAAGTTTTAAAATTGAAAATAATGAGTCATATTGGATTTAAAAGTTGCTACTTGATTTTAGTAAAAGTTAATGATAGATCTCTGTGTAATAGATAACCTCTTATTTATTCAAGATGTTTCACTGAGCGAATGAGAAAGGACTTCAGAATCTTAGACACTTGGCATTATCAATTCACTTCAGAAATAATAGTTCAATTTTGTAAAGCCTATCTCAGTAGACTATAGATTTTCAAAGGATGTACCTTCTCTACGTTCACAGCATTTTACAAGTGTATGGTGTGTGCTTGGTGATTCCCTGTACAGTCAACAGTACCCCGTGCAGTTATAACAGCTGGCTTGGAGTTAGCCCCATCTGTCCTCTGGTTACATATTTGCACCTTTTATTTGGGTGGATTATTGAACAGGTTAATCAAGCAAATATGGAAGTGTAGGAGAACAGAGAATGAGTGGCTCCTCCAGTGTCACTGCTTCTCATCTTTTCAAGGACAGCCCAGTATCACTTGAATATATGGAATAAGGTCAGTCTAATACATCATAGCTCTACAGAAACATGCAACAAGGATTATGCTAAAATCTTGATATCACTATATCATTTCCTTAAAAAGTAAATTCATACATAAAATTGCTGCTTTATCAAATAAAAGAAACTGGTACTTTTATTGCTCACCAGTTGTCAAGTCCCATATTTTGCAGGTTGGAGAGTTCAGAAAGTATTCAAAAAGACCAATGGGGGGAAACTTTATTAATAATGTGTACACTGTGGATAAAAAGTACTGCCCAAAGCCTTGAGGCAAGACCTAGAGCTTTGTTGTACTTTTCTTTGTGTGAACATAGAGGTAAACACAGTCTATATCTCAAAAGGTTTGGGGAATGAGGAGGAAAGAGGGGCTTGCATGAAAATTCCCTAATTCTTATGTATATTAATGAACACTCCTCCACATGCTCATAGAGATACGTACAATACTACACATTAGTTTTTTCAAAGCAATTATACCATAACTATTCCTTGGAGTAAAGGACTTAGCTATATCTTAATGCTCCACTTCATTAAGGGTTGCTGATTACTTCATTCTGTCACACAGAAGTCAGTCTATAGAAGGAAAGGAAATACAGGGGTGGGAGCCTGATACTATGAACAAAAAAAGAACAAGAGAATTAGCTACGTAAAACCAAAGTCCATGAGTGTCTTTTAAAATTGATACCTTAGTTTGGATGCTGCTGGTTCTGCAAAAGAAAAGGCACATTTGGGGCTGCTGCAAAAATCAAAGCCGCTCTTAGTCCAAGGGGGAAATAATGGACTTGTACCGAAGTGATTTTATGTCACCCTTCTCAAGAACAGACCTTCCTCTTCCTTTTTGCCCATTTTCACCTGCACAGATTGGTGCCTTTCTTCACAGTTTTGGAAGATAAAATTCACTAGGAAACCATTTACAAAATATTTTCATAACACTTCTGACTCACTGTCCTTCAGATGATTCTTGCTGCCATGCACTGGTACTTACTGTAACGAGAAGACAGCTGCAGAAGAGGACAGGATCACCATGGGCAGCAGGCAGTAGCCCAAAACACTTGCAACACAGCCATGCGAGACTCCTGGGACGCTCATCAGGTTCAGCAGGGCATGCATAGTGAGGCACCCAATGGCACTCACGCCATACACATAGCCAAAGTGAACTTTTCCTGCCTGGAACAAATGTACATAAACATAGTGTTGGAAGGGAACAAATGATTGCAAGGTGGTTGGCAGATGTGAAGCACTACCTTTTGTTCCTTTTATTTCTTTTGACAGTCACTTTATCCTCACTTTGTCTACCTCGGTTCAATGGTAAAATGCAGCTGCTACTTTTGGGTGATTTTTGCATCAAAACATTCCAAAGTAAAATTGTGAGAATGTGCGTGTTGCTAATTTTAAGATATCTCGCTTATTCTCAGCCTTTTTCTCATTAGACTCTGGAGTAACACAGCAGTTGGTCAGGGAAGCTTGGGAAGATCTAACTGGTAACGATCTGAGAAGAAATTAAGGACATGGAAAGCACATTTTAGTGTCAGGAAAATGTTTCCAATCTTTACAAATTCAAAGATGGTGGAAATTGAAAACCTTCACAATTTCAGTACATGGAGCAGTGGAAAAGTGTCCTAAGTAAAACAACAACCCCACTTACTTAAAACACTTTTCATTATACTACAGCTTTAAACAGATCTGCAAACAAACAAACAAACAAACAATAACAACAACAAAAAACAACCAAAAGCTAGTAAACCTTTGCTGAAACTATGCTATTTTTCAGGATGAATGTGGCCATTCTTCCCCTTGACTATCATGAGAAAGACACATCTCTGTGGTTAGATCAATACAGCATGTTCATTTCTAGATAAACCGTAGTAGCAACAGTCTGCTCATGTTCTTTTGTGCTCCACTGAAAAAAAATCCCCCAGATGGTTGTTCATTGTTTGTTTTTTTTTTCCCCTTCTTCCAGGTTTTATTCCTCTGTGAGAATTTAGTGCCTGTGAAAGGTACCAGCCTGACAGCCTGGAGCCTGATGTTCTATAATTTACACACAAAGCTAGTACAACAGGCACCAGTGGCCGTAGCACCACAAATTTCTTCATCTCTTGCCATTATTTTGGAGGATTACCTCCAGACATGAGAACATTGCTCATTCCCAATAGATTGCTAAGTCTTTTTCTCACTCTTCAAGGTTCTAACAAATGAACTACTGAATGCCAGGTACACAGTAGTGTGATTTTAACAGCTGTACATCAGAAACAAACAGTGAATTAGGATCAAGACAAGTTTGTTTGTTTTGTTTCGGAACTTTGCTTCTTAAAGAGAACATGCATTTATGAAGGAGATAGCTTAAACTCTGGGCTTAACCCTCAGCTCAGTACAGTGAAATATAATCGTCAAAGAAAGTGCCACAATGCATCACCTTTCTAACACATAAGAATACATATAGGCATACTTAACACACAGATACATTTGTGTGTATACCTTTATATGTCACGCATTCAATAGTGCATAGGATGAATTGCAGGAGAATCAAAGCTAAGAAAAGTTTTCAGTTTTCTATTTATTTTGTAGCTTATGCTTGGATTTTCTTGCGGCTCAAAAGATGCAAGTATTACTGAAGCTTTTTCCTGGTTTAGAATATTTACAGGTATCTCTTCCACAACAGTTAAGGAGAACTGAGATTTTCTACTTTCCTCATCCACGCATTTTAATGAATCCTAGGGGAAATTAACCCTTGAGGACCTTGTTTCTCTGGTCCCTCAATTGTGTGGAAGCTGATCATTGGATGCCAGCAGTATTTGAGCTGAACAGATATAATGAAATGTAGAAGAGAGAGACTAATCTAATGATGACACAAGTTGAAAGTCCTGAAGTTGCTGGTTGGTGCCAGCTCACCTTGCCATGAAAGAGTACCTATGTGAAGGGCAGCCTCAGCTAGTAAGACCTGCTTCTCCACCAGCACCATCATCCTGCTTTTCAGCTTATCCTAGCCCATTGCTGACCTCTCCTCTGTTTCCAAGTTAGATACACTCAGGTTTCCCATAGTCTTGCATTGACCCAGATGCTTGCTAGGTAGAAAGAGGCCTTTGCTAGCATTTGCATACTACTGGTATAAAAGAATTAGGAGAAGTTTCTTCACCAAATAAAATTAATGACAGCTAGAGGTAGCATGGGAGAGCAATAATAGCTTGGATTATTGTCAGTCACAATTTCAGTTATTAAAGTTTTGTATTGAGTTCAACACGTGTGGCTGTTTGGGGCAGCATATACTATTGATCAATTAAGAAAAATTATGTCTCACAGAGATGCAACAATGACTGTAAGCTAATATTTTAGGCTGTTTGTTTTGGTGCATTTAATTGTTCCAAACAGCACTATTTGGCAGCTTAATCTAAGATTACCAAATTACTGAGACAGAGATGAAGGGAGCTCTAGCCAACTGAAATCTCAGTTTGGTGCAATGCTTGATTTGTGGTGCAGGGGAATGAGAGAGAAAAAGCAGCTGAATGCATTTGTTCCAATTTGAGCTGTTGCTAACTTATGTAAATATACTGACTCACGCACACGGGAATACTCCCAGTTCGCAGCAATGTAAGCAAAACCAGAATCAGACTTGATTAGCCTGGCAGGCTTTGATGAATTGAAAGCACTAAATTTGTCCTGCGGAAGGAACAAGGTTAGAAGAAAGTCAGACCTTGTGCGCTTGTTTGCACCTGCCTGGAGTGGGTGCTGCTACCCTCAGTTTCAGGATATGGAGAAGTTCCATGACAAATGACTGTGTAAAATGCAAAGCATGCAAACTTTTGCACTGCTGTTGTTTTTCTCTCTGCAATGGAGCTGCCTTTCTTTTCACCAGCACGAGGAACAGCAAGTCCTGCTGCCAGGCTAACAAGCCCTTCCTCATTTTCTCTGTGATCCAAAAGAAATGCTAACATTTAAAGAATATCTTTGCATATTCTTCACAGTTAAAAAGCTGAAAGTAAGTAAAATTCCTAATTATTTCTTGAAACAAACTCTTAACTGAATTATGCTCCTGGTGCAATTAGAATTATTGAAGTACTGAAGGATACAGCTTACATAGCTCAAGAGCAACTCTAGTATTCAAATGTATCCAAAATAAAAATGAGCAGTTCGAATTTTTAAGATGGTCATGGAAATCCCATAGACATGTGAAGCTGTGGCACAAAAACAGTAGACTATGTCAGAGGAGTTCTTCTGGCCAAAAACTAGAGCACTGAAAGTGATTCTTTTTCCAATGACATGTTTAATATCTTAGAATAAATGTGGCAATTAAAGTACTTTATTTCAATAATAGTAGTTTAATATTCATTGTAATATCTCACTGTCCACGGAGAAAAATCAACAGCATTGTTTTTTTTTTAAGCTCTCCTTCTATTTTGCTGTCTATTATCAATTCAGCACTTTCTCCTTTTTTTTCCCCTCATCTTTACTTCTCTAGGTGGGAAAGAGCCCATCTTCCCTAGCTTCCCACCTTCTTTTCCCCTTATTCCCTTTCCTTCAGCTGCTTTCACTCTTTTAAAATATTTTTAGTTTTACAGGCACATAAATAATAACACTTGCCTTTTATAGTGCAGTTTTCACAGTCAAGGTACTGCTCTGACATTACAAATTGAGTAAGACCTTTCAAGTCTTCTGATTCAGCACTATTTATCACAGAGGAAGAGGAGAATTAGAGCCCCTTTTCTCTCCCCTCAGGTGTCAGAGCAGCAAACCCTCCCCAGAACAGTACCACCTTGTCCCTGTCTGATAAATGGTTGCTGACAATCAGAGCTGTCCTTCAGCAGAACTGGAGAGCCCCTGTTGTCAGTGACAAATAGATGAATTTTGGACTAGTGTACAGTCTCTCTTTCAACTTTCCTGCTGTAGGAAAGTTCTATTCATAAAGAGGATAAAGTTTAAGCACAGGCTTACAGATTTTGTTTAGCAGATGATGTAGAAAGAGAATACAGATTAAGAAGATGCTAGCAAAATTTATAGAAAGACATTGTAAATTTTGGCAGGGTGGCGGAAAAAGTTGCTTCCCTTTTCTTTTTTTAATATTTTTAGTTACATAAAGATATGTAAATTTTTCTTTTATATCTCCACCCTCCCCAGAATAACAAGTGGAGAGGATAATTAAAAAAAAGTAGCAAGAGTGTTAGAAAAACTGGGCTGGTCTGCTATGCCTTTTTATTTTTCCCCTCCTTTAAAAACTCCCTGTTAAGCCCCTACCTAGGTCATGTCATGCCTGAAGTGGTCAGAGCCTCCTCAGTCTATGCACTGTGCAGATCTGCCCTTTGTTTATATTAATCCCTGCCTCCAATTACGGTGAGATATTTTATTTCCACTGGAAGTAACACACCACTTTACTTGTATTACATCTACATTACAATTAAACATTATGTACTTTCAAGCAAGAAGTCTTTTTTACATATAATCTCAGGGAAAATGGCAGAAAATGACTCAATATTTTTTTTTTTTTTGCCAGAACTATATCTTCTGCTACTTCACATACCCTAATCACCTAGGTATTAACTTGCCAGAAAATTGATCCCTTAAGTTCCTAGCACATCCTACCAGCAGCAACGTTGCTCCAAGGGCCAAACAGAAAACCACGGGTCCAGTGAGGTCCGTCTCGTTCATGATGCTGCCATCTGCAGGTTTCATTGGATTTAGAACTGTTAAAGTTTTTTGCCATATGTGCTCAAAATTGATCCCAAGTTCTGCAATGAGAAATTCCAGAACTGCTTACAACAGAACAACACTTTTATAGAAAACATTAGATATCACAAATCCCTAACAAATTAATCACTTTAACGAAGATGACATTGTAGGATGACATATTCTGTAGTAGGATCATGCTGTACCTTTTCATCCAGTATAACTGAGAGTCAGCTCTGATTCTAAACTGGAAATGTTTATTTATTAAATCTAATGAGTCAAAAAATGCTGTCAGCATTTTCAAGTTAATATTTGTTTTTCCTATATTTAAAACATATATATGCACATACGTATATAAACCACACTAACTTATATGCTGAAAAATATGCTAATTAACATTAACTGCAGAATTCAAGATACTCTGGAACACTGAGGACACAGATATATGCTTTAATTCCAGTAAGTCTGACAAGAGATGTGTCTTAAGCCTTAGCTGCCAGAGGCACTTAAAAATGACATTCTTCCCTTCAAGGCAAGTTAATAATACTTTGTAGAGCACTTTATAAGCTTTTTGCATTTAAAAAGTAATTACTGGAAACCCTGGAAACAGAACAAATTTCTTTTCCATTAAAGTCAATAGGAATTCTGCCATTAACTTCACTGGGGCAAAGATTTCTTTTCTGACTTCTGCAGAAACACTTCAGCTTCAAAGATGAATCATTTTTCCCTGAGATGCTCCAGCAAGGAAAAGCTAGATTCAGAACTGGTTGCCAGAATGACTGAGACTGACAGTATGTTAGAGCTGTTTGGAAAGCTTCACCTTATTTTACTGGTCCATCATCTAAGACAAAACATTACATAAATAAGGTTTTTCCATATTAAAATGTTTGACTTTGGTCAGCTTTATTTGACACAGTCATGAACTGCACCCCTGTAGAACACAAGTAGTTGTATTTCAACATCCTTTTCATGGGATGAGCTGCTCATGGAGTTAAATGCTTGGAGGACTGAGAGCTGGAGGTCTAGAAGTTATCTGTCATACAGAATGATCTTGCTGGTTTTAAGTAGTAAAACATCCTCTAACTTTCCAGTGTGCAAAAACAGGCTGTACATATTCTTTTTATATAATGGTGAAGTAGTTACCAAAAAAATTGTCTTTTTTAATGCAGGTAGTAGTGGTATTTAGTAAATCGAATCTACAGACCGGCTACTAGCATTAGGATAGTTCAAGCATCATGAAGAATGATGTTATTCATGTAGTTAAATGATCAACTAATTGAAGCTGAATGCAGCTTTTAAAATTTCTTTTACACTGAAACAATCTGGTTAGCATCTTCAAACTGTAAAATTTATTACTAGAAAAGCAAATAGGATTATTATCAGTGTTTATTAATTATAGATGTTCCAGCATACATGCAGTGTAAACATGGAGCAGAAAAATATTTGGAAATATGAATGTAAAACTTATTGTTATGCTGTCATCTAGTGGTAGTAAAGCATACGCCATATATGACATAAGAATGAATTAAAACCTTGCAGACCTCAAATAAGAAAATGTAGGCTTGAGGACAGGGGCAGCTGGCCAAAGTGACATACACAGGAGCAAGCTCAACAGCCAGGCTGAGTACCTCTGCTGTAGATGCTCTGGTTGGTGGCTGACACTAGTTAGGAAACAAAAGCATATACACATGCATTGTCCTTGGTTTTATTTTTACCTTCTAGTAAAGGAGGTTCCTCATCAAAACCATCAGCGTAGCTAAGGTGAGAGAGATTGCTGGAACTGTATGGAACTGTTGGCTGTAAAATCTGACCTGTGTAACACTGAGATGGCAACAGCATTTCTGGGGGGACAAAAGCACCAGCCAGAGGTCTGTCTCCTATCTGGCTCCTGGGACAAGAAGCAAATTGCAGTGAAACAAATGACGGCAATGAACAACTCAATGGTTCCCTAGAGCTGCTCCACGCATGTGCTATGGTTTACATTTTCAACTGTTTTTAACAGTAGCACAGATCCCAAACCTTTCTAAGGATAGGTTTAATTATAAGTAATTCAGCCATGGGGGAGGTATAGACCTCAAAGCTCTTTCCTGCTCTATTTTCTATGATTTCCCAATTATTACTATATATGATTTTATTACTGTATGACCAGAAGGCATAGCAAGAGCTAGGCCCAATCTCTCATCCTTTGATATCCATCTTTCTGCTCCAATCAAAATTATTTTTTATTCTCTGATATTTTCCAGAAGGGAGGTACGGACTCTGTGGAGTACTGCCATTGTGGGTAGGGATGAATTAACAGCTTTGTGGGACAGTGAGTTTTTTGCCTGCTCAGGCCTGGTCTCTGCCTTTTCATCTCCCTGTGCAAGTCCTAGGAGCAGCCAGATCCATCAGCTGCTGAACAGGGAGGCTGCAACAATATCCAGCCTCTTGCAAGATGCTTGTTTAGAAATCTCCTTAACTTAGAACTTCTTTCCTTCAGTGTCCTTCTTCCAGGGGCACAAGTAACCATTTGATTTCAAAAAATACATTTAAAAAAGTAATAAAAGGATTCTCTTAATCTTTCTACGGCTACAATTTCTACTTCACCCTTAAAACTCCAGCTGTACTGATTACATAATCCTTTTGTTTCATCTGAATGCTTTTCTTTGTCATGAATTTCATCTGAGTTTTGAAATCTCCCTTTTTTTTCCTTTGGTAGCATACTTTCTGTTTCCACTCAGTTTTTCACTTGAGTCACAAGTGTTGTAGTCTTCTTGGTCATCTATGGTGTAATTGGACTGGTAAAAGTCACAGTGAAACTGCTCGAAATTTGCCATTCTGATGAGAAAAAAAAAGATTGTGTACATTGTTAAAATCATCTTTTGAACAAGCAAATGTCTATGCTGTCATAACCTGGAATAGAAATAATAAAGTTTTAAGCCACACACTCAAAAGAATCTTTTTTGTAGAAACTCATGATACTTCGGAATTGACACAAAAAGAGAATTTAATATTCTGTTTACATATTACTGTATATTAATTTATACATGGAATAAAATGGAGAAGGAAACTTTCTCCAATTACTAATACACAACTTCCTGCCAGGACAAGGGGCAACAGGCCCAAACTGGAAAATAGGAAATTCCATCTGCACATGAGAAAGAACTTCTTTACTGTGAGAGTGACAGTGCTGGGTGCTGTGAGGGTGCACTCAAACAGGCTCCCCAGAGGGATTGTAGAGTCTCCTTCTCTGGAGATATTCAAAACCTACCTGGATGCTTTTCTGTGTAACCTGCTGTAGGGAACTTGCTTTAGCAGTAGGTTGGACTGGATGGTCTCCAGAGGCCCCTTCCAACCCCTACGATTCTGTGTGAAAGAAGATAAATAAACTATAATTCTAAAGAGTTCATTTCCTTATTTTAAAAGAAAACTACGTCAAAGTCTGAATGCTTGGGAATTACTGCTTTTAGGAAGTATTCTAGGTTATAATCACCCAAAAACACTGAAAAAAAAATACATTCACAGAATTTGTGATTTTTGTTCAAGGGCACTGTATCTGGGATATTAGGAATACCATGTAAACATTCTCTCTGACTTTGATGAAGACGGTGTACTAAATTGGCAGTTGGCAACCTACTGATTGGGTAGTAAAGAAAATATGGTAAACATGTCTTTCATTCCTGCTGACCCATACTCAGCTCTGTATCTTCAGGGTGATTTGACTAAAAAAGGAACAACTTGTCTGTTTGCCCTTCAGTGTGATAACCTAGGATATCTGTGAGGGCCTGCTCTTATTCATGATGTCATCCCTGGTTTGAACTATTTGAATTTTGCACACAATGGGACCCTTCCACGTATCCTGTTCATATGCCAGACTGGCTGCCTGGGTCATAAAAAAAACAGCGTAAGAAACGAGGCACATTGGCTCTGCAAAATAATAAGTACCTTTTTGCATTATAGTCATACAGTGTCTTAAATTGTGCAATTGTTTTCTCAAATCTTATACTAGGTTTAGGGGCTTATGTTATTAGCTCAGCTTACTATAAATCCACAAAAGAGCTTCAAAATTGCCAAGATTAGTAAGACAAGTAATTCCATACCTTAGCAAGAGTATACAGAAGGTTAAGGATGGACTCTTTCACATCAGCTTTACCATTATGGTGATCATTATTTTTACTTAACTTTTTACTTTTATGTTTTTTACTTCATGTTCTCCTATTATTTTCCCCTTTTCTTTACGTTTGCCCTCTTTTCCAACATCCCAAAATATCATTGGCAGAGCATTCTTCTCACTTTTACTGCATCTCTATGTTTATCAGACTTATGTTGCTCACAGTAAAGATCTTTGCAGAACTGTTTGTAAGGTAAAAGTTATAAAGATTAGTATTTCAACAGGAACCATGAATGCATATTAAAATTTCTTAATTGCATCCCATAGTCCCACTAAATCTGTGAGGACTGAATTTCTTCATTAATCCAATATATTCAAAGTAGAAGTTAAATTTATATAATATTGATTTCTTTACTGCTGAAAAATCATGCATGATTTCCGGATTTAGGAAATAAAATAACATGTTGTAAATATGAATTAATACAAATTAATTTTACTATATTAATTACTGCCATTGCAATAATAAAAATTTTAAAATTGCAGATTAGTTATGCATTTGTTTAATAAAGATTTTACATGGATTATATCTTAAAAGACTACAGACTTCAACCCAATAGTTCAGTTTCTGTGAGTCTTTAAGGTTCTTTGCTATTACTGTAAGGAAATAAATAATTAACAAGGTACATACATAGAGTTCAAAAAAGGAGTTCAGAAAAGGGAGTTCAGAAAAGATAAACTTTTCTTTAAAATTAGGAGCTAAGGTTACTTACTTTTTAATATATTTGATGAAAACTCCAGTCTGTTGAATTTACATGTTGGAAAACACACTAAAATATCCTTCTGCGTTAACAGGGATGAGCTTAGTGCTATTTATAAGATTCTAAATTTGATCATTGAACAGATGCATGCAAAGGAAAAAAAAACACACAGCATGTCAATATCATGGACATATGCAAAAGAACTAACAACAAGCACATAAGACAAAAATCTTCAAGGAAAGCAGAAAAAATTAGCAGCGTTATATAAATTTCAGTCAATAACCTAGATTGTATCCTACAGCTTCTTCCTTAAGTAGGTATATAAAAAGATCCTTTTGGAGCCCCCCAGAGCTGAGCTTTAAAATATTAAACATTTATAACAATATGTAATAGAAGTCATAATGAAAAATACACTTAAATGGGGGTATTCTCCTAGCAAACATTCCTAGAAGGTGCACTATGGGTCATGCACAGCCTTAAAGGTGTTCCTTATGGCTTGCATCCAACTTTGAGAGAATGTGGCACCTCATGGGACCACAACAGCAGGCAGGACGAATGCAGAAGAACCTTTAAGAGACAGCTTCATCCCATGGCCAAAGGCACATCCAGGCACATATGCTGCCCAACTGCTACTCTAAGTGCTCCTATCTATCTGCAAGGCTACCAGAAGGTCCCTCTAGGTGCAGCACCCACCACACCAGGGATCACAGGAAGCAATGAATATAAAAGGTGATGAAAGTTGACCATCACCCTTTGAGAACCTTTATTGCATGTGTAGACATCAGATTCTGGTTAACTTTTCTCCATTCATCACTCAGCATAATATCCACTTCACTGCCTGACCCACTATGGAACCTTAGGAGCTTTTCTTTTACAGTCCTAACTGCTAGAAAACTTGCAGCACAGAGTGAATTTTTAAATAGTACCTAAGCCTCAAAGACAACTTTCTATTTACACACACTTTAGTAACAGGCACTAAGTTAGTCATAACAAGTATTGCCTTTTTCGCTTATTTATTGGATAGTTTCCCAGTGATCACTTGAACGGGTTTATTTAAGGAGTGAGACATTAAATGGGATATATTAGCAAGTCGTTGATCTGTGCCTCAGGTGCATATTAAATTCTGTGTGGTTGAAGGCCAAGTGACTTCCATTTCATTAAAATAATCACACCCTGTTGGTGCATAACCTACAGACCCCTTAGAAAATTACAGTGTTAATACACTTTAAAATAAGAAAAAAAATAAGTATGCTAAATATTTATTTAGTAGATACATTCCCAGAAGAGCGCAGAACTGAAGAATAATGAGATGAAGAAAATACAGCATCTATTTCTGCAGCTTAAGGGTAAGGTATTTGTTACAGCCATTGTAAAGACTCTCTCACGCTGTTTTTTTTTTTTTATTATTTTTGCCTACTATTTCCATACTGCTACACCCAACAAGGTGAATTTTCAGTTTCATTCCTTAGCAAACTGCTAATCTCTGTACTGTTTAATAATCTCTGTTTAGATATAAGCACTTAATCTTATTTATACTGACTCAGGGTGGAGAATGAAATGGGATTAACACCTATCCTTGAAGGAGGTAATTAAAATTAATATATTTATTTTAAATAGAAGAATTCTTGTTTGCTAGGTAATAACTGATTATTTTAATTACAAAAATGATATGGCTACTTTACTACTTTCAATTAGAAAAAGTTATAGAAACAAAAATATGCACACATCCATATGTGCATAATGGCTGTCAGATAATGACTTGGAATGATTATGAGACAAGGCACTTCTAAGGAAGAACTGAAATGACTGATAGTGGTAAATGGTTGAAGAGTATTTTATAGCTTCTTAATATATCTCAGTCAGGAAAAAAAAGCCACATGAAAATTTTAAAAATATCTGTATCTTGAGGAATTAAAATAAACTTAAAGTATGCATATTTTCTATCCACATATAAAATTAAAATATTATATGCATTAAATATGTATATTAACTATGTATTTATTCTACATGGATATCCCTGTATATATAAACATACAAAAGTACATCTAAAATACAAACATGGAAACTGGTATTAGTTAGAAGTCATGATGCAGATTAAACAAAATAAAAAGAAGGTTAAGTATTTCATAGAAAAGTGATCAGCAGAAAGAAAGACTATCCAAGTTTGCTAGAGGTGGACAGAATCATACTACTACGGTCACTCTCCTATCAGAAGAAGAAACAATCAATAAAATAAAAAATAGAAATGATAAACTTGAAATGCCAAATGGTGATTAAATATATTCCATGTAAAGAGTATGTAAAACATACTTTTTCAGGTGCATATCTTATAATTCTGTACCTAAGAGTTTCAAAACTCGTCAAGAGCTTTCAACACTGCAAAGTTACAAAATAATGGGAAAGCTGAAAAGATCAGAAGTAAATATGCCATTTTGTAAAAGGCTAATGAGACACCCTGAGTAATTATTTGCCCATCAACATAAGATTTATCCCAACAAATTATGGGCTCAGATAATAAATAACTGAATCAATGTATCCAATCAACATGGGGTTTGGAAACTAGAAATTTCAAACTAATTTATTTTTTAACAAGATTAGTATGTGGGAAAGGTAACCACTGATGACCTGTATTTATACAAGGCATTTTATTTGATTTTGCTTCAATAAGTACAGAATCATTGCTACTTAATGGGACAGCCATTATACTGATTAAATTATTGCTATCTGCTGCATTTCAAATGTAATTGAAAGAAGGGAAGATGGGGGAGATGTCTTTCTAATGGGGTCTTACAGGACATAAGCTTTGTTAACGTAGTCTAGCAGACACCTTGAAGTAAAATATACCAACTGGAGATAGTTATAGGGTGATTTGATCATAATCTATTAGGATAAAACAGACAGTAAATAATCAAGAGATCCTTGAAGCTATTAGTCAAAAAGAAACTCGAAGTAAAACAGCTATAGAACATCTACAGTGACACCGGCAGTTAACCACAGGAGCAGTTTACCAACACTGGTAAACTCATGGTCAATATTTATCAGTACAGGGCAGTAGATAAAGCAAAGGGATGCTTGAGCTGAACATTCCTTTAGGTATTAGATGCCATTGACCTACTAAAATGGGGAAAGGCTGACATGTGTCAACATGAGGGAAAAAAAACATGATCTACCTCAAAGCTTTAGAACAGAATGTGAATGTAACCACAATTGCTTTGACTGACGGGTAAAAAGGAGGTTAATAATTTAGTGAAAATTTTGTTTGGATGAGGTCTACCCATAAAAAAAAAAAAAAAGAAATTGAAGATGACAAGGATTAAAAAGTTAAATATGATACATGAAAAATGTGAAAATTTCTACAAGAAACTTATTTTTTTTCCCTAAACTGTCAGGGTTTCTTTTACCTTAAAAGAGAAAAAAAAAAAAAAAAAAGAAGCAGGAAACAGTGAAATGTTTCAGTTTTCAAAGATGGCATTTTCATTTTCAGTCTTTATGACAAAATGTTGTAATTAAAACACTTTTAAAATTTGAATTGATATTTTTCTAAATATATATATAGCACAAGATTAAATGGCACAAAATAGAAAAGGCTACAGAATTCTGGCTGTAGAATCAGAGACATAACCCCATATTTATTACTTACATTTAACTGATGAGTATGGCAAATCAATTATAGTAATTACTCAATTATTCTATAGTTTTTTCAAATGTAAAAATTAATCACATTAAGGAATAATTCAGTAAGCATTAAGGTTAATTACTAACATATACAGGCCCTATTAATAATTTTATAAGTGGGATGTTATTAAAATATGTTACTAAAGAAGAGAGGAAAAATTAATTGCAAAGAAATACACCATTTAATAATTCCACGAAGTAATTCTTTACCAAATTAATTATTTAAAGCATCTACTAAATGGGTTTTATATAAACAGGGATCACACACCTCCATTTTAACACCCTAATAATAGGTCTTCAGAGGGAGCATAATTGGCAACAAATACAGAAGTAAAATCTGAAGCATTTGCCTTTTCTATGCTGAACATTTTGTTAGATTTGAATAAACAAGACAGAAATTATGTGCTCCTGCATAACTGGTTTTATGCATCAGTACTCACCAGCAGTCAAAACCACAATTCCAGTGTTAGAAATTACTAGGAAAGGAGAAGACAATAAAACAGAGAACATCATTACACCACCATATAAATCTGTGATTCACTGACAACCTGAATAGAGTTTAGGTCTCATCCTCCTTTCTTTCTTGTGCTGTGAGAAGGATATAAAAGGTATAATTGGAATGGGGTACACATGAAGAACATCCAGGTCAGCAAGAAATCCTTCGTGTGGAAAGAGAAACATTTGGTGGAGGGGATATGACACAATGGTAAATAAAATTATGCATGGTATTGCCTGATGGGTAGGGATGGCCTGCTAACTCTGATAGAATCTGTTCTGCATTAGCTTCTTTCAACTTCTGACTCATAACATGTATTGTCTCTTCTCAGTTTTCACCACAAGCCAATGTGCTGCAAGCAGCAAAAAGAATATAAAATTCGGTTAAATGATCTGCTCAAATTAATGTCTTCCAAAAGGTGAAAGGAACTTTTCTTGATTTTTCCAGAGCTTCCCAATTTGAAATTTTTTTTTCCTGTATAAGACTTCTGTCCTAGGATTGCTTGCTCCACCCAAAACAACTAGTGTCTCCTTGCTTCTTTGCCTTTCTTACAAAAAACCTTGAAGATGTCAGTTTCTGTTCCCTCGAGAAACTGCCTGGCTAAGGATATACTAAAACACACTACAAACCTGCTTGTATCAGTGGTGCTTCTTACAAGAGAAAAGTTTTTTTGAAAGAAAATTTACTTTCATGGTATGCAAACTAAAGAGCCAGATTGATATAGATATATTGATATAGATTTATATCTTGTGTCTGAACACTTTTAATGTCTAATATTGCACAGAAACCTCAGCTGAGAATTTTTCTGTAGTTGGAGCACACTTAACAGCTAGTTCTCAAGTTGATTCTTTGGTATCTAGAGAGCTTGAGATGTGTTTTATTGTTTTGTGAACAAGATTTTTTAATTACTAAATAGTAGCCTATCTCATGAAATTTGTGCAAACTTAATATGCATTAAGAGCCCTGTCTCTCTGTTAAGCTTATTGAAACCTAGCCAACAGTTATGAAAGTTACTTTGAAGAGTGCCAGAACAAGTAGATAAGTAGGGTAGTGCAGTAGTCAAGACTTATGTTATAGAAAAGCCAATAATATCATAATTGTATGTATGTAATTTTTTTTTTTCCCACAGACTTTCTGTTGTGTTCCAGACAAGTGCAGTTTCTTTCAAATATTCTAATGGAAACGCCAAAACGAAGAGGTGTGTAAAGTATGACATATATTTACATTTCAGGAGAGTATAATTTGAAATAAAATAAATTACAATTGTAAAGGAGGGGATAAAAGCTTCTTTCTAAAGATATACCTGATACGCAGGTATCTAATGTTATTGACTTGTCCTTGCATAGAATGGATAGAGCACACATTTTCATGTATTCTGAAACAGCAGTTAACACATGAAAAAAATACTTCCATTGTGTTTTTTGTTTGTTTGTTTTTGTTTTTTTAGGGCTTCTGCTCAATAGATCATGAAGTGTTTTATGGTTGAAGTCAGTATTGTTAATATTTTATGATTGAAAAGAGAGTTTAGCTGACATTTAATATTTACTCAGCCAACAATATCTCTGGGAACAGAATTTGAAGCTTCTGAGACTGAAGACATCATTTTTCTGCTGTTCATAGAAATGTTGGTTTTGTGGCAATTTTTCTGTGAGACTATGGACAAGCATAAAAATAAAATATGATATTATTTTATATATTATATATTTATATATTATTATAAGATACTTTTCACAGTACGCTTAGTGTGGTAGCAAAACTGTAACATTGCATGCTACATAATCATGATTTTTCCAAAAGTGTACTGTGATCAAGAGAAGTGGTAGCACTGCAGCAAAAAAGTTTCTTCTGTGTGGAGGTCATGAAGCTCCTAAGGACAAACTATAATTATTTCTTTAGAATAAGTGCACACAGGCTCTGTAAGCTCTAAAGGTTTCAGAAGAGCAGCTACAGCATTTCGTGTCCATAATCTATGGATCACAAGTTGCCTAAAGGGAATATTAACTCCAGAAAGTGAGCTTTGCTTTTTGGAAAACATGCAGATGTGTTAAAGGACTTCTCCAACAAAATTTCAGCTTACTTTCTGTGCCTAAGTAATCAAATACAGAGGAGAGTAGCCAGGCTCAGTCATAGAAAAAGCAGAGAAAAAAAGATGTTTGTGATTCGTAAAACAGGCAATGGATCTCTGGAGATGTATGCTGCTTTTTTCATGTTATTTTATGTGTATAGGGATTGCAAATGACAGAAATATTAAGCTAAGAGAGAAGGATATGACTCTGTTTGTCATTATTTTGCTCCCACAGGAGGGAAGGAAAGGGAAGAGGAAATAAATCCAAATCTTTGAAATAAACCTCAATCACCAGAGAAGGCCTTTACTAATAATTAATCTTGTCCTCCTAATGAATTTCTCTTTAGCTGAGTATATCTTGACCTTGCCAAAAGTCTGAGAGGAACAACATACATTCTGCAGTTCCTAACAGAGAGTGACACAGAGCACATTCCTGTGTGCAGCAAAATCTGCCATCGCTCATGAGGCTTTCCTGGACCTTGCACAATTAGAAAAGGAAAAATATATACAAGATGCATTTCTCCAGAAGCAAATTCTGTACACTGACAGAATTTGGATTCCAAATTGAAGCAACAGAGATCTGTGAGTTTAACATTCATTCAGGCTAAGGTCATCCAGGGTACAGGCTTGTCGTGACATAGTGTGCACTCAGTCATAATCCAAACAACAGATTAGTGCTGTAGCCTGTGTTGTAATTAAAGATCTTATATAAAGACCTTGTTGCTTATAAATTTGTAAAATCATAAGTATTTGAGCTTACATGCCCCATTGCTTTTATTTTCAAGGCAAAGAATATTCAGTGCAAACATTCTCACTATTTTCTGAGAATTATTTTAGGAAAAATAAGGTATGGATTACGAATGAAAAAAATATTTGATCAAATATGTATGAAAATGTATTAGAAAAAAAATCATATTTCTAAAGAGAAAATTACTCCCAATGCTTTCAGATTTTTCAGTTCCTGAACTTTCAGCCAGCATTTGTTTAGCACAGCTTTTATGTGTCATTACTCTTTACATCACTGTAACCACTATAAGAGATGGATTAAGAAGGAGGATAAACTTAATGGTTTTGACCCAAAAGCAAAAGTTCAAGAAACATGATATCAAGGTATTTTTTCTTATCAACATAGAAAAAATGCACAGCAAAATAAAAGTACAACTACAGATATACAAATAGCAGAGCCAAAATTCTAATGGGAGGAAGTACATTTGGAAGTGTTTATTAAAATGATCACAGTTGACCATTAACTGTGTTCTAGCATTGAACCAAATACAGAGGAAAAAAATAGTTTTGCTAGGATAACTAGGAAAGGAAAAATGTAAAAGTTTTATGACAAGGTTTACTAGAATGCTTGCTGCATATCAGTTTATTCCTTCTAAATCTCCTTTCTGAAAGGTAAGAAAGAAAAACCTGTCTTGAATTCATTATTAACTAGTTCTTATTTATTGCGACAAACTGAAGAAATATCCAGAAATATATCATGTCCTTTTCAGACAGAGACATTCATTTATCTGGCTGGGCAAGTCATACAACATAGATACTGCTAGCTCATGGGAAACACAGTCTAAAAAATATAAGCATAGTGGTACAGAAGACATGCATCCTACTATTGTTAAAAATAACAGTTAGATACAACACTCTCATTTACAAGATACCAAGTTTTAAAAATCAAATACTCAAAGCTGTCCTTTTGGAATACCTTTAATACTAATGTCTAATGTGAGCAATCATTCTTCTTCTCAGAAACTTCTTTTTTTACTTGTGATTGGATTTTAGGCAATAACCATCAAAAAGATTTTAATTGTCCCTTCTCCACAGCTGGATGAATCAAGCTTTCTAACACAGACGAGTTAATGAGAAAGAAAAGCAATTAAAATAGAGATTAATGACCTTGGCCTGATCTATGTCTGGAGGAAATTGAATAGAATTAGCAAGGAACATGGATTTTGTTCCTCCAGATATGGCTCATATGCCCTGCTGAATTACTGCTGTCATCCGTAGGACTGTCCCATATAAAGGGACATCATGTTTAAACAATGAGGTGCTAAATTGTCTTTTCTGCCTCAGGAAAATAGGACCTTAAGCAGAGATGGTGATGCACTACAGTTAGAAAGGAATGGCAACAGAAATGATTAAAGGCATGGACCCTAAAAAGGATAGGAATCTTCATGGTGGAGAGAAGGCTGAGAGGGGCAAGGTGGAGGTCAAACAGTATGCACTGGCCAAGCTTACATGCTCCCAGTCCTTGTACTGCTGATGAAGAGAACATATTGGGCTGGGCAGACCATTCATCTCAACCAGTGAGGTTTATCTTATATTCATACTCTGTGCAATCTTTGTGGTGAATTACCTTAAATAATGTATCTTAACAATGGAAAAACAGGAATGAATTAAGCCTATCAAGTTATGTAAGGTCTTGTTCTATTCCACATATGTAGAAATTAAAATGAGACTATTTTTTTGTGGATAATGAAATAAGCTATATTAACCCATACAGATCCTCTTTGATTTTTTTGACATAAAGAAATGCTAGTGTGTCCATCAGTTTCTACAATATTTACAAAATGTGCATGAGGCTTATGATTTGACCAGTGCTTTTCTGAGAGAAAAAATCCTGCTTCGCTACTGCACTGAAAGGCCCAACAGTTGTGAGGGTGGCTGAGGTAGCAATGAACTACATGAACTCATAGATATGTTCTGCATGCACAGGTCAAGTAACCATGGCTGACCAGCTTTTCCGTTTCTAGAAGAATCTAAACTCATTCTTTTAAGAGTTTATCAAAATAAATTTCTTTTGTTTCTATCCCTTTGAATCTGAGCTTCTCCAAACTGATCACCACTTTTGAGAAAACTCTGTTTTGTTTCTAGGTCTGTCATGGGGAGGTACTGAGTCTTAAAGAAATCCATATTGAGGGAGGCAAATTGACTGAACTACCATATTCCCAGTTTACAAAATTGTGACTCCAGCTCCTTTTATAATAAGCCAATGCTAAGGAAGGGTTAACCTCAGGTTGCAGCTGGGCAGCAGGTGGAATGTATCCAGCTAGAAGATGGAAGACCTTGGGATGGGGAGAAATGAGGATGTGACAACATGACAACACAAGCCACACTAAGTGGCACACATGGCATTCATTCCCGAAATGCAGCCGAGCAATCTGTGAAATGAGGACAGAGAGTAGACTTTTGCCTTTGAAGGAAGACTAATGAACCAGCTACTGCAGCAGGCAGCGACTGACTTATTTACAGCAACGCCAGAAGAAATACCAATTGCCCTGGGGAGCTTAGCAACAGAGGAGATGCAAAGACTTCAGCTGCAAATTGGGCTGAAAGGTCAATGCCTCATAGAGATTGAGAAGATACCAAAAGCTCAATGGCCTGTAGTAGCTCAGAAATTGTGTTTTGAAAGTGAAGATGGACCAAGAGTCCTTGACGGGATGGCTTTTGATATTAGCTCCTCATCTGTCTTCAGATGTAAGTTTGGGAATCGCTGTTTTTGATAATGTAGCTACAGCTTCCTATGAGAATCTGGGATTGTGAACAATCCTGCTAAAGGTGAAAGAGGGATTCGTCTTCTGTTTTTCTTTTTTCCTGCATTCTTCAGGCTAAGTTTCCTCTCTGGTTTGACATAATTTTCACAATTAATCTATCTCATATCTCTTTTTTTCTTATTTTTTTTAATAAACATTTCAAGTTAAATAATTAAAACAAATGTGTATCTGACTATCATAGTAAGTGGTTATCAGGTCTTCTTCTTCTCCCTTGTAGACCTGTCCTTATTTAAAAAGACCTGGTCATCTCCCGTGACTTCTCAAATACATACATTAGTGCAAATAAACTATCTCCTCTGTTGACTCACAGTACACAATTTTATTCCCTCAGAAACATGGAAGAGATATTGTAGGAATGTGTGAAGTGGATAGATCAATGCATCACTGAGTAGACCTCTGGCATTCTGAAAATACTTGTGCAGGCCTCACATATCACAGACATGGTAAACAGCATAATACAGGTTAGCAGTGATGTTTGTTCTCACTAAAGCAGAAGTAAAATCGCAATGCGTACAGAGATGCATTTTTGTATCAAAGGCAATCTTGAGAAAAAAAAAACATTTTAATATTAAATATAGAATTTACTATCACTTTGATGTTGCAGGTTCTGTAATATTAAAAATATCAGTAACTATTATGTACTCATTCACATGGACCTCTGGAGCTAAAAGATGTTGCTGCTTCAGTGACTTATTCTCTCTTTGTCTGATTTAGGTAATATTTTAAAATAAATTTAGTTGTTTATTATTTTCACACACAAGCTGATTGAAAAAAAAATCTTTTCTTTTTTTTTCTTTTTTTTTTCTGCTTTCCTCTAACCATTAATCACCTGTTTTCCAGACAACTATTGGGATGATAAAAATGTAACATTACACTTTCTTGTTTTACATAAAGAACAAATAACTGATTTTTTTTCCTGAAAGTCTGTTAACACTGACTTACTTTGTTGAAAGTCTCCGTGAAAAGGTGGTATCAGAGCCACTATTTTCAAAAAAATACATATATATATAAATCATGTCAAACTGAAAGCAGTATTAACCAGCCTAAAAAAATTGTAAACAAGATGAAAATATCTTGGTAGAAGATAAGGAAAATGTGTGGTATGAGAAAGATAAAGAATGTTTTTTTTATGTTTATGACATCCCAAAATATTTAAAGAGGTTGTTGTTATTTTCAAATAGTTTAAGTGACATATTTATTAAATGTTGAAAAAAAATGAAAAGAAATGGTTGTTATAGACAAGGGCTCATTTTGTCTTCTAACAAGCTAGGAATCCAAGCACGGAAAATCAATCTTTTATAGTAGCAAGCATATCTGTTGCCTCTCCTAGCTCTCTTTACACTCATACCTAATTATGGAATGCCTCTTTCAGTGTTGTTATTAGTGTTAATTCAGAAAGAATACTAACTAAATTATAGGAAGACCACAACATCATCTGAAAGAGAACAGCTTTAACAAAGGGAAGGAGGAAAAAAGGTTTCTGAACAAAAGAAGCTACAACATTTTGATCTACAGTATGGGAATGGGGTAAAAAAATGATGAAAAATCTTCAATTTCTTGAATAATTTTCCTAGCATAATCTGATTACTGTACACCTGCATGGTGAGCCTTGGCTCTTGAATTCTGTCAGTGCAACTTACTTTTCTCTGGATAATAAAGGAAATGGTTTTTTGAACAATCTTTATAAATGAGCAGTCTTTATAAACCTTTACAGAATGTATGGGGAAGGGAACAAATGCAGCATGTCATCCTGAAACTGGATTTCTTTGGAGCATCACTAAAGCTGGGCTGCTTTAACATGGCAGTTTCCCAGAATCACAGAATCACAGAACTGCAGTGGCTGGAAGGAGACCTCTGTAGATCATCTAGTCCAACACCCCTACCAAAACAGGCTCCCCAGACCAAGTTACACAGGTAGGCGTCCAGGCAGGTATTAGACATCTCCATAGAAGGAGACTCCACAGCCTCTCTGGGCAGCCTGTTCCAGTGCTCTGTCAACCTTACTGTGAAGAAGATCTTCTGCACATTTTTTGCGGAACTTCCTGTCCTTCAGTTTGTGGCTGTCTCCCCTTGTCCTGTCACTGAGCACTGCTGAAAAGAGTCTGGCCTTGTCCCTTTGCCTCCCACACTTTAGATATTTATAGACATTGATCAGATGGAAGACTTAATAAATTTGATTTATTTGTGAGAAGACCATCATAAATATTTTAAAATACAAAGTAACCTTGTAGGAAACTATACCTCTAATACCCATTAAAAATAATGGGATGTGAACATGGGCCTAGAGTACAAAGCACTTTTTGAAATCCAGAACCAATAGGCATTCTGTTAGCTGCTCGGAGCCTCAGTGCCATCATCAAAGACAGATGGTTAAAAATTAGTCTTAGAAGGGAATAGAAGGTAAAAGAAAAGAATCATCTGGAAATAAAAGAAAGTGTAAGTTGATAGAATTTCTGTAAATAAGGAGGAAGGAACCAGAGACACTTGATAAGAGAGTTATTTAGCAGAGCTAAAGATGGTAACTGCTGACTTTAATGTTTTCTGTGAATGAAATCCATTCCTTGGGAGAAAAAATATTAAATCATATCGATCCATTAGGCGATTCACTTATTAGATGAAACATGATATTTATTATAAAGAACAGCTAATTTCTGTCCAAATCAAACCAAGAAGTATATGTATATGTCAAGTTGTGATACATATACATTTCCATCTTAATAGCAATATCAGAAAATATTGCAACATTATACTTCAAAATCACTGTATCCAGATAATTTGCATACAAAACTTCTAAAAGTGCTGCACAGAGCTTTCTGCACACTGTTAACATTGCTTAACTCTTGAAATACTGACAGTTCCAGAACACTGGTAGACAGCAAATGTGTTTCAGCTTATAAAGAAAGCAATAATAGGCCTGTCAGCTTAATGTCAGTCATATGGAAAATAATGGAATAGATGCTACGGGATTATAATTAAGAACTAAAGGAGGATAACATAATGCCAGTCAAGCTGGATTTGTGGGAAATATATCCCACCAAAGTCTCTAGATTTCTTTTTAAAATGAGGTTACAAGTTGCGTTGAAAGATAACAATCTCAATATAAAAAAACATAGATTGTATATGGTAACATGTAATTTTTGATTAAGAAACTGAAACAAAACAGCTTTTACACTGCACATTAAATTGATTAGTCTACTTGTAAGGTCTCTGTGTATGGGGAGAAGAAATGATCATTATAGGCTTGTGCTTCCAATGGAAATCCAGCGGAGTTTTCACTTTGTTGCGCAGACTTGAACAATTCTATTAGCTCTAGGAAACAGTTATTTCTAATAGTCTTAAAAATAACACAAAGATTGAGGATGATTTAGATAATCAGAAAGACAAGTCATGGATACAAAGCAGTCAATTTTTCGATTAGTCAGGCAGAATTAACACAGGTATTTAATATGCTGGCAAAATAAAAGATACTCAGGCTTAGCTTTCTGGTGGCAGCATTAGCTTCAGAAATTTTGTGGCAAAAATTTATTCTTGAACACACAAATAGATTAAGAATGAAGGGAATGGTATGCTACTAGCCTTTTCTCATCAAAAAATAATTAGTGGAAAACTATCCAAACATAATAGGAAAATTAATTAATTAGAAAGAAAAACAGTGAGAGAAATGTAACACCTTGGATCAAAAACTCTAGGAACTTAGTTTGGGTATTCTCTAGGATGCAGAACATTCCTGTAAAATCAAATACGTAACACAAGAGTGAAAACACACTTTAAAATTCCACATTACTACATAAAAGAGTTTTCATTACAAATAAAACTTGTTGTATCTGTAATCTTCACTTTTTGCATATTTTTTTCAATATGTTTTGTTAAAATGATGCAACTTATTAAGCATTTGAATTATTTTGTAAACACAAATCAAGTGAGTAGAAACCTATCTAACATTCATTAACTCTCCTCAAGAAAATCTTAAAATACACGGTCTTCCATTAGACTGATAAACTTATGCAAAGCTGCAATTTATAGCTTGTATTTTAATAACTTAATATAAGGAGAGGAGGGGGAAGAAATAGTCATTACCATTGCTCAGTAAAATGCATTGGAATTATGAACTCAGGGAAGTATGTAGAATGCAATTCTAAAGTAATATTTTCCTAGTGAGTGGAGTGTAGAAGATGAATGTCTTAAATGACAAACCTTTCCAATATAAAAAAAACAGTTATTCCATTAGATTACAAATTTCCCTCTAGTCTTTTTCCTTTGTAGGCTGTGGCCTAAAAGCATGAAATTTGGCATGACATATAGACAAAAAACAAAACATTCAGTTCTTTTGTTTTGTTAGACAGATTACAATAATCACAGGTGTTTACTAAATCATTGTTATTTCATTTGCTGTCTGCTATGTCTTTTTAAGACTAGGTGGGAAGATTCCAACTCCCTTTGCTATTTTATTTTTAAGGCAAGAAATACTTATATATTTTCTACTTCTGTCAGCTTGACTACAACAGAACTGTTTGTCAGTCATCACCACAAAGTGCTGAGAAATTGAATTTAAAGCCACATTTTCAAGCACAAATTGAGACCAACTTGATGCAACGTGACAAGTTAATGTCAGCAAATTCTCCAAAACAGAAATTCACTGTCAATCTGAAGAGATAAAATTCTTACTCCAGCCACTGCCACCACTTTGCAATTCTCCCTTCATCATAACTTTGGCTGAGAAAGGCATACAGCAGACATAATGGCATGTACAATGTGGACGTTGCACTTAATATTTTTTTTCCTGCAAGAGAAAAAAAGGGGAAAAAAGAGGATTTTATAGTTTTTGTCCTGTCATATAAAGTGTTTCATAGAATCATAGAACGGTTTGGGTTGGAAGGGATCTTTAAGGTCATCAAGTTCCAGTTCCCCTGCTGTAGGCAGGGACACCTCCCTCTAGACCAGATTGCTCAAAGCCCCATCCAGGAGCATTCACAGCCTCACTGGGCAACCTGTTCCAGTGTCTCACCACCCTCACAGTAAAGAATTTCTTCCTATTATCTAGATTAAATCTACCCTCTTCCATTTTAAAACCATTTCCCCTCACCCTGTCACTACCTATAAAAAGTCCTTCTCCAGCTTTCCTATAGTCCCCCTTCAGGTTCTGTAAGGCTGCTATAAGGTCTCCTCAGAGCCTTCTCTTTCCATTTTAGTTTTTAAAGTTCCAAGTTTAATTACTGTGCAGCTGAAAGCCTGTGAATTTGGCGTAGAGGAATACATCTACGGAAAGCGTAAATTTCTACTAACATTATTGGTAAAGAAGTCACTCTGTTTTATCAGCTGCTCATAGTGACAGAAAAGGTATTTGTCATGACTATTCCATGTGCAGTTAAATACAAGCGGATGACAGAAATATTTCTGTTGTTTTACTGATGCTTTTGTCACATAAATTGTTACAAATGACATGCAGAAATTCTTCTCCCTTCTCCTTTCTTTTTTTAACTAACATGATGTAATCTTCTGTTTTCAATTCCATACTCCCACCATTCCCCAGATTGCTTCCAAATGAGGCATGTTCCCAAATGAATAGAAAATGGTATGCTTTCCATAGACACCAATCTTCTGCACTTCTGCATGTATTTATATATCTTATGCTAAGAAACCTAGGCTACATTTTCTCAGCTCATGGTAAAAAAGGGAATGCTTGTTTCCCATTTATATTATTTGCTGCATTGTAGTACTCTACTCCATTCTGTGTGATCATCACATTTAAGAAAGCGGATGATATGATCACTGAATTTGTAAATGCTTACTTCTGCAATTTTGTCAGCTTATAGGAAAACACACAAGCTCTATCAAGTCTTGGGCTATGACACAATGTGAATTAGGGAACACATTTGTTTCTACAGAATGTAATTGCCAGGTAATAACACATAGCACTGACTGATCTGAAATTATAACAGAATTATTTTTAACAGTTCAACTGAAATAATTACTGATAAGACATTCAATGTTGCATCTATATACGGCTATACTGAAACATATGCCTTGAGAATTGGACAATAAATTTTTGGTTTTTTTTTTCCCACATTTTCCAGCATGAGTCTGTAAATATTGGAATGCATCATTCTGTGTGGTTGGCTTCAATGTTAGTCAATACAGCTAATGATATGTACATTCAGTTTACTCTCATTGTAACCAATGGCTTTTGGAGTAAAGGAAATGTTAACTGTGTACATACATTCATCACATTTTGACACATAAATGGATCACTTGAAAGTTCATGCTTATGCTACTAATTTGCTGCCCTGTAAATACTTTAACATTTATTTTTCTGCTGAACTGTACATTTTTCCATAAGTGTTCTAGTAAATATGCTCCATTGCATATGGAGTTTAGTGCACATTGATGAAAAATCTTAATTTTTGCTGAATATATTTATACATGCTGAAAAGTGAAGGTAAAGACAAATTACTTTCTCTGTGATTTTTATTGTGTTCTGTCCTGGCTTAATGAAAGACTACCAATCTAAACTTGCTTAATATATTATGTTGACATGACTAGAAGTCATACGTGAAAAACAAGTCTATTCTTGATTGTCCTCATTTATTTCAGGATACTAAAATACGTGGTGTTGCCAATAGCTCAGCATAAAGGACCAATCTCTCTCTGCGTGGACTGGCACTCACTCCATAGCTGTTCACACCACACCAAGACAAGACCAAGCTCCAGAACAAAGATACTGTGCATGTGCTCATTTGGCAACTTCTCCAGCATACTTCCTTGGATCTCTGCATATTCTGCCAGCCAGGTGTGCAGGTGGAGCAACTACAAGTTTTGGTTCTCTAAGCAGTAAATGTGAAGTGCAAGTGCAATCTTTAGTCATTCTATTTGGTTTGTAATAACTTTTGCTTCTGCAGATATTTTTGTGACTACACAATTGTCTGCATGTCATTACACAGAATAAAAAGTGTGTTGCTAGTCTGAACATACAATTTACCCATTTCTGAAGGGTTTTTTTTGCTATTATTTAATTCCTTTTAACTTTGTATCAATCTATGTTGCCCTACGGTGGTGATATTTGAAGATAGTCTGTAAAGCGTATTTTAATTCCCACTAATAAAAAACCTTCTTAGATTTGTTGGTATTCTTGTCTCTTACAATGTTGAAGATGGCATCCATTTAGCAATTATGGGATCACTACGTATTTTATTTAGGTTCTCTGTTACTACACATGGGTAAGCCTATGTCTGTAGTGCATCAAACAATCTGAAAGAACTATGTTTTTCTCCAAAAATGGTTGCTATACACATTTGTATGCTATGGATCATGGCTTTGGATTCATGGCTCTTGTTACACTCATTCTCCATTCAAGAACATGCTTCTCTTTCTCTATACATTTTCATGAATTTGCTGAAGGTCTCTCTTTATCCTGTTACTACCCAAGTACAATGTGCTCAGCACAGCATAGTGAACTATGCTAGCAAATTCTTTACTGAATGCTCCCAAGCTGGTATATGTAGAACTTTTGTACCTTCTGCACAATGTATCAGATAATTTTATGCAGCCTTTTGAGACTTTGTAACTTAGAATGGATTATGAATTTTATATTTACATCCTCCTGCTATTACACCTTCTTTAAATGGTTTTACCATCAAAATATACCACATTTTGCTTTATTTGGCACATCTCTAGACAAATATATTTGCAGTTTTCTTAGCTAAATGATCTGTTGGCATTTCAGAAATATTGTATGTAACTACATCTCAAATCTTGATTAGATTGCACAGATGAGAAAGATAAAGCCAGTGACCATAGGCCTGAGCATTTTTTTCCCAACCTTTATGCAAAATTTTCAAATATGAAAACAACAGAACATGTAGGTAATAATAAAAGCTAAGCTAGTAAAAATACAGACTATAAAAATGTCTGGAAAAGAACACATCAGCTGAAGAAGAATGTAACAAAGTCTAATGCATGGAAAGTAGCTCTGAGTATATGACACTGTCCTTCTGTTCCTAGAATTTTACAAAGAACTGTCGAGAAGACCAGAACAGCTGTATGCTGGCAAAGCAGAAGCCATACAAAACAACAGATCCCTCTGTATACCTGTAAATAAGTATTCCAGGAAAACAGTGTTCTATGCCTTGCAGCAGTATTAAGACATTGCAGTTGGAAACCAAGCTGCTCTGGCAAGTAGTCCCCTGGCACCAAGGGAAAGGAAAACAAAGTTCCCCAGACTCATAAGATGAAATAACAAACAAAAAACCTGAGCACAAACACAGAAACAAACAAAACCCCACGAAAAGAGAGTGGGTGAATCAGATGCGTGGAACAGATCAAAGATGGAAAAAAACATTAACATACAGTGTATTAGTATACAGTGCTTGCAATACCACTGACACCTACAAATGCTGGATAGTATTAAGAATAAATCTTTCAGTCAGAAGGTCTGTCTTAGTGTTGTTCCATTGCCAGATAATTTTACTGTCTATTATGTATGTAATGAGCATAACTGATAAAAATCACAAGTCCTCTTGGAAACTGCCCCCAAACGCTGAAGAACATTGTGGTAAACCAGACTAGTCAGCACAAATTTAGCACCAGCAAATTGTATTTGACTAATCTGCTTGCTTTCCATAATGAGATGACTGGCTATGTGGATGAAGTGGGAGCTGAGTGTGTAATATGCCATCCAGCATATTGCAATGGGCAATGGGAAGTGGAGCAAACCAGTAGTCCACATTGTTCAAGATAAAGAGACATGACGTGCTCTCAACAAATTTGTGAATGGTATTAAATTTAGGGGAATAGCTGAAACAATCAGTGGTAAAATTTTAAATCTAGAAGGACTGAAGATTCGTTGAAGAAGAACAGGTTGGGTACCAGGAAAAGTTTCTTCACCGGAGGGTGCTCTGGCATGGAACAGGCTCCCCAGGGCAGTGGTCACAGCCCCGAGCTGCCAGAGTTCAAGGAGCGTTTGGACAACAGGTTTGAATTTTGGGTGGATGGGAACTGGACTCCATGATCCTTGCGGATCACTTCCAACTCGGGATATTCTATGCATCTACACGTAGCTGTAGACTGAAAAAACTATTCTGTTGCTTTTTTGTTTTGTTTTTAAACAGCCAAGGGAAAACTACTGCGGGGACTTTCCTCAGGCGCCCAAAGCCAGCTGCAGCGGGGCGGCGATTACCACCCAAGGCGCGGCTGCAGAGGTACGAGGCAGCCCGCCAGCCGCCGCCCGCCAACGCCGCCTCGCGGCCGAATGTTGCGCTGCGCCCGCGCGTGAGAGGCGGGCAGGAGGGAGGAGCAGCAGGGGTCGCTGTTGGGGCTCTGTTCTGACCGCTTACGGCGCCGCCTTACGGCGCTTCCGGCGCGTGGAGTGAGCGGAGTCGCGTCCCCAGGGGCGACCGCGGAAGTGTGGCGTCTGCGCGTGGGCAGTGCGAGACAGAGCTTGGAGGGTGCGGTGAGGGAGCAGTGAGGGGAGTGGTAGCGGGCTGCGATAGCGGGCTGCGATGGTGCTGAGGCCCTCACTCTGAGGGGGTGAGTCCGGCGCCATGGCCCTCACCGGCAGGACGGCCTCGTGGTGGGCTTTGCTGCGCCGACCCTGCTCCGCTCCAGCTTGGCTGCCCGCGGGGTTTGCGGCCTGCCAGCGGTTCTACAGCTCCCGTGACAAGGTGAGTCCCCTTCGTATGTCCCAAAAGCTGCGGCATGCGGGTCCCCGGGGGCGTTCAACTTGGGATGTGCTTGCTGCGGCCCCCAACTTTGGAGGCCATGTGTGTAGGAGGGAGTCCTTGCTGGCAGATGTTGTTCACGAGCAGCCGTTTTCTCCTGCAGGAGCATTTGCGTTACTCTGGTAGTGGGAGAACTTGCTCTTGCAAGCCAAGGCATCGTCAGGGAGTTACAGCAGATAGTGTCGGTTTACTCAGTGCTTCGATGCTTGCAAAAATCTTTGGGCTTTCTCTTTTCTCTGCCAGGCCCGAAGCTGCAAGTGTAAAATGGTGGGAGAGAGGAGCTGTGTGTCCCTTAAATTAGCAATCAGAGTTTTTCAGTAGAGTGTTGTTGTTACTGGGGGTCTCATGATTCCTGGCAAAGCCACCTTTCTTCAAAATGTTTTATTACTTTGAATGAATAGTGCTAACAGAAAGAGAAGTTAGTGCTGGATCTTTCTGTGTGTGAACTAAGTAAGCCAGGTGTTTTCTGCATTTTTTTTTTTAACAAAACACATCACTTCCTTTTCTGTGAAGTCTGAGTGCTCCGTATTATATGGTTGGCACTGCTACTTGAGTGTCAGGTAATGCCAGAGTTCTTGCTTGGGAGGAATGATGTCTTTAGCTAAATAGTCCCCCAAATCCAGTTGTCTTAAGTAGTTTGACAAACCTAAACTGTTCTAAGTTTTCTCCCTGTGTTTATAAGAACATAGTAACTTTCACAATGCTTTGCTTCATACTCACTGATTTTGGGGGGTAGCAAGTATGTACGACTAAAAGGAAATGCTAGCATTTTGAACACTGCCAACAGTTTAAGGCTTTCTAACGATGCCTCTTCTAGAGAAAAGAATTATTTCTCTTTAAAAGGCTTGGATTGTACACAGAGACTATCTGCAGTTTGTGAAGAGACACTTTCTGTTTTTCAGGAAAAAATAGATATGTCAGCATATCCTGTTGAAAGCATAAGAAACTTCAGTATTATAGCTCATGTGGATCATGGCAAAAGTACACTAGCAGACAGATTGCTGGAAATTACAGGTAAATGTTCTTTTTTCATCTGTACTACATTCTGTTGATGTGCAGATTTCAGTAGCTTTGATTATTACTAAATTTTCTATTTCTGATATCTTTGCTCCTTTGCTGCCAGGTTGCTTCTAGGCCTCCCAGTTGTGCAGTATTACAAATGTTAATGTTTTCTTATTAATGTTGAGATCTGTCAGGAGGTAGAGCTAAGAAACTGTATAATCCCCTCAATTAAGGAATGTATTTTGGAAACAGACTGAAGAGAGCATTTTTGAGGCTTACTGCGAGTTTCTGGTGTGGACAGAAAGGGACTGCCATGACCTAGAAATTCTGGATGGAATACTTTCCAAAAGTGTAATTGATATGGAGGAACTTTAGCTATTTTTACTTATATGGAGTTAACAGTATATCCTCCTCTTGAGCATACCATATAGAACTACCTTTCTTGGTGGTGAAGCTTGCTATTACTGAAGCTGATATAGTGCTGCACAGTAAATTTTGGAAATGTTCAGCTCTATTTTGGTTCAGCAGGTACCGTGAATTTTATGGATTCTCAGTTGCTCTGTGAATTTGCTCTTTCCTTTACCCTAAAGCGTTAGCAAAGTTGTGTTACTTTCTTCTTCAGATGTTTATCATTATCTAGATCTTTGTTTTCGGTGTTTTCATTTTTGTGTTGTTGAGAGAGAAGAAAACTATCTTCTTTAGAGTAAAAGTGACACAGAAATGCTAAAGACTCTTGAAAGTTACAGCTGACTGGGGAAATTAGGCTTCAGTTTCAAACTGGGAGAGAGAGAGACGTAGATTACCTTACAGAGTGGGCTCTCTGTGGTAAGCTGTAAAGCAACTTCTGCATCTTCCAAGAGGCCCATTTCATAGCAGAGCTTAACTTAGCTACTCAGAAGTACTCTTTGGACGAGCTTTGTTTTTCTCTTTTAAGGAGTAAGCAAAACAAAACCTGGAGAGAAGCTTTTGATCGAAGTTATTCTCTGTTGTTACCTTCTGTGTTTTCCTATGGGCAGTTTTACCTGATGCCTGTGATAAAATGGAGTTTTGAATTCAGATCTGTCAAACTCCATGATAATGCTCCTTTTGCCCTTGAGATTGGCACTGGTTGGAGCTGTGGAGATGTTCTCCAGTGATAAGAGTTGAAGTTTCTTTAAATGTCAAAATTATTTAGGAGGTTCTGAATCATTAATTTAGACTTGCATAGTGTTTTGTATTATGCTTATGCAGGAAAGTGTTTTCTGTCACTTGATAGATAAAAGCCCATTTAACAAATGTTAAAGAGTTGAAGCATAAACTTATTTTCAAATGAAAATTTACCTTAATCAGATGGATTAATTTCATTTGCAGCTGCAAGTCGCATTTTCTGCTTGTTAGTAGTGTTTTCAATAATTGCCTATTTGTAGGGCTAATGTTCTAAATGAGATAATAAAACTGTTTTTTGATCTTAGGAACAATTGCTAAAACTGACCGTAACAAACAAGTGCTGGATAAACTGCAGGTGGAACGTGAAAGGGGAATTACAGTTAAAGCACAGTCTGCATCTCTCTTTTACAGTTACGAAGGAGTAAACTACCTCTTAAATCTTATTGACACACCAGTAAGTTAAGTACAAACAGTGTTTCAGTCACACAAAGCTATATGTCTTTATATTTATAAATAGGACTTAGCAGATTTTACTTCTTGTGTTTATTCAATGCACTCTTTCCTTTTGTTTTATTTATTTAGTTAAGAATTATGTTTTGTATGAACAGATATACAAACAAAAACCATCATAAGGTAGATATCTTTGCAAAGGACTCTAGAAATATGTGAACTTATGAATATTAATTTTTTCCACAGGGCCACGTGGATTTCAACTATGAAGTTTCACGGTCACTGTCTGCCTGCCAAGGTGTCCTACTTGTAGTAGATGCAAATGAGGTGCAGTTCTTAATTTTTGTTTTCTCCTTGGAATTTCAGCAGTTTCTCTAAGCAAGCTAGAGAGAAGTTTAGTATGTTTCAACCTTTCCATTAGTATTTTTTAGTAGTCTAGCTCCATAAAAGTATTAATGTTGGAGAAGACTAATGGAAGTTTAAAAAAAAAGCTGTAGGCAAATACTTTTTAATAGATACTGCAGTGCAATAGCATAGGAACAGAAGCACTGAAGTAGTGAAGAATCGGATGGTGCTTTCTACGTTGCATGAACTTTGCAAGTGACAGTCTGGAGAGCTTACAGCTGTTACACTATATGCCTTTGATTATCTTTATTTTCTTGTTGGAGTGTGATGATTCATTCAGACACGCTTGGTTTAGCTAGTTGCCTGTAATACATATCTGGCAACATTAAAGTTATTGGTCAGATTAAAAATTAATAAAATTGCAAGCCAAATGTGAATAAATTCAAAAATTTGGAAAACATCAGAAGTTTTAAAATCAGTAGATCAGTAGTTTCTTCACTGATATTTCTGGAGAAGCAGATGAGCTAGGAAGTAAAATGTTCATGAAATGATGTCCATGCAAATTTCATAAACTTATTCAGTGCTAGGAGGGAATTGAAGTCAAAGATCTCTGTTGTACTTTTATTTGTATTGTTCTAAAACATTTTAATGAGTCAATTACTGCAGTGGAATATGAGGATTATGGAATCAGGATTTTAAATAAGGACACATTCTCACAGAGTATTTGATGATAATTTCCTCTATGGCCTGTGTAATATGCCTCAGACAGGAAGATTCCACATTAATTTCTTTAATGCATGTTTTCTAGGGTATTCAGGCTCAGACAGTGGCAAACTTCTATCTTGCTTTTGAAGCACAACTTGCAATAATTCCTGTCATAAACAAGGTAATAAGATTGTAGTGTTTCAAATTAAATAGTTGAGATGTGTAAATATATAGAGGATTACTAAGAAAGTTATCTTCAAATAGGATCATATAATGAAAAATTAACAAGTATATAACAACAACTTCTTGTCTTTAATTATTGCTGGGAATTCCTGTTTTTTTCATGAAATGCATGTACAAGCATTTTTGTGAGCAACAATGAAAAATTATTTATGGAATCTGTTGAGTCAAGTTAAGAAGCCTTGTATAATATATCTTGATATCTGAACCACTGTTCTGTTTCTTTTTTATTTTTTATTGTGGGGAATATTCAAATGAGTTTTTACAAAAGTAATTTAAAAGTTCTTGCAATTATGATCATTACATTTTTCCATATAGTTTATTTTTTGTTGTTGTTAATGATGACACATAGGGGTAGCAGCTCAATATAAAAACTGTAATCTTAATTACAAAAAAAAAATCAAATGTAGCGTTTTTTACAATGTTTATAATCTGTGATTGGAATAACAGGATTAGTTAGTATTTAGTTTAAATGTGGTTATACATTGTACTTAATTTTCTACCATAAACAGCATAGGTAGGATTTGCGCTTTCAAAATACTATGTAAAATAAAAATGTTACCAGCTCTTGGATAAAAGTTTTTAACAAAAAATAATTATAGTAGGGATCCTTCCTTTAATCAAGCAAGGAAGACTTTTTCTAAAATGATCAATTGCAATTTTATAGTAATAGCCTGTAGTTTTATTTATGAATTTGTTTCCGCTGAATAGCTGAACTTATTTTAGGCTTGCAAAAAACCCTTTCTTGTCTATTTTTCTATAAATCATTTGCACTAAGACACAGTAGTGAAAAATTCTTGATACGTATCTTTTCCTGAAAATGCTTAGTATTTACGAGTAAAGACATGAGGAATCCTTCACTTGTGCATTTGGGAACTACAATTCTGGATCATACGTAAGATGTCATTGCCTGTACATTTAGTAGTTTGTTGTTTTTCAGATTGACTTAAAGAATGCAGACCCTGAAAGAGTTGAAAAACAAATTGAGAAGCTCTTTGATATCCCTGTTAATGAATGTATAAGGGTAAGATCTCTTGACTTATTATAATACGGCTGATTGTATTCCCGTATCTACTTTGTATACAGATCTTTCATTAGCTATGCAATAAATCAGCAGGGTATTGTCTGTCTGTTTTTGTTTGACCTATTATATGAATTTCTTTAGAGTTTGTCTCCTGAAAAACCAGAACAGATAAAATAATTCTCAGTTAAAAACTGTAATGTGTCATGGTGAATGGCATCATGTGACACTTTAACAGGTACTGAATGAGTGTAAGACACATGTCTTATAAAATTGTTGTTGGGCTTGTTTTAGATTTCTGCTAAACAAGGGACAAATATTGAAAAAGTTCTTGAAAAAGTCATTGAGAAGATTCCACCGTAAGTTATTTATTTTACTTAAGATGTCTTGTGAGGCTATCTAGGAAACCATGAATTGCATTTATACAGTATCTTGGCAGTAGTTTTGCATTTAATATACATCTGATTATAAGTCAATAGTTTATAAGGAGATGTGGAGTAAACCTAGTTTCTGAGCTGGAAAAGTTAGCTTTGAATTGTAAATCAGAAAAAATGACCCTTGAGATTTTAGATACCTTTAAAATAAATCAATGTATATCTGCTGAAATTCTTGAAATAATAATGAATATCAGTAGAGAAGAATTATTTGTTCTTAAGAAGTGGGGAAAGAAAATGAATTCAGTCTGAAATGAAAAAAAGAGGTGAGCTACTGGAGTGATATTTTTGTGAGTATATAGCTTCCACTTAGACACAAAGGGTGGGGGTGCTTGTTCATTCAATACTGAATGGAAAACTCTCTGCTTAATGTTTTAATAATTGTTTTAAATCTTTTGTGATAGACCCCAATTTAATACTACTGATCCCTTGAAAGCCTTAGTATTCGACTCCACCTTTGACCACTACCGAGGTGTCGTAGCTAACATTGCAATTTTTGGTGGGGAGATTCAGAAAGGGCACAAAATTGTGTCTGCGCATACAAATAAAAGATATGAAGTTAATGAAGTAGGAATTCTGACTCCAAATGAACAGCCAACACACAAACTGTAAGTAAAAAAATTTCTTTCAATTGAAGAAATCATAATTTGTTGTAAGATACCAAATCTGTTTGTGTTCAGTTTTTTAACTTTTGATTTTTCTATTGCGTGGTAGAGGCTGTTTTTTTGTGGATTGTTATGATGATTTGTAATTGAGTGCTGAATGTCATGCTGAGACAGAAGCTTTAGGGGACTGCTCTTTGGGCACAGCTGGTGGGAGGGGGTCATTTTATCAATGTACATGCAGTATATGAAACATCTGGACAGCTAGTTCTTCTTAGACTACATTTGATATTCAGCTGTCCAATTTATTTCTAGGATCTACCTTGCTTGAGAGAGGAAGGGAATGGGGCTTCATCTTAGTTATTGCTGCAGCATATTTTGAGGGTGGAAAACTTTAAATCCATGAATGCAACAGCTTCCAGAAACTGTCTCATCATGGCAGCAGTGGGAAGAAAATCAGGTACACTAGAATCAGTGAAGAAGCATTGTCAATTTGCATCCAAGTACACATCAATGACTTTTTTGGGAGGTTCTTAAATGAGAGACTGCGTTACAGTGTATGGTGGGTTGAATCCAGCCAGTAACTAGGTACCCAAACAGCCGCTTGCTCACTCCTCCAACATGAGTGGAGTGTGGGAGAGAACTGGGAAAACAGAAGTAAGGAAGAACTCATGGGTTGAGATAAAGACGGTTTAACGAGTGAAAGAAAAAGAAAAAAGAGGGGGAAAAAATTGATGCAAAGGCCCTCATCCACCAGCTCCCACTAGCAGTCTGATATCCAGCCAGTCTGTGAACAGTGGCTGCATTGAAAAGACTACACTCTTTTATTTTATTGCTGAGGGTGACATGTGGCATGAAATACGCCTTTGGTCATTTTGGGTCTGCTGATGTGCCTGTAATAGCTGCCAGTCTGTAGTCTGTTTGCTGGGAGGGGCACAATGAGAAATGGAGAAAGTCTTCATGCTGTGCAAGCGCTATTCAGTTTAAACACTGGTGTGGTATTAACACCAATATTGTTACAAATCCAAAACATGGCACTTATATGAGGCTGCTGTTAAGCAAGTTAACTCCATCCCAACCAAAACTAGTACACTATGTTTTCATCTGCCACGAGTCCCTTTCCTAACAGCATAATATACTGAGAGAGGGTATTTGTCTTTGTTGTTTCTCCCATTTAACATATGAAAGTAGCTGTGGTGGTAGCTGATAACTGTTCTGTCCTCTGCCATAGATTCTCAGCAAGTTCCTTCTATCTCCAGCTTTCAAACTGAGAGTAGCACAGTATTAAAAATCCAGAGCTGACTGTGCTGTTTAATTGTAACAAAAGTACAGTTAAGTGAGTCAACAGATGATTCGTCCCTTGAGACAAAATTTGTGACTCAGAGAAGTAACAGCTTAAATGTGGCTTCTTGGACTGTTTACGGGCTCACGGGGGGTGATTTGTCTGAATTTCCAACTGGGCTACGTGATGTGGGGAAAAATAGTGGAAACATTTATAATGCCAAGGAGTGTGTCTATGTAATACCAATTCTTTTCAGATATGCTGGACAGGTGGGCTACCTGATTGCTGGAATGAAAGAAGTAACAGAAGCCCAAATAGGAGACACACTGTTTATGTATAAACAGCCGGTGGAGCCTTTGCCTGGCTTTAAGTCAGCGAAGCCAATGGTTTTTGCAGGTGAGGAGAAAAATAACTAAAAGGGAATCACTTTTTTTCTGGTAGCAAGAGCAGGAGAGCTATTAGAGCTTCTAACATGTATATAAGAGTTGTGAGAATTAGAATTTCACTGAAATGAAGCTACAGAGGCACGTGCCATTTATATAGCTCTTTATGACTCAACAGGCAAGATTGTTGCAGGCTGGTTTTAGATGACTACAATACTAAGGTATATTTCTAGCCATTAATATTCCTTCTAGTACCTATAACTCTTTGTATCTAGAAAAGAAGGATTAATATTTTCAAAAATGAAGTCCTTTTCTTCTTTGAATTCTTCATCTTGATAACCAATATTTTTTGTAGTTATTTACGATTAGTTCTGTTAGACTATTGCTGCCACCTTTAGTAAATTACTGCACATGCTATGGAAGACAGCTTTAGAAAGAAAGAAATTCTGTTATTTGCTTTCTAGATTTGTTTTGAGAGATCTTAGTTGATCTGTGTCATGGAGATTACGCTGTCAGTGAATGTAGAAGGGAAAAGTGTAATCCTGTAAACAGTGTGGGTTTTTTTGTGTGTGCATGTGTGTTGCTTCCTGCACATTATTAGAGCACAACGATGTCAAAAGTGGAACCTATTTCAAGCAGTAATTATACAATCAACTGTTTTTATTCATTTTTTTTAAATTACAGGAGTATTTGCAACTTTTATTTGGCACTTTTTTTCTTCATGTGCACTCTTACCTGCTGAAGGAGCATTTCAGTGACATTTGTCTTCTTATTTATTAATACTTCGTTGTATGGTTACATTGTACACCTGCAAAAAAAATGGTTATACTCAGTAATATACTCATCTTCCACAGCTATGAAGAAGTAGATGAGTACAGTATGCCTACTATTATGGTTTGAATGCTAATTTCTGTTTTTCTGATTTATTGTAATTTAATGTTACCTTAATAAGATTTTAGAAAAAAAAATGCTTATATTGTTTTTCAGATTGAAAGAGTAAAATTTCTAGTTGTAACAGAAAGCAAGCTATTTCTGGTTTTTTTTTAATTGTTACTGTTTATTACTGCTCATATTATAAAGGTTAGTATGCAGTAGATCAAGCTCCATCACAGAATGTTTATGTAATATATTTTGACAGGAATGTATCCTGTAGATCAAACAGAATATAATAATCTTAGAAGTGCTTTGGAAAGGCTGACATTGAACGATTCCAGTGTGACTGTTCATCGTGACAGTAGCCTTGCCTTAGGAGCTGGATGGAGGTGAGGCTTTTATACTATTTTCATATGTCAATTCAAAATTATAGTTGAAATGATTTCAAGATTAGGAGCTTTAATTCAGTTTAATGATAGGTAAAGATGAAAAGTATTTTATTTTGTTTTGTTCTGTATTCACATAGATTATGCAGTTTGTTGTGATTGATTTTTTTTTGGCTTTTAGGGACTCACTGTTCATTTCAGGACTTCCATTTAGTCTTTTATAGATCCTTTGCTGTGTCTGATACTGCCAGACCAGCAGTGTGAACATACTGGAGTGATCAGCAAATTACTTGACCAATATGATCTTTTTTTCTGCCAGGTTGGGTTTTCTTGGTCTTTTACATATGGAAGTTTTTAATCAACGTTTGGAGCAAGAATATAACACATCTGTTATTTTGACTGCACCTACTGTTCCATATAAAGCTGTTCTTTCCTCAGCGAAGTTGATAAAGGTATGTATGTAAACAGCGACTTAAGAAACACCTACAGTTTTGAAATGCAGAATAGTACATTATTTTATGGTAAACATTTGAATCACTGATATTTAACTTAAAACTTATTTTGAGTTGTTCTTTTTTTTAGGAATGCTGACTTTCTTTCCCCTTTCCACTTTAAGCACTTTCTTTTTTAAATATCTTACCCCTGGCCTTGATAATGGGAATAAAGGACAGTGTACAATACCTCCTCCTTTTCTATCTTAGTAATAGCTTTTATCTCAACACACGAGTCCTACTTTCTTGTTGTTTTTCCTGATTCTCTCTCCCATCCCACAGCAAAGAGCTGCGTGGTACTCAGCTGCTTGCTGGATTTAAACCATGATGTCTTCCAAACTTTACCAGTCAGAAAATATTACAGCTTTTAGGAATAGCTTGTAATGCTACTGTAGACTGGTAAGAATTGGTGAAGATGAGTCAGTTTTTGAACAAAGTGAAACCGCCATGTTCAAAGCTTATTGAACTGATTGCAGTTAAAATTCCTGTGTTTTGAGTTTGAGAGAAAGCTGGACTGGAGAGCATCTGTTGACAGAGGAGGCTGCAAATAGGCAGACTCCTTATTACTTAACTCTGAACTATCTCTAAACACTATAGAAAATCTGAACATTCCAAATTTGCATAAGAGAAGTTGCAGTACCTGCAACATGTGAGACACAGACCTGTTTTTCTTTGCAGTTATTTTGGTTTCTTCCTTAGGCAGTGTGCCTGCTATGAATTAAGTAGTTAGAATCGTTGTTGCATTAAGTGATTCTAGATTGCTGGTCTGAGACACCAGAACCAAGTTTTCAGGTTTTCAAACAGTGCAGGTCCTTGTTAAGAAACACTGCCTTGCCTAGTGGAAGTGAAATAATCACTTGCTTTGATGTGCAGAGGTGTTGTACACATACTGTAAGAACCATGACTTTCCTTGTGTCTTTACTCCAGAAGGATAATTCCTGCCCTAATGGAATGTTGGACTAGAAAAGCTAGGTAATGGGAACACTTGCAAAGAAATCAAAAACTTAACTTCTAAACCCACTTTGACTTGTAAGGGAGCCTGAACCCAAAGTTATGCTTACAGAAAAATGTCCCCATCATCAAGCTACAGAATACTTGGAACAGGTCTTGTGTTGAACCTGTGCTTTATACAAGGGTAAGGATGTAGATAAGGAGATGGAGAAGCCTTATCAAGATAAAGTAATAGGGAATATCCTTGCTCTACAGGCAAGAGACAGATGGAAATTCACTGGATAAAATGCTTAAAAAGCAACTAAAGGAAAATTGTTGATTTTTTTTTTTAGGAGTATGGTGATTCAGAGATTACTATTATCAACCCAGCTCAATTTCCTGATAAACATGCAGTGTCTGAATATTTGGAGCCAACTGTTCTTGGCACTATTGTAACACCTCAGGAATATATTGGGAAAATAATTGTTTTGTGTCAGGTTAGTATACTGTGGTATACTGTTTTAGTTTTTGATAATGATGTAGTAGATAATAATATAGTAGATAATGGTTGGCAATAATTCTTAATTTTTTTTATGGAAAATAAATACAAAATTACTCCTGAGCTACGAAGTCTTTATATTGAAACTTAGTGTTCAAGCTCAGTGACAATAAAGTACCTGCTTGAGCACTGTGTACTAGAAGAGTTCATAACTAGATATCTTTCAGGATAAAGAAAGGAATCTGCAGCAGGACCGTAAGATCTTCTGGTTTTTTGAATCTGCTTTGTATTTATTTATAGAAAATATTTTTCAAGGGGAACTGAAACAATTTTTATTTCTCTAGGATCGTAGGGCAGTCCAGAAAGAAATGTTGTACATTGATGAACATAGGGTTATGCTAAAGTACCTTTTTCCACTGAATGAAATCGTGGTGGATTTTTATGATGCTCTTAAGTCTCTGTCTTCTGGCTATGCAAGGTAATTACATCCTCTCTTTCTTTCTTCTTATTCCCCCTTCCCTAGACTATGAGGAGGAAATGAGAAAAGATCTGAAAGTATGGAAGGGCACAAGAAAAGAATATTTCTTTATGATAGTGCTGCAGTATTAGTGTTTGATTCCTTTGACATCTAGGATGCTCGTTGTATAATAGCTTTGTTGAAGGGAACTTTAAGGAATTTCGAAGTGGCACTTCCAAGTATTTGAATAAACTCTTTAAGAGGCTGCAGTAAATATATGGATATCTGATTTACCTTGCTCAGCAGCAGATGATGTGTTCTGCTTACTTGGAGACAAGATTTATATAAACGTTGAGTTCAATTTTGAATAATGGTGACCTACTTAAAGACTTTAAAAACTGTGCTCCTATTTTAAAGGAAGTTTAAGTGTTTAATTAAGAAGTGTTTACAAAACTTAAGATTTATGGAACAAAGAATGCAGAATACCATAATCATTAACTTCTAAATTGCTTTTGTTTAGTTTTGATTATGAAGATGCAGGCTACCAGGCAGCAGACCTTATCAAAATGGATATTCTTATAAATGGAAATCCAGTTGAAGAACTGACAACTATTATACACAAGTAGGTCAAGTAGGTTGGCTGGATTCTCTGTTCCAAAGAATTAAAACTTACTTACATTTTCATTGTGTATTAATATGTATTATTAATATATGATAAATGCATGTGAAAATAGCATTGAAGATTTCACTAAATGACCAACTTCTGGAGAAGATCTCAAATAGAAAGGCATTTTATAATAGGAAAGATAAGTGCTAAATACAGTGTTCCTGTGGTAATGTGGAAAGAAGGCATGCAAATATAAATGCAAACTGACGATCCTTTGAGGTGCTGGAAAAAAATTCAAGACTGACCAGTCCAGGAGATGTGCTATGAATCATTTATGGTGTATACTACAAAAAAACTGGAAAAGTTTTATTTTTATGCCTCCAGTAATTCCTATTCTGTACAAGTTTTCCGTTATCTCGTCTTTAGTTAGAGTACCAGGAAAATGTAAATATTTACTGATTTTAATCATCTCAGAAACTGCTTGCTGAAATGATTCGATTTCCATGAGTTTCTCAGGAATTACTCATCTGCTGGTGAAAAATAATCCCTTTCTATTTTCCAGCCTCTCCCTTTGCTTTCTTCTCATGAAGTCTATGTTAGTCTCCATTATATGGCTTCAGGATCCCATTTTAGTAATCCTGATATTAACTTCAACTTCTTTTTGTTTTTCTTTTGTTTATTCAAACACTAGCTTGTAATTGCAAAAGTAAATTAGTATATTATCTGATTTATCTATGTATACTTTATATACTACAATTCTGAAATTCTGGAATTTAGAAGGTTGAAGTAGGAAAATGAAACCCTTACCTTGTTGGGAAAAATAATTGTGCAGGAGCAGAATAAATTTCTACTATATACTTGATTTATAACATGTTTTTCATAAATATGCAGTTCAGTAATGTATGAATACAGTGTTTAGCAAATTGGAAAGATGCAAAAATGAGTGGCCAGCCTTGTAGAATTATTGCTTTAGTGTTAAGTGTGAATATTTTAGAGGAAAGAGAGTCATTTGTTCTCAGTGGCTTTTGGAAGTATAAATTTTATAGCTTCTTTTGACCTTTTGTCATTTTTTTTTCTTTCCAAAATCTGCAGTATATGCAGAGGCTGAATATAGTTGGATAACTTTTTTATTACCGATTGCTAAAGTAAATTTTTTTTGCATTGTTATTTAGAAATTTATTTTCAAAATGTTTCTGTAATAGGTAATCTTTTGACCTTTCATGCCTGCCCTCTTGAGCTTGTAGTTAAAAAATAACATTTGAAACTGTGAAATTATTCAATAAAGCTTCAGTGTGATAGATTATCAGAATATTTATTACAAATATCATTAAAATTTTAATGAAAACCTTCTGTTAGTGGAGTCTTATCACTTTTTTGTGTGAAATGGGTAATGTACAGAGACCAGTCATTGAAGTCTGCATTTTAAAATTATCATCTGGTCAGTTTAAGAATATAAAAAGATAAAAAGTTTCATTAAAATCGTTTTCTCAAACATATTGATCTATGGATGTATGTGTTTTGGGGGTTGTATGACTGTTTCTGAAAGGAATAACTTCTGAAAACTTTCTTTTTAGTGATAAAGCATATACTACTGGTAAATTCCTGTGCGAACGTTTAAAAGATGCTATACCTAGACAATTATTTGAAATAGCCATCCAGGCTGCTATTGGCAAGAAAATAATTGCGAGAGAAACGTAAGTTAAACTGTTCTTTACCTCTTCTTGATTTAAGCTATTTTAAATATGAACTGTCTTTCCTAGTTCTACATGTTACAATACTTAAAATCTACAGTAAAATATTTTTCTCATATGTACTCCTAGAACTCTTGAGGAAAAAAAATCACACTTCCGAGCTGTGACTGTGAATAAGGACTTAATGTAAAATTAATTGAAAATAATCATTTTACTTTAAATTGCCTGTGGTCAGCATTGCACTTAATGGGCAGAGTATAACTTGTCACACTGATGTGTCCACGTTTTTGGCCATGAAAAAGGTGTTTTTTTTACTGTTGAATATGATTTGCTGAATGTGAAGTAGTTTCCTCTGGCAGAATCATCAAAAAATTCCACCACCAACAACAAAAAACAAAAACAAACCACCTAAACTGTGGTATTGTAAAGGAAATGTGCAAGCTGAGCAAGTACAGCTATTTCTTATCATCGGTTGCTTCTTTTAAAGCAGACTGTTTTCTTGATTGTTTTATTTCATGTCATGGTTTTGCTCTTGCTGTTATAAATTACATTTAAGTTGTGGTACCAGAATTAGAAGTGGGGATCCAAGCAAAGATTCTTTAAGAATGTTTGCATATGTGCTATATAGGCACATATGAAGCATGAATGCTGTAGATAGTAGCAGGTAGATAAAAGACAATATTTTAGATTTTATGTATTACGCACCTTAAGATATATTTCTCAAATTAAGAAACATAAATTACCATCTTTAAACATGTTAAAAACAAGTTTAAAGCATTATCTTCTGTCTACCATATATGAAAATGTCATGATTCTGTTGCTTTTTAAGAATGTAGCAGAACAACAGCGCTCAGCATTTTGACAAATTGCTGTTTAGCTTCACTATAGGAGTTGCTCTATTGTGTTAATATGTATGGTATTCTATTTTACAGACTGAAAGCTTACAGGAAAAATGTTGTGGCAAAATGTGTAGGTATTTTTTTTTTATTCCAGTGCATGTAAACCTAAGAGTCTTACAGGTGTGATAGGCCTGTCCTTCCTTAGAAACCGTATGAAGATATGTTCTGCTTGTGCTCCAAAATCTCAGTGGAATATTAACAGATGCTCTTAAACTTTTACTTTTAAATTCAACTTCTGTAACCTTTGCTTGGTGCTTGCAGTATATCAGAAAAAGCAATGGCTTTCTCAAAGTGCATACTCCGTGTGACTGTTCACTCCTTTCTGCTCAACATGTTATAATATTTATAGACATAATAAGCATGCGTGCACACATTTAAGTACAGTAAAGCACTTCTTTAGAGACTGGATTGCAAAAATCTTATCTGAAGTTAACATGTTGAAGAGATTAAACAAATGTCCCTTTCTCATAGCTAATAAGAATTCTTCTGATGGGAACTTAGGTTGGATGGTATCTATCTCATCATACAGTGTAAGGGTTGAGTAATTTGGATGTAAGCACCTAGTGATAGTCAAGATGCTCCAGTGGGTCAGAGCTGACATTGTGTTGCTGTACTAAATGGATTTGAATAGCTTATGTAAGAATATTTACTATATAAAACATATAAATGAATCTACCTTTAATTCTCTAACTGAAAGTGCTCACTTGCTCCCATTCTTTTTAACTACTCTTCTCTTGGGATAACTGTTGAAAGAATAAAGTAATTATATTTTATATTATAAACTAGCCTTTCTGAATATTTTGTTTAATCCCTTGAGTTTATAAAGCATTGTAGCTTAATAAAATATTTTTCCTTTTCATAGTATGGTGGAGACATTACAAGAAGAATGAAGCTTTTAAAAAGGCAGGCAGAAGGGAAGAGGCTGATGAGAAAAATTGGCAACGTGGAAATACCAAGAGATGCCTTCATACGTGTCCTAAAGAGACAGCCTGAGAAATAAGTTAGTGATATGCAGCAGATTATTGTCTTAACTTCTTAGAGACAGTAAGCATACTTGAATTAATGTATAATTTATCACTGTGAGAGGGAACAGCTGACTTAAAATGATATAAATTAAGTGGGAATATAAATTGAAAGGACTTTGTACTTAAATTATATGTATATTATAATGAAATTAAAGCTATTTTATTTGAATTTTCTGAATCTGAAAGCTTATTATAACTTCATGAAAGCTCAATGCAGAAGCTTGAGAGCGTTAAGAGCACAAGAAAACAGCAACTGGGGCAAAAAGTTTATGAAAATAGTTTGTCTATCCATGAATTCTGTGTGGTGTTTTTTTTAAGTCTGAATTGTTGCCACAAAAATATCAAGCTATTCCCTGTCTTACTTGCTGAAGGTTCTCATCAGGAAATAATGTTGGGAAATCAGGAAAAACAGATTATGTATTTCTCAGCAAGTAAGACTGATTCAAGCCTTAAGGATTTCCTTTGGGTCATGTCTTGACAAGCTGTTAATGCTGACATGCTAAAAGCTGTTGGTGAGTTCTTTGAAACTAGTGAAAAATCTATGCATGAACTTCACTTTAGGAAAAGCTTATCATTATAGTAATAGTCAGATAAAAGATACTCTTACCTTTAAATTAATCTGCAAGTGCAAAACTTGACTGAAATGACCTAATATGTGAAGCCATTCTTACCCATATTTCACTGGCCAAGACTTAGGCTAGAATATAGTTATGTAATACTTGCTGCTCATGATTTTTTTTTCTGAAAAGACAAGTGTAGGCTGTTCAGCGCAAACTTCAGATGAAATTATCTACCAAAATAAGAAATTCAACTAGCAGTCTGGGCAGATAATTCAGTATTTACGTTGTCTTGTGTTAAGACTATACTTGCTTCAAACAAATATTTCAGTTAACCTTTTTTATATTGACAAATTTTTTTTAATCATTTAAGGCAGCAAATACATTTTGTAGTTTAGGGTCTGTTTAATTAGTCTGGTATAAACTAATAAGAATTCTACTCTTCAGAAAGCATCTTGTAAGCCACTTTTTTTTTTTTTTAAGAAAAAAAGCACAAATCTAGAGCAGCAAAACAAGAACAAGTCATTAACATTTAAATGAAAAACTAAATTCAAGTTAGGCTCTGTCAGTGGATCACAAAAGTCATAATAAAAAAACACAGTTCTTTCTTACAGGAAGAAGACAAAATACTTATCCTCTCCCCTCTGTCTTAGAAAGAGAACAATTTGGAAAGGGTAGATTTAGATTTTACTTATTCAGAGTAGGAAATAACATTCCTTGTGACAGTTCAATATTTATAGCAATACAGTAAGAGGTAATTATTACAGAGTGATTAACAGTAGACTTTAATACAAGATCATTTAAATTTGTAGACTTCGTGTTCCTGTAAGTTAACCTCTTTCCAGGCATTTAATGACAACATCCAATACAATTAAACAGGTACATCCAGAAAAGGAACATCTAGATTTTTCCTTTACATATAAAGCTCAATTACTAGAAGTATAAAAATCCTAAAGTAATTTGAAATACATGAGAGGAAAAAGTGCTATGGCAGACATTTAATGTAAGTAACCAGAGTAAGTTATAACACTTTCAAGAATCGGGTGCATTTTTTAGGCACTGTTTTTGTATTTTTATTTGCCTGAACTGTACAGCAGGACTTGAGATGCCCCAAAACGGTTTGTGTAAGATAAATTTAAGGCAATCAAGTGCAAAAGCTCAGTGTGCATTATGTATGTAAACAGAACATTTCATAGTAGAAATTGTACAGCTATTACAAGTCCATAGTATTTAACAAAGGCCAAAACCATTCTGCCTAGAAATACAAATGCAAAGTGTAGTTGCACTAACGGAGGCCTCAATTACAGATTACTGGAAATAAAATATCATTTCCTCTAACAGGCAGATGCAGTGCATTGCTGTGCTAAAATAAGTGCTTTGTCCCACCCCCCTGCACCCCCATATAACATGCAGTCTCCCACAAGTTTGTTCTGTTCCATTTAGTTACTGTAACAGCCAACACCAGAGTTCTAAATATTGAAGCAAAATGCACAACACCAAGTAGAGATGGAATGTGAATGTACAGATATTGGACCTTTTAAAAAAAATACAGTACCTAGGATTTCCCATTTTAAACAGTTTTCAATATATTGCATAGCAGCCAATGCATCTGCTACCTAAAACTGTTGCTGTTGACCCACATGCAGTTCCTCTTCAATTCTTCTTTCAGTTTTCTTTCATACTGTACAGTGGGTCCACGAGTTTATTGTGCACATGCATTAAACCTTGAGGGGAAAGCAACAATGCCAGCTTTACATCATTTTTAAGATGCTTTTTCCAACATGTCTTTCTAGCCATACTTTATTTGGAGCTAACTTCAAAGTATACATTTCAAACAGTTCACTGAAAAGTGAGAGGAGGGTTATTCTAAATAGTTTAAAATCAAAAGTAATTAGGACAATATATATACTAATTATGTATTTTTTCCTGTATCACTTAAATATTATTGCCATCTTCAGTATAAACTAAACAAATGAGACAACAATGACCACAGGCCAGTTAAAAAGATCTGGAATACTTTCAAATCAATTAAACACCTGAGAGATACACATCTCTCTCTTTTTTTATTAATAAATGCTTAACAGCAACACATACCAGAGTGTTGTAACAGTCAGATTTACACATACTAATAATTTTACAGCTTGAGTTACAATATTCTAGCACTGTGATATCTTTGTAACTAAGTGTCCTTCTGGACCCAGACAAGAAAAACCAAGCAGCACAGAGGCTGCTAATGAAGATACAGAACTGGAGTAAGTTGAACTATTTCCTAATCTAACAGGTTGGGGTTTTTTTTTGATCATACACAAATATCCAAATCATCCACAGATGTGACTGAGGTTGTGGTTTTTAACCCCCCTGGAAAATTTTGCAAAGAGCTGGGAAGATCAATTAAAAAGTCATGTTGTTTACTTTGTTACAACTTAGTAAAAGTGTTACCTACAAAGTGTTACTAATGTATTTCATTCAGTCACTGGTACATTTTTTAACCTTATTTAACCTTACAGACTGGTAACAGTATCTGATCAACATTCTCAGTCTTGGAAGAGCCTGGTTTAGAACCAAACCGAGGATTAGCTTCTAAGACTACAGATTTAAGAAATAAGCAATATTAAAAGCAGAGATTCTTTAAAACCATGAAAGAAATCTGGCAATAAGTGCACATTTTAATAGTCATCTGCAGCAAAGATGAATTACCCTTGTTATATCACATATCCGGCAGCAAACAGACCTCACAGTCTCAATCATTATGCCTATTTTTATTTTCATTATGATGTGTTTAGCTATTTAATAGAAAAGAAAAGTAGATTTGTGTTTTATAATAGATGGCCCGCATAGGTGGCCCATACAGCCATACACTAAAAAGCCAATACACCTAGAAGAGACTGAAAAACCCAGCTCATTTTCATTTCTGGAGATAATGACTTAGCTGCAGACCTTTGTAAATAAATAATTTTAAAAAAATCACTACAAAAACAAACTTATGAAATCAACATGACTGCTTCCTGCTGTGATAAAGAAAACAAAGGGAAAGGTAACCTTCCTTCTGTTTTGCAAAAAGAACACTTAGAGGATCACTTCAGTCTTTAACTGTTTCAGAAAATTAAAAAAAAGGGGGGGGTACACAAGTTATTCTAGCTTTCAGATACAGTGGCAATTTGTTCTCAAAACTGCTTCAAGTTCCCTGGGGTACCCTGAGATTTTTTTTTTTAAATGGTAAAAAATTGTATTAACTGTCTACCAGAATCAGCAGTCATCAAGAACTGTCTAGCTTCCTAAGAAGGAAGCCATCCAACCTGGAGATCAAGATTCAGAAATAATTCCAGGGTTTACTAAATACTGATTTCTCCATTTAAAAAAAAATAAAAAAAAAATAAAAAAAAAGAAAGAAAACTCCTCAAACTCCACTGACTCATGAATAGGGAAAATTAAGCCAGGAAAAACAATGTGAGAATTCTATTGCTTTGTATGTATTACAGGGTAATTAAATATGTGTCAATAGTACATATTCATACACCGTAGCCCTTAGTTTTCTGTGAAGCAATGTTCAGTATCAGTGTCATTCATACATAATAATTCTATTATAGTAGTTCATGTATTTCCCAAGCAAAGCTTTTGTTTATTTGGATACAGGATAACGTTTAATGTCTTAAACTCAAGCAGTTTAAGAGGTTTATCTTTGAAAAAACACTGAGTACTACCTAGCAGTGTGACACATGTGAAGACTGCCCCCTCTCCCTAATATGTATCAAAGAACATACTGAAAAATCCAAAATTAGAGTTAATTATAAATGATATCAGTATAAAGTCACATTAACACCAGATTTTACTATCATCTACAGACACTTATGAGATTTTTTTTAGAGCATTATATCACTGATGACAGCCTTGCTGCCAGGTGCCTCAACTACCACAAAAATCCACACCAGTAAGAAAGGTGGCTAATATATACAACCACACTTGCTGTGCTAATACAGCTGGGAGAAAGCTATTTTGCTCAGCTTCTACAGTCTTAGTTAAATATAATTAGGTCTGGGAACACTGAGTTACTATAGGAAATCCAAACTTGAAGCTTGCCTCAATATACCTACTACAAATATGAAAAGCATAGTTGCGCAATGCATTAAAGCCTACATATATTGCCATGTAAATTGCACTGTATGAAAAGTGACCTCAGCTGATTTCAAAGTCGGCATCTTCAACATAGTTGAAGCTTACTGGACAGTATATTACAAGTTACTTAACTGGAAAGACATCATAGCAAAGTCAGCATGAAATATATCAGGATTAAAAGAAAATTTGATATAATTGAAACCTTCCAGTATACTTGAAACTCATTCTGGAACACCATATTGTTGGTGTTTTATATACAAATGAAGTTTATATTCTGTTGCTTCAAATGGGAAGTAAAGGAAGTATTTTATTCAAAGGAGATTTGTCAAATATTTATGAAATGACACTGTACTTTCATATGTAAGAAACACAAGTTACATCTCCCAGCACTTTCCCACTCACAGTGTAGAAGTTATAATGTAATGTATTCAACATTTAGTATTTTATGTTAGCTGTGTAGTGTGCCAGAAGGCCCCAACTTCATATAATTTTGTTATTTTTAAATACGGGTAACTTCTGATTCAGTGCTCACCTTTAAAGTACTTCACAGTTTTAACTCTTAGTTCTAAAGTAGCATCTTCATCACACACAAAGATAGTACGAGGGTGCTGCTGGAAAGCAGAAACTGTCCACATATGATTGACACCTTCTTCAATAGCTTTGTACAATGCAAAAGCTTTATGTGCACCTGTTATAAGGATCATCACCTGCAAAACAGAAGTCCTTTTACCTTCAATCCCCATATCAACACAAACTAGTCTTGAAAACAGATACATGCAACTAGAACTAAAGATGTTCTTACTTCTCTAGCATCCATCACTGTACCCACACCAACTGTTAGCGCCATAGTTGGTACTTTAGATAAGTCTCCATCAAAGTATTTAGCATTTGCCAAAATGGTGTCCATTGCTAAAGTCTTTAATCTTGTTCTTGAAGACAAACTCGATCCGGGTTCATTGAATGCAATGTGGCCATCTGGACCAATGCCTTTTCAAAGTTAAAGAAAGCAAATCATTCCAGACCTGCGAGTCAGCAAATATCCTCAGACATTGTGAAAGAATAAAAAAAGTTTTAGGATTCATTCTTTTGTTTTGGTTCTCCCATTTTCAACAACGGAACAAAACATTCAAAACTTACTTAAACTACATTATCATTAGAAACTTGGACACCAAGCATTCTGTTCTGGTATTCGTACCAATTCTTTGTTAGTCACAGAACTTTCTTAGACTATAATAGAAAAAACTGGTTTTAACTATGTTCAAAAATCACAACTAAAAAGTCAGTATATTTGTTTCAATCATAACTAACCATAGAGCATTTTCTCATACCTCCAACAAACAGATCAATCCCTCCTGCTTCTTCAATTTTCTTTTCAAATGCATCACATTCCACCTGTAAGTCTGGAGCGTTCCCATCAAGGATATGAGCATTATTTGGATCTATGTCAATATGTTTAAAGAAGTTATTCCACATATATGAATGATAGCTCTCTGGATGATTTCTGGGAAGTCCTGAAATCATTTACAGTCAAATTAACATATTACAAGATTTAATCAATCAGCTTTAAATCTAAAGACTACTCTTTGAGCAGTATGAAATCAGACAAAACAGTATTCAAAATTATACTGAGAAGACAGACTTCTGTTGGCATACACAAAGTAATTTGTTTACATTCACTATGTACTCTTAGTGATATGATGTATACAAGGTCTTTAATAAATGTAGTCACAATGCTATGTGACAATTTTCAAGCACTTTATTTAGCCAAGGATTCATTTAACTAATTAATTGCTTGCATTTTGATGGTTAAATAGAGAAAAATGCCTAAAACACTTCCAGGTACATTACTTTAACACACAAGCTCAAAAATATCACACTTACCTTGTGCTTTGTTAAATGTTCAATGGGTAGTAGGTGGAAAAAAATATATATATCAGTATGCTGTATTCTCAAAAGAAAATAGCACTAGAGCTTACCTACGTATTCATCCATGTTGAAAGTCTTCACATATTTGAAAGAGAGATCTCCATTCTTGTGATATTCTATCAGCTTTTTGTAGCATCCCAAAGGTGTACTCCCTGTTAAACAAAGTTTTCCAGCTATACTCTATATCCACACATTTTCAGTGTATTTAAATCTCTTTATATGCAGATTTTACTGAATGCTTTTCAACATAAAAGAAATTTATTTCTCATTTACTGTTTCTCAGTTTCTCAAATCTTTTCAAAGCTCTTTAAACAGAAAGAGCTCCATGCCTCAAGAGAAACACATTCAAGCATTACCAGAAGTATATTCAACAAATGCAGTATTTTAAATATGGCATTTGTTAGCAATGATGTAAACACAGTTCTAGGTTTAGTCAGTTATTAGGCTTTGAATAAAACTTGCCTGTCGGTAGGCCAAGCGTGAAGTATCTCCCTTGAGCGGGCTTGAACTGGATAATACGATTGCAGATGTATTTGGCTGCCCATTCACTAGCCTGATCATAGTCTTCAAGAATGACAAGCCTCATTATGGCAGCAAGGAATTGTATGATAAAATAAACCTGGAGAAAGTTATTATTATTATTATTATTTTTTTTTTTAAGTAAGCATCACATCAGTAGCTGTAAAACTCAAAGCAGTAAAATTCACCTTTTATACTGACAAAGCATAGTACTAAATAAGAAAATTATTTTAGTTGCATAAAGATACTGCAGTCTTGCAGTCCTAGTTCAAACTGGACTGTCAATCAAAAAACAAGTCACAGAATCCAAGTGATGCATTCCCGTCAAAATACTTACTAAAACTCTCATTTCAATTTAATTATTAAGACCCATAAAGCTCAAAATGGAAGTCACTTTGAACATCAGTCTTTCAATTAGTAATTGTTAGAAACAAGAAGTATATTCTGCTTGAAAGACAAAGCAAACACACGCTAAAGTTGGATCTCGTTTCCTGCAGCCAGCTGAGTGTCAAAAACTTCAAAACCAAGACCCAGAATAACCCCATGCTCCTATATTCAGAAAGAAAATTGGAAATTAACAATTAAAGCTCCTTTTGCTCCTATTCTAACCATAAGAACACTTCAATAAGCCTGTTAACCCAAGAAAAAGAAAAATGTGTTGGAGACTTAACAATTCACAGAAATACATAAGTGAGTTCATATTTTTCTTTGCAATGTAACATTAAACAGAAATTGGTGTAATTCATTCTTTACAGGTTTTGAGTACAGCTACGCTAACAGAATACCTAAACCACATACGCTTGGCAGACACAGCACGTGACAGCCTCCTGCATTCAAATAAAACAGTTTTCCATGAGCTCCTGCTTGGCAGAGAAAGCTAACGAGCTGCCGGCAAGCGAGGCAGTTAAGCCAGACTGCACTACATCCCCGTGCGTACCCAGAAGACACCGCGATGCTACGGGAGAGAGGAACGTCCCCAGGCCGGGGTGGGCGCACTTGGAGGGGAAGCAGCCTACGGCGGACCGCCCCCGCCCGCAGAGCCGGCACGGGCCCCGCGGCCTCCCCCTCCCGTGGGGCCTACGGACACCGTCCCGCCCCGGGCCCACCTCACCGCCGAACGCGCCTCTGCGGCGGAGCCGCTCGCCCCCAGCAGACCCCTCAGCACCGCCGAGCGGAAAGGAGCCGCCGAACGCTCGCAGCAGCGCCTCACAGACACGATCCGGAAGCACCTGGCGAGGAGCGGACGTCGCCGTGCTGCGGGCGGCTCAGCGCATGCGCGGGGGCGGCGGCCTCTGGAGGGCGCAGCAGGGAGACCTCAATGGACTCCCGATCGGTGCGGGGCTCGGGCCCCGCTCGGCGCGGGCTGTCGTGACAGGGTCAGTGTTTCCTCATAGGCTATAGTAGGACCTTGGGATGAGGGCTTTCGTTATAGCCCCCGTAACCATCACGATTAAAGTGAGGGGAGCTGATAGAAGTGGGGAGAACCTTTAAATCAAGATTCAGGAGTATGGTAACAGCACATTTTCTGGTAATCTCACTAGAACTACTTGCATGGTAACATAGAAAGAATGAGAAAAAATTTGCCCAAGGCTTAAGAAGTGTCTTTACAACCTTGTAACAAAAATAAGTCTCAGTGGAGACTTTCTATTCTCCACTAATCTAGACAAATGGATAGTGGAAATCTATCCTTTACTTAAAAATCTGTGTTTTACTTGAATTTAGAACTTTAAAATATCATTACTTGTTACTGATCTGATTTCTCACGCCTATTCTTCCTATAGTGTTTATCTCAGAAGCTTGCTAGGTCCTGAAGAGTGGTGTTTTCTCTTGCACCATTTAGAATTATGGAATCCTTAGAGTTGGAAGGGACCTCTGAAGGCCATCTAGTCCAACTCCCCTGCAATGAACAGGGACACCACAGCCAGATCAGGTTGCTTAGAGCCTTATCCAGCCTCACCTTGAAAGTCTCCAGGGACAGGGCATCAGCCACAACACTAGGCAACCTGTTCCAGGGCCTCACCACCCTCCTTAAATCTAATAATTTCTCAAGTCATGCCCTGAGCCTCTGTCAGTGTTGCCAGGAAAGTTTCAGAGAATGTAACTACAGAGTCCAATTTTCATATCCTCTGTTACAACCTAAATTTTGCCCATAGATTTGTTCTTCCTTAACTACATGTACCCTAAGGTAAACTACTTCTGTGTATGGCAGATTAGTGCATTTCTTTGGTATTACTACACACCTGGGTATCTATAGGCCTGAAATCCCACCCTATAATGACCAGGGGTGATTCTTTCCTTCCACTGGTGAACCCTATTCTCTGGAATGTAATCTCAGTGTTAATTAACATGATATTCAAAAAGAGAAGCATAAGTTAATTTCTCGTAGCCCACACTGCAGATGAGTTTGTATACCATATTTCTGATAAGTTCACTTGTTTTCCAGGTGTACTTATGTGGAGGCTGAATCCACTTGGAAACATTGCTTACTGCTTGCAAAGCATCTGTGTAGTTGTCCCAGCTTTCCTTTAAGTTTCTTTTGTTAGATCTCAACATATTTCTTTTTGCTGGGGAATACGTGACATGTGATGTCTTTTGTTTTGGGCTTTGTGCAGCAATCCAATTGGAGCCACTTTCCAGTAAGATAAGAAATATCAAATTCCACAATACTACAAATACACCAGCCAGCACTTATCCCAGTGAGCACCCTACGCTTTTACTCTCAGTTTCTATCCTAGCTTGCAACATGCTGTTGTTTTTAACTTAGATTTTGGTATGATCAGCACTAAAACTAACAAATACCCAGTACCAACTGGCTCTAAACAGATGGGTTGATCTCTACAGATTAAGCATTATAAATGTTAATGAAGAGGTCCATGGAATAAGCATCATACCATCACCTTTGTACCTCATTTAGCTGGAGAAGTCTTCAGTTCTTTCCCTTTTTCACAATAAGGGTTTAGGGCTGGAGTTTGCTTCATTCCACCACATAAAAGGAGCTGATAATCGTTTTCTTGTGTTTGTGAAGTGGTTATTTCTCCATGAGCATCTTAGCCTTAACCACCATATAGCGTTGCCTGCAGCATTCCCTCCAGAGGAGTTCTTTCCCCTGTTACTGTTGGTTGTATCAGCTACCTCAGAAGCAAAAGTGCATGATCCTATGGCTGGCCATACACCTGTACCACGAGCATTCTGCTCACAAAGAAGCAAAATTACTTCTGATAGACTCCTAGTGTTACTAGGCAAAGTATTTGCAGGCAGGCCTACAGTCACACATAGAAAGAAGAGTCAAACTTACCTAACTGGTGAAGGAGATCTCTTGCTATACAGCACTCCTTTTCAGAAAGAAACCAAAAGAAACCAGGCCCAAAAGATACTCTCTCAACATTAGCTGGCCCTTATGAGCACAGGTGGCTCCACCCTGGTCCACCCCCTCTAGTCCTGTGGGGAGTGCAGGTGCAAACAATTTGCCTGTGCTCCCTAGGCCAGCCACACCCCTTCACAAGGTGCTCGCTCACCAGTTCAAGCCATGACCTAACAGTTGCCCTGTATGTGGGATATTCCTGATGAACACAAGCATGTTACTGAGTGAAATTCCTGTCAGTGCTCTCAGCTGTAGTTCAAGCTTATTCCCTTCAGAGTAGAAAGTTTAGGTGTTCTCCCATCTCTGTCATTTCTCATCTCCCTCTTCTCTCCTAATCCACTCCTTTTGTGGTTTGAATTATTGAGCCTTTTCAGCCCTTCCAGGAATATGGCTGGGCTGAAATGAATACAGTACATTGTCCACCTGACTTTCCTGGTGTCTTCTGTGAATTGAATCTGTTTCTAAAGGTAGAAATAAGAGGTGCTAAGTACAAAGTCCTCTGCAGGCTTAAGTTTAAAGTTGTGCCCCTACTTCAAGTGCTATCACATTTTTGGCTTTCTTTTTCTCTAAACAGGGAATTTCTGTTTGATTTTGTGCTGCATGTAAGTTTTATACATCAAGAACAATGATAGTTTTAGAGGTCTTTCTGCAAGAGTATGTATAGTGACAGTTAAGAAGGAGCAAGAGTGAATGACAAGGGATTTTAGTATGGGTGTTTGCTCAGCATGCTGTCTCATGTCTACCCTATTGTGCAGCCTGACTAAAGAATGGGTGGTCTGATTCCTGCTGTCTGCAGGCCTGCACCTCTAGAATCATAGAATATCTTGAGTTGGAAGGAACCCATAAGGATCATCACATCCAGCTCCTGAAAATGCGATCTGCTGAGTGATAGGGTGAGAATAAGGCATCTGTCCTGTGTGGTTGAGTTCCTACTGACCTCAGATGTCTTCAGAAAAATGTAAACAGCCTGAGTATGGGTGTTTATATGGAGTAAATATATTAATACGCAGTCAGATGAATTGCAGTCCAGGTGGCAGCGTACCAATATTTTGTTAGCATCAGTAATTTCAGGTTCTTACATGAATAGACTTTTCATTTTAACTGCATACATGAGGGGAAAATCACTTTCTTGCGGGGTGTAGGCATAATACCACTGTGCTGCTCAAGGCCAATGAGAAAGCAGCAGAAGTAGTAAGTGTTCCTATAGAGATATGCAGAAGGCTGGGCACAAAAATCTGCAGGATTGTAGCAGAAATGCTAAGTCATGACCTGAACCAGTGATTGAGCACCTGGTGGGAAGGCAGGGCCAACCCAGGGGATCTCAGGTGCATGCAATGCTCCTGAGTGACTGGAAGGGGTGGAGCCAGGATCCACCCCTTCCCAGACCTCATTTAAGAGCTGGCAGTGGAGGCAAAAGTCTTTTTCTGGAGGTGCCTGTGTACCTGAGGCCTTCTGAAGGTAAGCAGCTTTTTTCCTTTGTTTGTATGGCTGTTGTATTTGGGCAAATCCTTACTTGTTGCGGCCTAGAATATTGCTGCTGTGCTTTCCATCATGTTACAAGAATCTATTTAATCCTACATCCTCTTCTAGTTGTGCACCCATGAAATGGGCATATGCTGTTTTTGTAACTTGAAAACTTTTTTACTAGCTGGTATGCATAGGCAATCGTGTGTGAGTCACCTCTGTACTTAAGAACATTTCTGCACAAATACCATTTATAAGTACCAAGAAACATTGTGAGTCCCTAGTGCTAATGAAAACATTCTTGTTTGTTACTGCTGGCACAAAACCGAACAATGATTTGAAATCTTATGTGTGTTTTCTGTAAATGATAAGAGAGAGCTAGAAAAAAATGCTTTAGTGTCTTTGAGTAGTGTGCTTCAGCCTCTTTGAGGTGCTTGTACAGGCAAGAATGTTACACTTCATTTCTTTTACATGTGTTTATCCTTGTCTCCTGTTCTTATTAACTTTCTTTAACCAAAATTTTAGAGCAGCTTAAAGAAATATAGCTTGGATTTATCTCTGGTGTTTATTAATAAAGCCTTTCAGATATTATCCTTGGATTTCTTTTTATTGTGGTTTTCTTGTGTTTGTGTGTGTGCTTAAGATTTTTTTCTTAAGGTGTCATAATTCTGGCAGACTCGAGTTGTGTGGGAGGTGCTGCTCTTTCCACCTGCGGCAGGGCGAGCGGCGCGAAGCACGCCCGGCAGGGGGCGCTATGGTCACACGGAGTGGCCGGGGCTGCTCTGCTTCCTCATAAGCTACTGGGATTTTTTCAGTTTTTTCCTTTTTTTTGGGACATTATTCGATTCTGTATTCGGTTCGGAAATCAATAGTTCCTGAAATACACAATGATAACACCTAGCATTCTTAAAAGTTTTTAAATCTTCCCTTGTTTCTTTGCTTAAGCAGGTGGTGTGGAACAGTAATCACCAGCCATCTGCTCCTTTCGAAAACAAACAAAAAACAAACACTGTATTTATAGAACAACATACTAAAACCTAAATAATTATAAAGCAAGATATTATCTAGAGGAAAAATGGAATCCAAATATAATTTTTCCAGTTATTTTCTTAACAGTATTTAGAATCTTATTTTTTGAAATTCTAATGGTATCCTTTGTGGCATCGATCATTCAGTCAGGCCAGTCTTGAGTGGTATTTTAGATGTATGTTTGCACCTAGTTTGCAGAAAACTATTGATGTATGATTATCTGAATTAACTTCATATTTATTACAACACCATTCTAACCAGAAGTTTTCTGAATCCACTTAACACATAGATGTACAACCCATTGTCAAGCAGACATTAGAAAAAGATTTTCCTGCACTTTCTAAACTACCTAGGTCAATATCTTTGTGAAATGGAAGGTAAGGGCTTTTGTCCCACCTGAGGATGTTAAAAATCAACTGAGAAAACAGAGGAAGCTTAAACAAATTCTTCTCTCAGGAGAGCTCTTCTTTAATCCCCATGGATACTAGGGACTTTTTGTCCCCTGGCACTGAGCTGTTCTCTGCTGACTGTACATTTACGTGCATTTGTGGTTGTGTACATGCCTACTTCTTACAGTTCTAGGGACAAAACAGCAGTCTACAGGTGAGCCCTGACTGTGAAATCTATTTTATTTTTAAATGCATACCTGTCTTTTTTTCCAGGATATTTATTCTGGTATGAGGACCAGGATGTCTCCTTTGGAAATCCAGCCACATGTCTGGAGTAGATTCTATTTTTCCTATTCCAAGCCTGAAGCCAGTCAAAACATCCATTAGATCATAACACTAAAAGGTATGATTACTATCATAAATTGGTTTGCATCAGTTGGGATTTTTAGAGGTATAAATTGTTATGTATGTGATATGAAGTAATTGCTGAAGAAATTTATTTGGATGTCATAAACATACAGTAGCCTGCTTGTTTTTTAGTGCTTGTGTGATGAAACATAGAATCATAGAATGACTTGGATTGGAAGGGACCTCAAGAATCATCAAGTTGTAAACTCCTACCACAGGTGGGATTGCCAGCTGCTAGATCAAGTACTAGATCAGGTTGCCCAGGGCCTTATCCAACCTGGCCTAAAACACCAGAGGCAGGGCATCCTCTCTGGGCTTCCTGTTCCATGACCTCACCACTCAGTAAAAAACTTACCCTGACATCTAATCTAAATCTCCTTTCCTTTATTTTAATATTTTAATAGTATTCCCCCTTGTCCTATCACTATCTACCCATGTAAAAAGTTGATTTCCCTCATGTTTATAAACTCCCTTTAAATATTGGAAGGCTGCAGTGAGATCTCTCTGCAGCCTTTTCTTTTCTTGGCTGAACAAGCCCATGGTGAAAGAGGATATTTGGGCATGACAAACCGTCCAGAAATATTTTTTTAATTATAAGGAACAACTTTAGATGAGTCAAATAATAGGTTAATTCTGTCCCTACCTCTCATGTTAAAGGAGTCCTGATCTGCAGCAGAGGAGTGGAAATACCTGAGGCCAGAACTGACCCTGACTCTCTGGTACTGCATCCTTTATTTCTTAACAAAGTCCTTGTAAATCTAGGCTTTCCAAATATGTATTCTTTTTTGAAGATCTAAAAATATAAATGGGTTGCATTCTATATATCAAAGCCCACAACATCTATTAATATTCAACAGGTGGGATAGCATTGTCAGAAAAGACAACATGAAAAAATATGCAAATCTTAATTCACCTGAAGGATAATGTAGTTTGGGAAGGATAATAAACTTATGTTTGACACAATCTTTTGACTTTAAGCATTGTTGTTAGCAGGAAATCAGAGGCTTGAAGCTATACCAAGAGCAGCTGCAGTAGGGATAGTGTGCAGAAATAATCCACCACTCCTGCATCTTCTAGGGGTACAGTAGTCAAATCACAGTCATATTCTAGGAGAAGCAAGTGAGGTAGGCAAATGCTACTGTTTGCTGAGCACTCAGCACCTAGAGAGAAAATTGGCAAAAAGATCTATCTGCCTGTGGGTGTGATTTGGTCATGTCCAAACAACTCATGCAAACAGGGAGCTATGGTGTGTCACAGGTCTTTGGTTAAGGCAATATGGAATATATTTGTATGCTTCTCCATTATCATGTTGTTATCCTTGAAGATCATGCTCCTCTTCATTCCACATTCCTTTCACACTGTTGCTCTGCTGTGGTTTTACTATGCTTGAGGTCCTCTGGTAGAAAGGACAGAACCTTTCCTAATGTTAGTTTGAACTACATAGATAACTGTTAAAGACAGTTTTCAGTAAATAATTTGTCAAATTCCACATAAAATAAGTCTCAATTTTCTGGAGCTGCTATACTGCTGCTTATTGTCATTTTGGCCTCCTTAAAATCAGGTTGTTTTCATCATGCTAGACAATGTTTATGACAGTGCCTCATTTTGTTTGTTGTGCTTCATCAGAGATGAATGTTTTTCTTGTTAGTGGAAAACTTGTGCTTTGTGCTGGACACTCTTCAGAAATTACAAGTTTGCCTGTGTTTGGCAGTTTGATAATACCTAGAGAACTATCTTCAAGTTGCTCTAGCACTCCTTTAGGATGTTTTTGAGAATGTATCAGAGGAGTAGAGGACATACTCCAGGAGAGTTTGGATGACCTGCAGACGTGTAAAGTATCTGAAGAATTGTAGGTACAAAGCTTAACTCTTACTGCATACAAAACTATGCTTAAACACTCTGCCATGTTGATCCTGCTCTCACCACACAGTTTTTTTAACCTTAGAGGGGCTGGAGATGGGGCTTGTGACAGTCGAACTGTGAAGAGAAGTAAAATGGTGTAGACTCCGACCAGATCTTTAAATAAGGTTGTCCTATCTTCTTGGATTATTTGGATTAGCATATTCAGAGTTTTTCAAAATGTTTTCCTATTTTCCAATATGTGAATTTAAAAGGGTGTGTACTTGTGAGTGATGAAAACACAAAACTTGTAGAAATGTTTCTTGCCATGTGCTTTAAATTCAATAGATCCAAAAAAGTAGAAATCTGCTTATATGACTGATCTCAAAATATTATTAACTTTACTACGAAAATGACTGCTCTCCTGCAGTGGGAGTGAGCCTGTATCTCTATTTGCTTATTGTCACATCTCCACCTCTCTGTTTTATCTACCTCTGGTAAGGTTTCCAGCAGAGCAAATAAAGAATCATTTTCATACTGAGGTATATATGTGATTCCACAATGCAAATAAATTTAGGGAGAGTTCTGAATGTGAATGATGGTTACAAAGTGTGATTTTTAGTTGCTGGTCTGATTTGTGTCTTCAGCTGTTGGAGCTTACATGTGGCACATAGGGCTCCTTGTGTTCAGCTATTCAATCTCATGCCTGTGTTGCTACAACTGACATCTGTTTCGGTAACTTGCAGCCAATGTTCCCCATGAGTTTCTGTAATTGCTGTTGGCAACTGACACAGCCTGAATATGTCTAGGGGTAGATGTTCCTGCTGATTTCAATTTAGGCAAGGCATGAATCCATAAACAAGTGACTTTAGAAGATAGAAACGGATGGAAAGAGTAATCTTTTAACTGATTCACTGATCTATGGTAGGAGTGTACAGAGAATCACACTTTTTTTGCATACAGACAACCACTTTTGCTAAATAAAGGCCTTTTCTGGTAGTTCTGAGGATATGTCAACTGTTCTAAGAATAGGGGACAGTTATCTTCATCCTTTCAGCTGTTTCCAATTCAAAAATAAATGGCATGCAATGCTAAATTCCTTTTCCCCTCAGAAAGCTGCCTTCCTAGTAGCCCAAATTAAGATGCATTTCATGGACTGTTTAAGTAGTCAATATCCCCTGTGCTATTCCTGTACGTAGGAACTAGTCCTTTCACAAAGGATTTTGTTCTCCACTCCCACTTTTTTCTTCATAATCTGCTTGGAAATTCTAGCTGTTCATACTCTATACCCTTTGTCCTCTTCAGCCATCCTGTGGCCCAGTAATGTGTTTTAGCAAAATTGTATATGCTCAAAAAACAGTAAGAAACTTATTACACATGCAGGTTTAGAAGTAGCAGGGAAGGTCTGGTGAACTTTAAGACCCAGCCCTGGGGCTCTCAGGAAAGGGGAGATGAAGCTAAATGAGGGACATTTGCCATAAGGGACCTATTCATTGAGATGACAAGGGCTTAAAAGCTGTGCTCTGCTCTGTCTTACAGTCTATGTATAGGCTTCCAAAAGCAACTGAACCATCTGATGGAGGAAAGATCCAGATGAGGCTTTGTAATGCAAATACAAAATACTTACTGTGTTGCCTGCTGTGGAAATAGGAAGCATAAGAGGAGAATTCTTTTTACTCTCTCTCATTTGCAGCTACTCTTACTGGGATCTCTTCAACATCTTTATCAATGAAATAGATGATGGAATTGAGTGTACCCTCAGCAAGTTTGCAGATGACACCAAGCTGAGTGATGCAGTTGATGCATTGGAGGGAAGGGAAGCCATCCAGAGGGACCTGGACAGGCTGGACAAGTGGGCCCATGAGAACCTAATGAGGTTCAACAAGGCCAAGTGCAGGGTGCTGCACTCGGGCCAGGGCAATCCCAGGCATTTATACAACCTGGGGGAAGAAATCCTTGAGAGCAGCCCTGTGGAGAAGGACTTGGGGGTCCTGGTGGATGAGAAGCTGGACATGAGCCAGCAGTGTGCGCTGGCAGCCCGGAGGGCCAACTATGTTCTGGGCTGCGTTAAAAGAGGAGTGGCCAGCAGGGAGAGGGAGGTGGCGGTCCCCCTCTACTTGGCTCTTGTGAGGCTCCATCTGGAGTACTGTGTCCAGCCCTGGGGCCCCCAGTACAAGAAGGATGTGGAGCTCTTGGAATGAGTGCAGAGGAGTGCAACTAAGATGATCAGAGGGCTGGAGCACCTCTCCTATGAGGAAAGGTTGAGGGAACCAGGCTTGTTTCTCTTGGAGAAGAGAAGGCTCCAGGGAGATCTTGTTGTGGCCTTCAAATACTTGAAGGGAGGGTATAAACAGGAGGGGGAACAACTGTTTATGTGGATTGATAGTGATAGGACAAGAGAGAATGGTTTTAAACTTAGGGAGATTTAGGTTAGATATTAGGAGGAAGTTTCTCACACAGAGGGTGACGATGCCCTGGAACAGGTTGTCCCAAGAGGTTGTGGATGCTGCATCCCTGGAGGCATTCGAGGCTAGGATGGATGTGGCTCTGGGCAGCCTGGTCTAGTGGTTGGCAGCCCTGCACACAGCACTGGGGCTGAAACTGGATGATCTTTGAGGTCCTTTTCAACCCAGGTCATTCTGTGATTCTTCGAAGACAAAATGCTGGGCTGGATGGCCTTTTGGCTTTATACGAAAGAGTTGTTCTTTGCTCTAATGAAAAACATAATTTGCTGGCTTGCGAACTTATCTATAGATGGGAAGCATTCCTGACAAAGTGGAAGCCAGTTGAGAAGATGTTGGTCAATTCTGCAGGAAAGTAGTTTAAATTGAAATAGAAAATACGAAAATAGAAAGTAAAGATGGCACTTCCTTGAAAACCCTTTTTATCTCTTGTAGTCTCATATACTAATAAGATGCTGTTTCCTGTCAGTTGTACAGTGAGAGTTTTTTGATGCTTCCCCTTGAAATATAACATTTTCTTTCCTGTACCCTTAGGCTTCCTTTCTATCTAGCTCTTATGATATATATTACACAGTATATTTCTATCTTACTGGAGATGCTTTACTAACCATTGGGTGCATGATACTTCTTTTGCATTAGCTGAAACCTTACCATATCTTGAGGAGTCTGAAAGCTGCATAGAGCATGTGGTTTTGTGTACATGAGTTGAACATTGTCTAGCATCAGATGGTGAACTCATGATGCTGTTAAGAACTAGGTTGAAAGGGTTTGTCCTCTCATCTGTCAGGCTGTAATTTTCAATAAATGCTATGTCACCAAGATATTACTATGGCACACACACTGGCTGAAAGAGAGGTGCTCATATTGCTCTAGGAGAGTATTTCTGAAGTTAAAAAAAAGTAGTATTAATAAAAAACTTTGGGGTTTTGATTTTTGTTTTCACAGTTACAGAAAAGAAAAAAAAACAGAACATGAGAACCTCTGTGAAACCACATACAGGTTTTCCCCATGGCAAACTTGTGTAGACATAAATAGTCTGCATGAGGCAATTCAGGGATTTAACCAGAATTTGCGCAACTGTACCTGAATATATCTGCCACTCAGTAACACACATGTTCTGAGATTGTCTCTCAGTGATATCCAGCTGTCTACAGTTGGGCAAAATAATACCACCTTTATCACAGATAAAGTACACTCTGTGCTGAGTCTCAAAAGTGGTCATTTAAGCTCTTTCTGTATATATGAATGCTGGTCAAGTGTCCATCAGTGATGCAAGAGCATGAACAGATATGTGCTCAGAAAAAAGGACATGTAGGAGACTTAGCTTCTGAATGCTGTTTTCTTGGCTTGCAAACAACTTCAGCCAGAGGAAAAAAAAAAAGAACAAGGTATTAGAGCTCTGCTCTGCAGTTCTCAAGAGCTGCGCCTATAGTAGCAGAGACTTTCTGGCTTGCTCTTGTTAACCTAGTTGTTTGTGTCATCTCTAAATGCTTTCCTGCCTATTTATTTCAATGTGAACTCCTTCTGCGATCTCAATATATGGAAGCTATAGATCTCTCTTTGAGAGTGCTTTTTTAGCCCACTGTTTTCTGCTGCTAGTGCTAACTTACATAACTTGTCTAAAGGGATCCTTATCATACTACAGCAGCAACCAAAACATGGAATCAAGTTCTTTTATGTTTCAAGAAAATGATTGCTTTTCTTATTTTGTCATAGAAATGTGCTGTCCTTTATCTTCTGATGTCATTGAAACTATACAGTAATAAGAACAAATGTGTAATAAATGATAAATATTCATATAGTCATTAATAAAACAGCTATGTTCTTGATCAGTCTGCTGTCTCCATTGCTTACCTCATGTTCCATACCAAGGACAGATCTGGACCACATGGAGATAAAAGATGTTCTGGAAAATGTAATGATACATTTTCACGTTTAAAAAAAAAAGTAGATGAGTGACAGGAGGAAAGATACTTGTAATTCTACAATATTTACTTCCATGTACAAAACACATCAGGGTTTCCCACTTGTGCCTTTGAGGAGGAAACAAATGCAGCATGTGCTATTTTTCTTTGTAGAATACAGATTAAATTATTCTGGGGTTTTTGGCTTTACTTCCAGGAAATAATCCATGTGGGTATGTGGAATTACAAAGTCACTGAAAAGTGGAAGGGACTGTAAGAGACCATTTAGTCTATCATTCTCCATCATATGTAGCCATACCAGTCTAGGTTGATTATTGTCTAGTCCTCTGTTTAAAGCCTTTTCTGATGGATGTTTCATAGTCTCCTTCAGTGCTCAATTATCCTTGCTATGGAAAAGTCTGGTCTGATGTCTAACCCAAATTTCCACTTTGTGTAATTTGATATGCTTGCTTTTGCTCATTACACAGAGGTCCTGGCATCAAGGATTCTTTTTGTCTTGGCAGAATCCTTTCTTGTTTTTGAAGACCACTGTGATGTTTTATCTCTGTTCTCCCTTCTCTAGACGAAACAGATTTCAGTCTTTCAGTCTCAATGATACAAGTTTTTTTCCTTGCTTCTGAATAAGAGAAGAAAAACTGCTTTCTTTTCCTATTTCTCTGGCTAGCTGTGTGTTGAGAATATTAAGTACATGCTATACCTCCACTGTTCATTAACCATTTGGAGTAGTTTTCTGACCAGCTCCGTGACCCAACTAGCAAAGGCAGGATAGGATAGAGGCAGAAATTACTCCAAAATTACAGGAGAGGAAAGTAGGACATATGAGATTTCAATTTAGAGTTACTTTAATGTCTAAAAAGGAGTTCTACATGAAGTGAAAAGATAAGTGAAAGGGATGTCCCACAGGGAGGTGACTTCTGCCTCAGCAATGAAATTATTTTCTTCTAATTACTCCGATCCATTTATTTCCCTTTTTTAAAGAACTTCTGATTGTTGCAACATTGCTTTTAGTTTAATAGTTAAAGAACAGAAAGTTGTAGATCCCTTAAAGGATAAGAGAGAAATACTGCTCTAGACCTTTTGTTGAACAAACATGTTTTTTCTTCCTTTCAAACTGCTGAAAAGTTAGACATGTCAGCCAAAAAAAAAACCTCACAAGAATGAGGAAAGGAAGGAAAAGGATTCCTAGCATTCCTTCCTGCTATAAAGATTTTTTCCAGGAGTGCCAAGTAGATGGCACAGTTGTTTTTCAATCCTTTGCAAATCCAAGCATCACTACAAGTATCTGTAAGTTTAATCCTTTGAAGCATTTCTATTTCTTTAATATCAGTGAAAGCATAGAATAGAAGGGAATATTCAATATAGCCACAAAGCTAGGGAAAAAGTAATGAGTGATGCTTGCATAAGAACAAATAACTCATCTGCACAGTCAGGAAGGAAGCAGAACCTATTTTTAGGTCTTTCCAGTTCACCAGCAGTGAAGATGGTCATGATGGAGTACTGGAAAGATGGGAGAAATATTTCATTTCTACAAGGGTGTATGAAAGAGTGCCTCTTTATCAGCTGTGTTGCTGTGGAGCAAAGACAACTGAGGTTCCTGGTGGAAGACTTTGCTATTTATTTTAATTCTTTGCTATCAGGAAATGCACTGAAATGTTTGAAATCTGTTCAGAAATAAACAGATTGTTTATTCCTAGTATATCAGTAGAAATAAATCAGTCATCATCAAAAACTGAAAACTTAGCATACCTGTAGATACTAGAGAATCAGAGGACTGGTTGAAAACACAAAATGAGCAGACCATTAAATTTACCAAAAAAAAAAAATGTAGTACTTTTATCCTGTAATAAGTCTTCCAATCCTTTACATCTAGCTTGCTTAATTTCTAAATTAAGAAGTTAAGAATAAACTTTTCTAGAAAGTGATTAATGCACTCAGACTACATGGTGTGAAACGTATCTTCCTTCTGCTGCATGTACTTCAGTTACATGTTATGTTTCTTTCTGTTTAAAAATAGTTTTTTAAAATCCAACATGAAAACGTAGTTGAGTGCAGACTGAACAGTTGACAGGAAATCACAGTGGGTGACTACTCACTAGAGAGTGAAATGACCAATATTAAAGTTCATGAGAACTGTTTTGCTCCTAGGAATTTACATCCACCTTACATATCTTCCAGCAGTGCAACACATCACAGTAGCTAGTCCTAGGTGCGCACTATGTGTTTCTACCTAAGAGATGATGCAAGACAGTCATCTCTGTGCTGTGTTAAGTCATCCAACTTTTGACTTGTGTTTCTCTAGCCAGAACTCTCTTATTTTAGTTTGTTCTTGAGAATTAGGTAAAGTCAGTTTTGCTGTCTTCTCTTCTATCTACTTTGCAGACCTTCAGTGGCTCAGGATGGTGCTGTTACAGAGACCAATGGTCTGATTGATTGTAATCCTTCAGACTCAGTATTCTGTTTTGGGAAAACTGGTAAGAGTTTTTCTTTACTGATCAAATAGATCATATAGCTTCTCCTTTCCTATTATAAAGGAAAATATTTCTTGTATAGAAAATAAGAGAACGTGGTTTAGTGTTATTCCTATGTTTTAAATGAGCAGAAGAGCACAAAAATATAGTAGAAGCTTCAAGCCTGACTTAAATCTGTGCACCCTTAAAAGAAGCAAAGCAAATCCAAAGCTCCTGGTGTCAGGGGAAGATTCAGCATGGGTGTGTAATCAACTCTTGCTATGGGGTTGCACTGATGTATTACACAGGGATTTCTTCTGGGATGATTTTAGGATTGATCCAGTATGATGCTGCTATTGATTCAGTGCTCCATCTTGGAATCCAATTTGACTGCGCACCAGTCAGTTGCTGACATCAACAAATTTGTGTCTGAAAAGATCCTCACTGCATGGTACATCGCTAATGCACTTACCAGTGTAACCCAGGGTAAACTAGTATAGCTGAGGGGCTTGAGCTGTCTGGAGTCCTGGTAGGTGAATATCTCTAGCGCCCAGTAATTTACTCTTCTCAGGATTTTTAAATGTGACTTTTCCTTCTGAAAAGGTTAAATAAGGACAGAACAACAACAGGATGCCAGCAGCTTCATTCTTAGTCTCTAATGAAATTTAATTGTGACCTTACAATAGGAACAGAAAGCATTGCACTAAATCAACTTCTAGTTCAACATGCATTTATCCTACCATTTTACTAGTGAAGTTCCTGGAATGGTTCAAGAATGGAAAATATGTTACAAAGTTCTACATGTACTAAAGTATTAATTATTTAAAAGACAAATCATGAGGGAGTGAGCAAAACCAAAGAATGGAATAATACAGAAAATGGAAGGTGATCTGAGGAAAAACAGGGAAGAGAACAGAAGCAGATGAGACTGGGGATGAAGAAAACAGCTTTGAAAGTCTGGACTCATTGCACAAAATCTATTTTAGGATTGAAAGGACAGCAAGATAAGACCTAGGAAAATCTCGGGGAAGAAACTGAAATGATCAGGTGAAAAGCTGCATATTCTTTTTAACTTGAGAATACTGAACACAAGTGAGATGCTAAGAAAAATGTCTTATAGATGCTGTTTAGCCTTCTTGTCCTGCTCTGCAACTGTGCTCGTAGCCATGTCTTAGTTCAGGTAGCATTAAGAAGCACTGTACATGTTTGCCCACTCTTGCTACAGTCATTCACTTTAATTTTGCCTTTAGGCCTCGGTAACTAACACTAGTCTTCTGAAGAGACCATATTTTAGATCCCATTGCACGTTATTTAGTTGGAAACTTCAGTACAGAAAGATTCATACCATCACTGTGGTTCTCCTTCTGCATGTTTCATTGTCTTTCTGGCATTTGTATGAAGTACATTTCTAAGCCAGACACTAGAGTTCAATGCATCTCGTTAGACATTTCTACTTTGTTTCTTCACATTCTGATCAAGAGTACTGTGTACAAATATGCTGCATTATGGAAGACTCTTTGAGAGTAGCTTGCTCTGTAATGAGATCTGTTAAATTAATTGCTGTGTGAAGCTCTTGCTTTTACAATGCAAGCTGTGTGTTGCTGTGCCTCATCCAGAAGTTTATTTCTGATTTTGTTTTGGTAGCTTGAGCTCACCTAGAAATAATAACCTGAAAACAGCAAAGTCAGGGTGAAGGTGGCAGGGAATTGTTAATCACAGATTAGACACAACACACATGTTCTCTTCCTCATCATCACTTCTGAGATATTACCAGTCTCCTTGATCAGGATTATTCAACAGAAAATTGTTTTATACAGTCTGAATGAAGCAGTGCTGCTTGGTACTTACAGGTGCTAACAGGGTAGCAGTAATGTGAGGGAAGAAATGTTCAAACCAGCTCCAGCTGCCTAAATTGAGGTAGATATATCTTGGGATATACAGAGGGGCAATTCTTCTCCAATATATTGGTAATTTTGACCTTTAGAAAGAAAGAAATGCATTTTAGGGTTTTTGTAATGAGATCATTGAGATCAATTCTGTAGTACACACAGTACAGTAACTTGAATACATTCATAGGAAAAAAGCAAGAAAACGTCATCCAGCTGCATGAATGTAAACATGTAAACCTCAAAATAACAGCTCTTCAGAGTACTATTCATTTCATGGTTTTAGTTGTTGCTTGTTGAGTTTGGTTTTTTCTTTCCATTTTATGCTGCTCTCAGTCACAGCAATCTACATTTTCATATGTAGAGATGGGCTATATTGCAGTTAAAAAGTAATTATTTCTTTAGTAATATTTTTCTTGTTTCACCTAGTGCCATCTGTAAGCTGTGCTACTAACTCCCCCCAGAGATCTTATTTGCATGCCCAAGTGCTCTTTGAAATTTAATTTACAGGGATCAGCGAGTGACTGACACACATCCACAGAGACATAATAAAAACCTATGAATTTAAATTACATCCAGTTCTATCCACGTCTTTTGTCTGAGATGCAGTTCCTATTTATTTTAGAGATGTACAATAAACCACAGTTTCATATTGCAACTTTTTTGATGACCAATCAAGTTAAAAAAATCTCCCAACCCTTCTCCATCATCACTTCTGAGATATTACCTTTGATTGGCCTTGTTCAACAGTTTGTGTCTACCCAGATTGTCAAACAATCAATTTTAACATAAAACAAAAAAAATAGGGACTCTTACCTGGCTCTCCCAAACTGTTCTATTTATTGTTGGTTCCCCCTAAATTCATTAATAGTACTGCCATGGAATCATTCCCGTAAACATGCTAAATCTGCTACTAGAGTTAGGAATGTGTGGGAAAGGGGGTAAGAAAACTCTTACTCCAATGCTCACTGCTGAGAAAGATCTACTGAATGTCATTAAGCTGATTGAAATCACATTTACGGAAGTATCTTTGAAAAACAGCAGGGAAGGACTTTGGCATATAAGGCAGGGAAGTCTGTTCTTTTTTTATAGTGTGGATTATTATAAGAAAAATATGAAGGTGTTAGAGTAGATATTACTCTCTAGAGAGATTGGTGGTCAGCCTCATCTGCTATTTTTTTTAAGGATCCTGAATTACTAAGCTCTGGCTTGACGTACAGTTTTCAAGTTAAACAGTCATCCAGAATCTCAACATTTGTGGTTTAGAGAAACGCCTATATTTCAAGTCTTAAAGCACAGAAGTAAGGTACTTGAAAGCAGTCTATTTCATTGCTCTTACTCTTTAGCAAATGTAGGGTGGTTTGAGTTGGTGCTGCTATCTTTCACTGCAAGACAAAGTAAGAAAATTTCCTAAGGTAGGAGAAGCAGCTGTCTGTGTGACAGCCCCTGCCTATGGAAATTCAGTTCTTCACATAATTGAGAAGCAAACTACAGGAGGAAGGTACACAGCATATGGGAGATGTAGGAAAAACAGCATTATCTGTTTTAAATGTTTTGAAGTAATAATATTCCCGTGGTTGGTTGTTTCTGAGTGTAGTCATGTTCAAGAGTAAACTCTGAAATAAATGCTGTAATTTTGCTTTCATTTTGAGTATTGAATGTTGAATTTTCATTTTCTCTGCCTATATTAGATTTTTAAGCAATTCTTAGTTAATAACATTGAAGTGACAAGACTGCAGTTGTAAAAGTGCGGTAGCTTAATGTATACACTATAGCAGAATATAAAAATCTATGCAATTAAAAAGTAATCACTGCAGCAAAAGTGATTCAAAAAAATTCTTTACTTATCATAGTTAAAGATGTATCTAAATAGTTGTTTTTTATTAAAAAAAAAAGCTTAATTTTGTAGAAGAGGAAGAAAAGAGGTTAAAGGCAGTGTAAAAATAAGTTACCTCCACAGATACCTTCCAGTGAAAGGGATGTAGAGAGAAATTGTCTTGTGGAAACACTAATGAAAAGATTTATATCTCTGCGAATTAGAGAACAACTCCAAGGAAGCATAGGCTTGAACTAGCTTGATTTTCATGTAGTATTCTGTGCTGCTTTGGCTTTAGAACCCTAAGTAACATTGTTAGAGTCTAGGTAAAAATAGTGGGATTAGAAGAGTTTGAAATGAGACAGGAGCAGAAGTGTATCCTAACAAGTGTGTCAATGAGATTCACAGACACTCAAAGCCAGGGGCTTCTCTCTGAACTACCATGTTCCATACAGCTTACAGAATGCCTCACAGGAGACAGAAATGTCTTAATTTATCAAGACATGGGATTTGTCACACTTGTGGACCTGCAAAGCATGGAATTTCAATCAACTGTTTGTAGCAAAATTTTTAGGACGGTTGAATAATCCTGGATTGTATTGTTTTGTTTTCTAGAGATATCTATGCATATACTCCAGAGGGGTTCCTTCTTACTGTGGCTAAACTTTCTAGTATATGTAAAGGTCCCCTTTTCACTAATTGGGCTGTTCCTTCCAAGTATAAAGTTAGGAACTACAGGGCTTAACTATTTGCATTGACCTGGTCTGCTTCTCACTTCCCTCATTAAAATAACCTCAGACAACCCCTTATGTAAAGGAGGATAAAAGCACGGAAGAAAAAAAAGAAAAATGTCACTGAAAATCCCAACCAGGTGGCAGTTCCAGACACCAGTATTCCCTACTGGTATGAGCCCACAACAGGAGAAATAGCTTCTGTATATTTGTTTATGTGGTAAATCATTCAAAAGAACCAAACCAACCTTTTCTCATTCTGTGTTCTGAAAGTTCACACAGACAGAAGCTTTGATTACATATTCATGGCAGGTGAAATGCAAATTAAATTCTTTGGTTTTCTGAGTCTCTTACTGGTGGAAATTAGGAATATAAAGTGATGCCACTGATAATACTACAGTAACAAGCGGGAACATAAAGAGAAATTACGAGTATTTTTGGCATGCTTTTGCTTTAACATTCAGAAAAACAGGTTTTTAATTTAAATCTGAGTGTTCTGTATTAAAAACTAGAGAAAGTCACCATTGCATAGCAAGTGAGATACTGATTTGCCATTCAGCAGCATGTGATTTGTAGCAGTGATCAACCACTCCAGGATAACTTCACTGTGCAATAACTGCGTCACCAATAAAAGCACAGGGAGAGAGGAATACACAGAAAACAATCTCCTTGTAAATTTGTGGAACAAAGAAGTGCTTTCACTGTTCAATCTCTGTTCAAAAATGGCATTTCTATTTCTGTATTATTTTTGGGAGGCAAACTAGGAAGTAGCTTTTAAATCTCAATAGATATAGTAGGTATTAGTAAAGATAGTAGATATTTGGAAATTTTAACTCCTATTTTTTGAATCAGAATTTGATTTGGAGGTGTTCACGGGTGACTTCTTAATCTATTTTTGACATCGACAACCAAGAATGTTCGAGAACGTTCAGTTGTGTCTACCTCAAGTGAAGGCTGCTGAAATGCAGTTCTGAACTCCGTATCTACTGCTATCACTGGCTGAAGTTAGAAACTCTGAAGAAAATGTAGTAGGCAATGTAGCTTCACAAATGTGAATGGTATGAGTGGAATGAACACCTATCTTCCCAAAAAACTTTTCTGAGACAGTCTGGAGTATATGTATGGATTCCATGAACTTCACATAGCATATAAACCCAAACCATGCCACATTAAAAAGAATCGTATTACTAACAGTGTTGATAATAGTACAGTAGCACCTGGAGACAGAACTCCTGTTTTCCCCTTTTCTCCTAACATAGGAGCTACTTCTGCAGTGCAAAGCAAAACGCGTAGCCGCAGTCTGACAGTGGTGGTTACCTAAAATTCAACAGAATCCATGTCTCCATTCCCAATTTTGGCTCAGGCTGAGATTGACGTGGCTACAGGGATGCAAAACGAATGCAAAAGACTTCAGACATTTATTCTGTGCAGTGACATCCCAGCATCAGGGCACGGCGTGTGGACATAGAGATGAGACTAGGCCCAATATGGAGCTAGAGGCAGTTGTAGTGATCCTGGCTCTGTCCCCTCCTCTCCTGAGTACTGAGACTAGCAGAGTTGACTCAGAGCTTGTCTCTTGGGGATGGGCTTGATTTGAGCAGCAGCTGTTTACCCTTCTCCTTCCACCTCCTGCCTGTCTATGATAGAAGCAGAAGAGGGGATCTAGCAGCAGTTGCAATTTTGAGGCAGCAGCTGCTTGTATGGAGAATGGCTACATAACCCAAAGGGAGATTCAGAGTTCATGTCCAGTCTCCTGAGCTGCCATGTTCAGGTTATCTTAAAATGGGTAGACATGCACACCACAGTCAGCTGAAGAGAAGCTGCTACTGCAGAGCTTATAAAAACAGAAAAGGCTGTGAAAAAGACAAGAGAAAGAAGGGAGATAAATGATAGGAATAGAACAGAGAAAACAACAAGCCTACAGACTAGAATGGTCTTAATAACCTAATGGTCCGGGCAAATTTTGTTTTCAGAATATCTGCCTCCAAATCCTGTTAGACATGACTGATCAGAGTGTAGTGACTAGGTAAAACAAAGTGACAAAGACATTAAATTTGAAGGACTTACCTTCTAATTCAAGGAGTATGTGTGTAGAAAGCACAATATTCCTTTCCCATACTTCAGTGCTTTTCCAAAGACCCTCTTTAACTGATTTTCTCTCCCTTCTGATAACCTTCCTCTCAAAATTTTTATACTTCCTCGTGGTAAAACAAGTCAACTGGATTATAGGTGTCAAGATCATACTAACCAAAGTTTCTCTTGAAGATGAATACAGTGCCAGTGTAACAGAATAAAGCAATAAAGGTTACTTTTAAGAAATGAGAAACATACTCGTACCATAGGAAGTTGCTACCTTGTCAGGGAAATTAAACACCTAAAAGAAGACACTGCAACATCATTTGTCACAGGCAAAAGAGCAGCAAACAATAATAAAGTCCAAACCTACAAAAACAGGAGCTGAAATCCAACCAAATTATGGATGCTCCATAATTACAGATTACATTACAAATTATGGATGCTCCATAATTACAGAACATCTCATGAAAACAATTCAGCAAACTAGAGAGATCTGAAAATGAAATTCTGGAATAACATCGGTTACCAAGAAAACTGATTAGTTAGAGATAGATTAAGTTACACAACAATTTTAGCACAGAATAAAGGAAGCACTCAAAGGAAAGAAAAACCGTATACTAGATTTCAAGCAAGAAGACTGTATGATAACCAGTGCTTCAGCATAGGAATAGTAATCAAGATGAAGAAGCAATTCCCTTTCTTACCGATCACTACAGATAACAAGAGATTGACAATACAACAGATTAGAAAATTTCACTTCTGGTTATAACTTGTAGGTGACAGCTCAGTCATTATGCAGAAAAAGACGAAGTGATTTTGTAACTCCAGAGAAAATATTGCATTCAAAAATAATATGAACAGTCCAGAATTGCCCTCAATGGAAATATTGTACAAGAAGGCAGAGAAATGTAGAAGGCAGTTTACTTACTATGGATATTCAGAGGAGGATGTAATGTGCTAAGTAATGTCACAATGTGGAGAAGCAACACAAATTATGAACCACAACTTAAAATGTTATCCCCATCTTAATGAATGGATACGAAAGCTTGCGGTGCTGAGATTTTCCTCCTCCCATGATGTCTGACCTTTTATTTTTTTCCCCTCTTGCAGGAAGTTAAATAGACTCATCTTTGTAACCACAGTTAACAGTTCTTTCCATCATGTCTTTGGGATTTTTATCTAGTCTTCTGTTCTGTACTGTAACGTTGCTGACCCATTGTGGACAACACCCTCAAACTCACCCATTTGGCTTTAATGTCTCTGAAAGGAAATACCAGGTGAACATAAAAACAACTAAAAGAGATGTATGTGTTTATGCTTGCCTAGACATGATGCGATCTAGTGACTTTGAATTAAAAGAAGAGACAGAAATGTTAATAAGCCTCACCTTTTTCATAAGGTCAAATTTCTGTTCATTGTTTCCTTTGTCTTTTTGTATTTACTATGTCTAGACTAACATCAGCTTCTTGAAACACTCACAGGCTGCTGCTTTAGGCAGTTTAATCTCTCATCCCTATCCCTCAGACACTTTTTCAAACACAAAATACAACTGTTATGAACAGGTTTTTGTTCATAATCTATTGGTACATCTTGCACTATTAATTAGTCTTTGGAGCACATCAGGTCTACTGCATGTTTGGTTCACTTCCATTAAGAGTCTCTGTCCCTTTCAAGGAGAATCAAAGTTTCTTTAAGCCATTTACCTAAGATTGAAGTGATGTACAAGTAAACCTGCATACACATCCCTATTCTCAAAATGTTGGTTGTATGTTCCAGTTAACTGTTTCAAGATAATTGATAAAACAAACAAACAAAAAAAAAATAAAATCCCTTAGCATTTAAGAAAAATATGACTCCCAAAGGGAATATTGAATTTTTCTTGTCTTTTTTAGAGCACCTATCCAAACTTGCTGGCACACAAATGTGCAAAAAATATTTCTCATTAGACATTCTTTCAAAATATTTTTCTGTATAGGCATTCTTCCCCCCCCTGGCTCGGGCCCCTCTCCCTCCTTCCCCTCCAGTTTTTACATATGTGTGTTGATAAGTGCATGTCTTCAGTTCCCATATCATCAGTAAGATTCAGACTATTGGTTCTGCTGCTTGTTACTCTGACAAACAAGGAAAATGTCTAGCTCCCTTTTCCACTTTCCAACCAAAGTTAAAGAAACTTTACCTAAGAAAAGAATTAGAAATACTCTTTCAGCTTTCCTGTACTCTCTTGAATCTTCTTCTGGTTTTCCCTTTAAATTTTTCCCCTACGTCTCCCACTCAATCAGTTTCTTTTTCCTGCTTCCCTTGCAATTTTTGAGATGCTGTGATGATATGTCAAGAACTTGCATAGAATTTTCACGTTCTTCTCTCAAAATATGACCCAGCCTGTCCATCAGGTAATCAGATAAGTCAGATGATTTTCTTTCCTTCTGGGAGGATGTAAAAGCTGGTGCTGAGCAATTGCTCACCTTCAGTGGAACACCCACCGGTCCAAGATCAGGACAAATATTCAGTTCTCTCCTGTCTACTTGATTTAGAATAACTTCTGTACAAAGGCGGCCTTTCGTATCAAACTTCAGATTTGTGGAGAGTTTTGTAATTTTTCACTCCAGTGCTTGTTCTGAAAACAGTATAACTGAACAGGGCTTTTATTCTCGGTAGGTTCTGGAACAACATGCATTTTGGACACAGAGCTTTTTAGTCCGTGCGACCATTGCTGCAGATCTGTGTGTTTATAAATAAAGCTGAACAAAGAAACAATATTACCCTTTTGGAATAGGGCTTATTAGCATTTTGATGGCTTCTTTATCCCAGAAATAGCCTTTTGCTTTTGGCCTCTTCCTTCTATTTTCCATCCTGAATCTGTCATCTCTCTATAATAATTAGAATTTATACTGAGTAATCAAGGCTTAGGTTGTCAAGGCAAAAAAAAAAAAGAGTAAAAAATGAATTACAACATGTTCTCCTTGCAGATAAGAATAGCATATATTTGCTTTATAAATCATGTTTGGAATATGTAAATTACTAGAACATCAGATTGTGAAGGGCAGATGAAAACATCTACAACTTCAAATATTCTAAAGCCATAAGTAATTTCCTATAGGAATAACACTAATGATGATTGGGGGTGGGGGGGGGAGGAAAAAATCATTTGACTATGTAAAATAAAAATGAATACCAATATTTTATGACAGCAGTTAGGTTACTAAATGGGTAAGAGGCAGCATTCACTGAACTACCACCAGAATAGAAAAGTTATTGAATAAATATTCCTGCATTACTGATTCTAAGTATGTGATACATGGCTTTCAAAGAAGTACTGAATCTATGAAATTAGTAGAATTGATGCAATAATATTTTAACAGCATTTCTGTTATTGTATACATTCATTACAATAAGGCAAAGTTACTCACTTCATTCAATACCTTCAGAAGTAGCGATCAATGCTAAGTATGATTGCAGCCCATTATTCTATTTACTCCAGTGAAAGTTGCTTTAAGGAATAACTTAAAACTTCCCACGTGTCATCCTTTAACAAAGAAAATGTTCATAGTTTAATAACTTGATAGGTTAGCAGGTATTAGAGACAGAATTAATAGAGCAGAATATAGTGTTATCAAGCAAATATTTGGAACTTCAAAATCACTTCACATTTAGAAGATCACAGACAGAGCAAACTTCTATTTTATTAAAAATCAAACTTCTGTTATTCCAGTTTTTAAAGTTCTGAAGACATCTACTCCTACAAAGATGACAGAATGACTGAGTTTTCCCTGGTGTAGTATATTGCATATGATTTTCAGAAACAGATTTCACTTTGCAGGAAAATGATATATCTAAACCAGTGAAAAAACAGCTTAATTCACACCACTTTGAAGTTTTACTCTCACACCTTTCCTCTGGATTTACTGATTCCTTAGACCCCCAGGTCTTGTGGACAGAGTAAGGTATACTTCCAGAAAATATTAAGAAAGTAAATAAATATGTTATAGGAACTGGAAAACCAGGTTTCTAATCTCTGCTCTGCTATTTATCTCTGTTACGACTCTGGGCAACAGACAGTTCTGGTGAGTAGGAGAAGCCAAAGGAAATGGTGAAATACTGTTTTTTACTACCCAAGTTGTCCCTCTTAATAAAGGTAGTGACTTCATTCAGTGCCTCAGAGACGTGCTGTATCACTTCAGACTGTATTTTTTTTAAAGCTTATAGTCTTTCTTCTGTTAATTAATGCAGCACTTTTTTTTTTCTTTTTCACATCTGTCTTTGCCAATGTCACATTGTCTAGGCAAATACTTGGGTGCAGCAGATTAATAATTGAGATCCTAAGCCATACATATATATATATGTTAAAAAAAAAAAAAGACAGAAACCACCAGAAATACATAGAAAGAATTAGCCATGGACACTCTCCAAAACACACCATTCAGCTAACAGTTTACGTGTATTGGAAAGGACAGAAGATGACTGAACAGTGAGCAGCAGTAGCCAGCACCTCCCGGCAGAGCAGGATTTTGGCAGTTAACGTGGCAGCCCTGCTTTGCCATGTGGGTTTGCATTAATCTGCAGCACATGTTTATCAAACTGTTAGTCTTTGAGTATAGAACGATGATGTATGGCTTTCTATCAGATGAATATTCCTTTGTGATTAGTGTAGTATGTAACACATGCAAGTGCACAGAGTTCCTCCATGAATCTTAAAAAAAATCTTATCTGTCTCATTGGAACCCAGAGCAAGAGCATAGCAGAACTTCTAGCTACAGTATAAAAATGTTTCTGGGGGAAGTGTCATCAGATGCTTTGACTGTGGGCCTCTATACAATCTATGTTACTACTGAAGATATGGTTTCTAAAATATATTCACCAACTTAATGAATCTTTCAGTTGTGTATGAGCATTCTCATGAGATATCCATGCAGCGCTATCTTCTTTCTTTCTTCCATTATAAGTAAAATGACATTCTTCAGCTATCATTATTTATTTAAATGAGTCACCAGGATAAAGCTAGAATAGTCAAAGTCTCTAAGGAGTTCTTCAGAGTCCTTCTCTACATGAGAGAAAACTTATCCACAAACATTAGCTGAGCACTGGTCAGGAGGGAAAATTCTATGCATAATTATGCTTAAGGACTGGATTGAAAGAAATAACAAGTGTTTGAGATAGGTAAGTCATAGAATGGTTTGGATCAGAAGGGACCTTTAAGATCATCTAATTACTACCTCTCTGCTATAGGCAGGGACACCTCCCTCTAGATCAGGTTACTCAAAGTGCCATCCAGACTGGCCTTGAAAGCCTCCAGAGTGGGGGCAACCACAGCCTCTCTGGGCAAACTGCTACAGTGCCTCACCTCACTCACAGAAAAAAAATTCTTCCTGATTTCTAATCTAAATCTACCCTCCTCCAGTTTAAAGTCATTTCCCCTCATCCTATTGCTACATGCCTTTATAAGAAGTCCCTCCCTAGCTTTCCTGTAAGCCCTCTTCAGGTACTGAAAGGCTGCTATAAGGTTCTCCCTGGAGTCTTCTCCAGACTGAAGATACCCGGCTCTCTCAACCTGCCCCCGTAGATAATTTACATGACCCTCCTCTGGATCCACTCCAATAGCTTGATGTCCCTCTTGTGTTGGGGCCCCAGAACTGGATGCAGTACTCCAAGTGGGGTCTCACCAGAGCAGAGTAGAGGGGCAGAATCACCTCCCTCGACCTGCTGGTCATGCTTCTTTTGATGCAACTCAGGATACAGTTGACCTTTTGGGCTGCAAGCACACATATCCAGCTCATGTTGAGTCTTTCATAAGCTGACATCCTCAAACCCTTCTCACCAGGGCTGCCCAAGCCCAAGTCATTCTCCACCCAGACTGTATTTGTGCTTGGGATTGCCCCGACCCAGGCAAAGGACCTTGCACTTGGCCTTGTCAAAATTCATGAGGTTTACATGGGCCCACCTTTCAAGCCTGTCCAGGTCCTTCTGAACAGTATCCCTTCCCTCTAGCGTGTCAGAGGCAAGTCCCATCCCTCTTTTGCTCTAGTTGTTTCCATCATCTTAGATGTGAGGTTAATGCACTCATTTACAAAGCATATAGTTTATTTCCTGTTCAGTTCAATCTCTTGTCCTGCCCACCAACCATAGTTTCATTCTCACAACCAAAACCAGTGTCACTATATGATCACACTTGCTGCCTTTTGTGCCCTCCAGATGCTGTCAGCACTCATGGTTACACTAAGGGTTAAGTGCTCATCAGAGCCCTGAATTCTGCTCTGCTCTGGCATTTCTTTATATTGGGGTTAGCATTTTTCTCACTGATTTTTTTTTTCTGTTTTTATCTCAAAGCACTGGAGAAAAAGGCTTCTGCTACATTTAAAAATGGTGAATGGAATACTTTCATTTCTGCTTTTAAAAGTAGGACCATGCAGCATTGAAGGTTGAAATGCAGCACAGCTAAAAGGGCAGCTGTCTGCACAGCAGTCCCCTGGGATGTGTTGGCATGCCATCCCACAGTTCAGCACACATCTTGTTCATATTCTAGCAGTTCACAGTCAGAAGCTGATGTTCCAGCCACAGCCTCTCAGAGAGAACATGAAAGTCACATTGTCTCAGCTTCCAAGATCTGACTTCTTACTGCTGGCACTGAATCCCAATTATTTTGCCTCTTGCCTGCCTCTGTGTTGTTCTTTGATTTTAGGGAGTCTCTCCTTTCACATTTTTTTCTGTAGTTCAAAATTTCTGGCATTTCTGAAAGGGGTCGTTTAGTGATGAGGCCATTCGCTCTAGTCCTATGTTGCTCCAGGGGAGGTTCAGGTTGGATATTAGGAAAAGTTCTTCTCCAAAAAGTGGTCAGGCACTGGAATGGGCTGCCCAGGGAGATGGTTAAGTCACCATCTCTGGAGGCATTCAAGAAACATTTAGATGTTTTACTAAGGGACATTGTTTAGTGGGGAAATACTGGTGGTAGCTGGACAGCTAGACTAGACAATCTTGGAGGTCTTTTCCAACCTAGGTGATTCTATGATCTGAGTCTTGTTCAGCCTGCAGTCTTAATGGTGCTAAGAGATGCAATTCTTCTCTTGTAAAATTCTTTCTTAGAATCAGAGAGAGTCAGCTGGGTTCGCTTAAGTAGAAAACTAGTAAGACAGAGCTCTGGTGGAGCTCTTACACAAAATTATCTCGTTATTACAGGGGAAAAAAAAAAAAAAAAAGAGAATACCACTGAGGTATCCATCACCAGTCATTTTCTACATTGTCCACGAGGTAAAACTAGACAGGAGTTACTGACAAAAATGCTTTGCTGGTATTAGACACTAAGACTCTTAAAAGAAATACAATAAAACCAGGAGTCATTAGGTTTTTAGACCAGGAATTCTACCTTTTGTTAGTGTCACCTAACAAATTCTGCAGAAAGTGTACTTCGTGTACATGCTGTACAGCTGAGTTCTACACCCAAGTGGAGCTGATTTGGATGGTAATTTGTGAAGACTGTCATGCTGATTTCACAAAGTGTGATTTGTTCGTTTTTATCTCAGATGAATGTAAGTGTAGTGTAACAATGTCTCTAAGGGGGTATGCTTTTAAGGTAACTGTTACTCCTAGCACCAGCTACGTGATTTGTATTTGGGGTTAGATCACAACATGGGGAAATTAGGTGATACAGGAGTTTCCTGAATGTTGACAAAATGAACTGAGAAATTTGAGATGAACTATGTTAAATCCAGCTTGAAATCAGAATTAGACCTGAAACCCATACCTTCGTATCTGTCTTTATTTTTGAAGTTCTGCTGTATGTTGTCTTGTTACCTAGATTATCTTCTGCATTCCTAGTTTGCATAAAGTTGGCACCAAATATTTGAAGATGTTACAGATTATATTTCAATACTAACATTTAAGTCTCCTTACAATGAGGAAGGTATTTCATGTTTTCTCTGTTTATTCTATTCCTTCCCACACAAATTCTTATTACCGCAATTTTCCCCAGGAAATGAAGAAATATGTCTTATGCAGTTGTCCAGAAAGGATCAGTATGGAAGCTATGGAAGAATTGTTCTTCCAGGAATTGGAGAGAGTGAGAAAATATTCTGCCACTCTATTTTCAATCTACTACACCAGATCCAGATAAAATGGAAATATGATAAATAGGAAATAGAAACAATAACCCATGGGGCAGACAATGAACAACAATGTTACATATAATTATTACATATAATGTTCTGTGTTTCTTCAGTAAATATTTGCTTTTCACTTGTACATTAGATCAGGCTTTTAAAATTTTTTTCCAATATGCAATCACAACTCCACATGAAATGAAACAAAAAACCCACAGATGATTACGTGGAACCAAGTTGTTACATTTGATTATGCTTTGGAAACATGAGCATCATCTGTCACTGCATAAAAATTTGTTATAAAGAGACATGTTCTCATCAGACTGTATGCTCTGAATGAGCATTCAGAATTTTAAGTGTAAGAAAAGAGACCTAGCATGGTTTAAAATTCTCTCTCAGTGGTAGCAAGTTCACAGTGAGGTAAAATAGGAACATATATTAAATAATCACCACAACAGAAGATAAACAGGATTTGAATGTGTTTTTCAATGAAAGATAGATTTCTATCAATGCAGATGAAGAAAAAGAATGAACCTATGCCAGCAGATTATTACCTCTTGCAAACTAGCTGTTCTTACAAATGCATTTTATATCTTCTAAGCATTTTGCACGTTTTTCCACCCACTGAATTCTTACTCCATACAGATGGTTTTTATATTTGATTTTCTGCAGAAGTGGACATGCTTTTAATATTGAATGATTTCAGTTCTTTCATAAATGGCTACATGAGATTTTTTTTAATTTTTTTTTTTAGAATGCTTTAATACTTGAAATATGTATCCAAAGTGACAGCTAGGATGGAATCACACTAGTAGCTTTTTTCCCCCCAGTGTATTTATATACTGTGTTGAATCACATTTTATTGATATATGCCCTATATTCACTATATGACATACATTTTTCAGGAATGTAAAGTTTAGTGATTATATATGTTTGCTTAGATTTTCATTGTTGCCAGAGAGTATATTGCTGAAGTTGAGCTGTCAACAGGAAAACCCAAACACTTCAATTCCCATGAAACATTTAAAACTCAAAGAACAGATGGTGTTGAGAAGCAGCACTACAGCCTGCTGCTCCCTGAGATTTGAGGAAGGCTCTATAGCTTTCCATGGAAAGCATTTTTTTTTCCAGTTCATCCATTAGGCATGTGTGATTAAAAAATAACTAAAAATATCATTTCCTCTTCTGAAGAGAATCTAAATACTGACTAAAATCATAATTCATGCATTCTGTTCTCAGTTTCTACCCTTTGGATTAAGACACACGTTTTACAGACATGTGCTGGATATGTATTTTACTTGTCATAAGAATTATCTAACAGTGTTTTACTGGTATACAGTAATTAGAAGACAACACTATTTTCTTGCATTGTTTAATTATTAACATTATAAGGAAAACTTGACCCTAGCTACAGTAAAAATTGTTTAGCTACTGGGATGTTCAAGAAGTTGAACTGTGGCTGTAGCTGTAGATTCAGAGTAGAGAAATAGAAGTAAAATAGAGGTAAATAAATCTCAATCAAATCCTCTAGAAAAAAAATAAGGATCGCTGTTGTTAAACCTTTACTTTAGTGCTCTGAATTAACTTCTGAAATGACAGTACTCCCCTCAAATATGGAATCAGGTTAAAAGTTGGAATTTTGGTTGGTCATTCTATGTATTAGAAAAAGTAATCCATATTGAAATAATTTTGTCAAAAACTATAAGAAATTTGGAAACAGTGACCAGTCAGCATCCATGTAAAAAAATATATACTTAGGAAACTATTTGAGCAGGAAACCACAGATAGACCTTTCAAAACATCTCTATGCAAAGGATAGTATTATTAATACATTTTTTTTTTGCTCTCTGTATCCTATAATAGGCCATATTATGCTATTTATAATGTTATTAATGTATTTACTGCTACAGGAAATAGTAACACTAAAAATTCTGTACAATTGTACTTTTGAAATCAATTAACTGTCACCAGAGAAATGTTATTCCCAATCTTCAATTTATCTGACTGGGAAAGTATGAAATGTCAAAGTCTTGAAAGGAAGATCTTATCCTCCTGATTTGCTGTATTTTGTTTCTCTCTCACAAAATGAAGCTAAAAATGAAGCACTCATTCTTGTCTTCTAAACACATAAATCCTGGGGCAGTGATGCAAGGATCTCTTAAAATACACTAAAGAAATTAGTCAGAAAATGAAGATAGTTTTTTTTTATAATTACACACAATCCAGTTGGCATAGAGATTAGCACCACGTATCTTTATATATGTTAGCTAACTCCTTCCTACAGGTATATAAAGAGTAAGATTACCACCAACTTCTGTAAAAGAATAAATTGTAATTCTGGACACAAGAAACAATACAAAAATACATTGAAAGGTATTTTAGCTATTTCTGAATTATTTGGGAATTTTTAAGGTTTTTCAGGTTACATCAAAAGCTTAATAAGAAGTCTTCACTAACCCAGAGCATTTAAATGTCTTTTTTTTTTAAGCATTATCCAGAATATTTAATTTGTCTTATATTTACTTCAGCATTCTGATAATCTTTACTTTGGAAGATGTTGACAATCCAAGGTTGCGACTTTTTAGTTATTAAGGAAGGAAACATAGGCTCATAGAATCCTTAGAGTTGGAAGGGACATTTAAAGGTCACCTAGTCCAACTTCTCTGCAACGAACAGAGACATGCACAGCTAGATCAGGTTGCCCAGGGCCTGATTCAGCCTTCCCTTGAAAACTTCCAGGGACAGGGCATCAACCACATCTCTGGGCAACATGTTGCAGTGCCTCACCACTCTTAGTGTAAATGACTTTTTCCTTATATCCAACCCAAATCTACCCTCTTTAAGCTTGAAGTATTTCCACTTGTTCTATCATCCCAAACTCTGCTAGAGAGTGTGTCCACTTCTTTCCTGGAGCTCCCCTTTAGATATTGAAAGGCCACTATCAGGTTACCTTGGAACCTTCTCTTCTCCAGACTGAACAGCCCCAGCTCTCTCAGCCTGTTCTTGTAGGAGAGGTGTTCCATCCCTTGAATCATTTTTGTGGCCCTCCTCTGGACACAATCCAGCATGTCTGTGTCTCTCCTGTACTGAGGACTCCACATCTGGACACAGTACCCCAGGTGAGGACTTAATAGTGCAGAGCAGAGAGGCAGGATCACCTCCCTCAATCTTTACAGTTATTTGCAGTACAGCTCTTAAACTTGAGGAAGCAAGAAAGCCATCTATTCCTGTAACTTTTGTGCTGAGTCTTTAGTTTCATTCAACACTTTTCTTTAAACAGGTTTTAGAAATCAGCTGTAATTTCCCGGATGCACTATATCAGATGCCAGACAGCACTGCAAAGTATTGAGAAGATAAAAGCAAATGAAAATTAACAGAGTCCAGGAACCCAGCTGGGATATATCTATTATTTCTCTTGCACAACAGAATCTATTCCATGTCACTTTTGAATATATTTCTGGGGCATAATTTCTTTGTGATATTAGAGGAAATAGCATAGACTTTTTCCAAGAACTTCAAACAAGTAAAAAAGCCTTCTACATTCATTTTTTATAGAACATGAACAAAAATGTACATATTTGAAATAGTTAAAAATAGCACATCCTCTAAAAAAATATGTAATTTTCATCCCACACATACTTGGCTTTCAAACCAGCGGGAAAAATCTTCATGAAAGAATGTCAGATTGTTCTAGACAACTTCCTCTCAAAGCGCTTCAGTCAAGGGAAAAACCCCAAAGAGAACTTAAAGGTGACGGTCTCAGTAGTTAAGAAAAATTGTGTAAGGAAGAGTAACAAGAATTAGTCTGATCGCTGTTAAATTTGAAGAATACAAATCAGTGAGGAAAATTTCAAAGGAGGCAGTGCTTTTCACATACCAGCTCCTTAACTTTCATTGGGAAGAGAGACGGCCTCTCTAATTGATGTACTGCAATGGAAATAGAAGGCATATTGGAAAGGTTTGGACAACAGCCAAAGTAAAAAATTTAATTTTGATATAGTGCAGTTGAAATACAGTGCATATAGCAATTATTTTGTGAAGTCTAACTCGCTTCCTTACATCACCTTAATTTCAAGACCTGGAATGCTGTTAGCAACTGATCAAACTAGATGTGTGTTTGAGTGAAGAAAAGGGGAAATACATTTTGTAATTCAGCTTGTCTTTTAGAGTGCAGCCTCCAACTCTCTCACTTCACGACACAGTCAACAAACTTGAGTCATAGAAACACCAAGGTTGGAAAAAAACCTCTTACATCATCCAGTCCAACTGTCCACCTATCGTCAATATTTTGCGCTAAACCATGTCCCTCAGTACAACATCTAAAAGTTTCTTGAACACCTCCATGGACAGTGACTCCACCACCTCACTGGGCAGCCCGTTCCAGCACCTGACCACTCTCTCGGAGAATTATTTCCTGATGTCCAACCTGAACCTCACTTGTAGCAACTTGAGGCCATTCCCTCTAGTCCTATTGCTAGATACACGGGAGAAGAGGCCAGCTCCCACCTCACCACAACCTCCCTTCAAGTAGCTGTAGAGAGCAATAACGTTACCCCAGAGACCATTCAGAAGCCAAGTTCTGGAATATAGTGATCTTGTGAAGATGCTAAAAAATAAATTGCCATTTCTGCTTACAGACCATGTTCAGAATGATCTTTTAGATAGGCTGTTATTTATCGTGAAAGAATAATCACACAAGGTATTTAAAAGTTAAAGCGACTAGTAAGATGATTCAGAATTTCAGCTCATTCTTTGTTTTGATTTTCATATCCTCTTTTTAGGTTTAATATGTTTAAAAGACATGCACTTCAAACAAAATACCTTTATCTAATAGATACGTATTTCAAAAGCAGCAGGTACACTATACCATCTACAAAGACACTCCTGATATCACTGAATTTTACTGTACCTTCTCTGCTATTTGGGTAAAAAGGCTCGTACATGCATGTGAATTGATTGTACAAATCTGATGCTAGTATTTTAAAACTTAAATAAGCTATATAAAATGTGTCAACAGGATTTAGTGGAAAAATTAAATACAAAAAAAAAGGAATCTTACAACTGATTTTCAATAGTTTATAAATATTCTTCTGCACTGTTAAGCCCAGCACCATAAAGAAACTGGAGGGCTTACTTCTTCAATTATATGAGTGGATCCGTTCTCTAAATAGTATCTTCTGGCTCTGAATGGACAGTCTCTGTTCAAATGTACACTTGCCTTTTTCCTCCAAACCAGAAAGACTCTGAGATAACAGTATTCATACTTTTATTCCTGAGGTGATAAAGACTCAAATCAAGTTAGCTTGTTTCTTGCTGTCACCATCAGTCATCTTTGTGAGCAAATTCATCTACTTCATAAATATATGACTGTTCCATAAAGCAAAATTTAACTGATTGTAAACTTTTTCCAGGTAGCAAAATTTCAAATTCAATGGAGACTTACAAAATACAGCCCTAATATATGGACAATAATCTTTATCTGACACAATTTAACTGTGCCTGAAGGAGATAAAGAGTGCGCTGGACTGGATACAAATAGTAATTCTTTCACATATTTATCTGACTTACTGTGAAGCAACACAAGCTCTTTAGCCTAATGCATTTTTCTACAGGGAGACATTGCTCTGTTTTGTAGCTAGAATGAGGAGTGAGGAAGGAAAGGGTTAGAATATAGTTTCAAACAAACAATAAAAGATGGATGTGGGTTAATGGGGCAAGTAAACCTAGAAGTTGCTGATTGATCTTTGGAACTGAACTAGAGACTACATCCTGAAGAAAACCAGCTGAAGCTGGATCACCCTCTTCAACCATGCCAAGGTCAAGAGTACACAGTGAGAAAGAGATATGGCCTTCATCCCCACGACCCCTGAAGACGACCACCAGGAGATACTATGCATGCTCAAAGGGTGTGACTCTGGGGAGCAGCATATTATAATGATTTCTCAGAATTAATTGCAATAGTCCCTCCCTCCCTCAGGAATGCTATGAATATGTATGCTTTTGATCTTCAAATATGGAAGTTTTCTGCCTTTCGTTGTGCAAGCTAGGATGGAGATACCCAGCTTGCACCCAGCATGTGGGTACAGCGCCATCATAAACATACCTGCTTTATAACATTCCCTGGTTGTAAAGTTTGTTTCCACAAGTCAGGAGCATCATGACACAGAAAGGGAAGAGTGCTGAGGAATAAATAAATGAAAAAAGATGAATGATAAAGAAAATTGCTGAAGAAGGAAGGTGATGAAGTTATAAGCTATAAATATAAAATTAAAGTGAATCAAAAGACAAGTCTTAATTTTTCATGGTGGCAATTAGAAGTAAGGAAAATGCTGTCAGACTGGAATTTAGAGGTTTAATCTGGCAATTCAATTATCAGATTGACAATCAGCATTGTAAAACCCAATATGGGTTCATTTTAAGAAGGGAAATGCATATACTAAGTAGTTTCTGAGTTGCCTTTTAAACAAATCATGTGACTTTAAGGATTTAATGACTACTCTCAAGCTTTACTCATGACAGCATTGATTTTTATTATACATGGGTTATGGTATGTTTGAGGAAATAATTTAAAAAGATTGCTTGTATAAGTTGATGCATTTTAAGACAATTTCCTTCTATCAATTTGCTGACTGGAAGTGAAAATATTTTCAGTAAATAAATTCAAGTTTCTACCTCATATTTGCCATTAGGTATACTACTTACTGACTTTGGCAGTAGAACTGCAAGCTGGAGCTTGCACAAAAAATCCAACCTAAGCTCTCTAGGTTGCAGAATATTTCTCATATATAAATACATACAGAAAGTTAGTTTATTTGGGAGAGTCCGTTTTAAGAAAAAATACAGAAAGCATTTGGTATTTCAGGAATATGGCATATGCCAGACTGGGTGAGTCCAAAGGACTTGGACAGACTCCTTGTCAGCAGACAGATATCAGTTTGAATGTGGCCACTATGTTCTGAGGTGAGGAGAGTTTATGTTTATACTTGTAAAACAAACGGACCATGGACAGCATCCAAGGGCCAGCTGCTGAGTGCTGAGGAGCCAGCATCCCTGGAGGAGAATTTTTACTCTCAGGCACATGCAGTGACTCCTCACAAGGCCCAAGGCAGCAAGTTCACACCTCTGATAACTTTTTTTTTTTTTCTTACTGCCAAGTAGGAGAAACAGATAACATTACCATGTACTTATGTAAAACCAATTAGAAACAGCTGAGAGTGCAAATATGGTATCAATATGTAATAAAGGTCAAAGTCTAGAACATTATCACTTAGTTTGGCATCAATACTGGTGAAAACAATGGGCCAAATGATAAGGGAATTAATCTGAAAGCACAAGGCAGACAACTGCTAAAAAAAATAGCAACAGCATGGGCCTGGGAAGAACAGATTGCACCTCATAAACCTGAATGATTTTTCCATTCACACCCTGGAAAGAGACACCAAGCAGAGAGGTGATAAAAATATTTGGTTTCATCTGCAGAGAGTTGCAATAAATTTCAAAAAGGCCTAATAAAGATGGGCAATTTGATTACATTACCAGCAGATTACCAGTGTGGAGAAGTTCATAGAGATGCTTAGAAAAGAGAACAATTTCAACTGGACAGATGGTTTTTGAGCTAAAAGTGGTCTCAATTCACAGGAGAGGCCAATGTGTCACTGTGAAGAACTTACTAGCCCCAAAGCTATTACCAAAAACTCCAAATTCAAAAATATTGAACAGATCCTGCTGCTACACAAGGTAGCACTATAGAGGCTTAACATCCACCACTAAGTTCTCACTTCGTGCCTTTAATTGAATTGAGTCTAATATAGCAAATATTGTTCTCTGTTAAAAAAATGTAATTTTTCCAGAAATGTTCCAGACATCTCAAGATTTAGTTTAAGGCAATTTTAGAACATCCACTTTTGGAACAACTACCATCTGGCTATATCATATTTGACCTCAACACCTTCCTTGTTACTCGTTTCTCTCTGACTATGCAGTGTTATGGTAGTTCAGTGCCATCTTTACATCTGGGAAGCTCTGGTTGAAGGAAAGATACACGAGTACACAAGTTTCTAGTGGTTACAAGATGTTTACTGAGCTTTTCTGTATTATCTTCTCTCCTATCTAGATTCCTCTTTCAGCTTTCTTAGGTGCAAGGGAACAACCAAAGCTGAGGACAGATTTCTGCTCGGTTGTATTAATGGAAACATTTTCTAGATGAGTGAGAAGTGCTTGAATAATTCTGCAGACAGTATAATAGAAATGCAGCCACAAGCATTACAAAGGTGTTTTTAATGTTATGATGTTAGAATCACATAAGAATGAGATTCCTCATCTAGGAAGTAGTTGGCTTTCTTCAATCACATCATGCCTATGCAGCTTTATGAAGTCAAGCTGTGCAAGGTCTTGTAATATTTCTCCTCATGAGTTTTTAATGGAGCAGTGAAAAGGATAATATTAGGTACAATAGTAAGGCACATTTGAAAAAGATATGATTTCTTCTTTATTGGTATTAAACTGGTTTCAGCATTTAAGGCACAAATGTATAATCAGATGGAGCAAGGTCTTTTGCACAGTTCCTTAGTAATACCATCCTCAAAGCTGTGCTATGTAATTTAAAACTGCAGCTACGTTTGGCAGCTGGTGATTACACCATCTTGAATTTACTGACATCAGCCTCTCTGACAGATGGCTGTCTGGGTGCATATGGAGAGAAGATGATGGATAGCCTATATTTCAAAAGGTAGTGATCACTCCAGCAATGAGCTCCATGTGTCATCCAAGTCATACAGTAACTGGATAAATGTTTTTTTTCCCCCTCACTGTAATCAGACTGATCATGCCAGAACTAAAGAGGGTGTGATACACCCAGGTAGTTTCATACTTCAAGGTCTGCTGGGACATTTTGTTAATTATTTGGAACCAATGCCTTCTGAAGGAGTAAAGAAACAAGTTAACATTCAAGTTGTCTGATAATGTGTTTCCATAATCTGCAGCCTTTTGCCATGCAGGAAGCATTAGGTTGATCATTACAGCTAATCTTAGAAGATCCACATTTTCATGATCTACGTTTCTTTTGGTGTTGGCAACACTAATATGAAAAGTGCACTTCAGAATGAAGTTGGCATTCTTTTCTAGGAAAACACTTTTATCAAGTGTCCATTGGATCCTTCAAAACATTTTCCATTTCTGAGAAGTATAATTGTGCAATTAATTCCTCAATTCTAAAAAAATAAAACCAACAACAAAAAACCACATCACTGCTGGGAGCTGTCCTTCACTGCAGAAAATTCTCAAGGAACAGAGTTGTAAATTCTCAACTAAACATGCCTATCCTGTCTTCCAGATACTGAACTTTCTCACAATCTGAACTGTGTCTTTGCCTACAGATTGCTATGGTACCCTCAGAGCTGGTTAAGCAGGGTTTCTTTAGTTTTTCTCTGACATTTTTTGTGGACATGAGTTAGCAGTGCTATCAATACATGCAGTTCTTTTTGCCCCATTTGCTAGAAGACAATTATGATGCAGAAAGCTGATCCCGGTTGGTCAGTCAAGGTTCTGTATGTTCAAATTATATACTGAGAGCAGACTTCAGTTTGTTGGTTCAAGGGCAGAGCTGCTAGTCATCCACATTACCTCCATCCAGGCCGGGGCTTAGAAGATTTCCCAGTTGGATGTGGCTGCGGGAAGGAGTTGGGAACACTGCCCCTGACAGCAGCCATGTGCCGTAAACTCATGTTAGGATGACTCTGAACTGAGCCACACTGCAAACTGGGGGCATTCTGACTCACAAGCTCAGCTGCAATAATAGTTAAAAATATTTTTGTGCTGCAAAAACAACCTTAATGACAAAGGATAACTTTCTGTTGGCTTCTCAGTATAAAAAAATATCCTAATGAGAGTGGGGAGAGACTCTGTACACTTCAACTCCAGAGTGCTGGTCAGGAGTAGAGTCCCAGCAGGGACTATCTACCTTTCCATGATACTCATATATCCTGCTCTTCCCTTCTTTTTCTAGACTGCTGGTTTTCCCACATGTCAATGGTTTACGGGTGTTTGGCCAGGTTCCGTGACAAAGGGGACGGAGGATCCACGGGCCCACGCCCCAGGAAAAGGGAAAAGGAAAAAATGGGTTAGGAGATGGCCCTGAGAGCAAAGAACAGCGGCAACAATCTGAGGAGAAACAAGCTAATTTACTAAATAAGATATCGGAATGCCAAACAACACACTATAATACAATATAATTACAATTTAAGCTGATAAATCCAATACAGAGAGAGAGAATGTCCCAAAATCAAGGTAGGCCTTACTCTACTACCGACGATAAGACGGCTGGAGAGCGAGGTGCTGCCAAGACGAGAGACGGCGGAAAAAAAGGGATGAGGTCTCATGATCTGCAAGTTTTTATACTGTGAGCTTTTATCTTTTCCCTCCGGCTGGAAAATGGTAACAGAGGAGCAAAGTACTGTGGGGACTGTAGTAGTCCTTCTCTTCTGAGAACCAGGTACATCCACTACATGATGTTATGATATGGAATACCAATAACTGAAAATCACAAAGCCATGACACCCACATTAATAGAATTGCTGAAGAGTCCAGGTCCTCTGGGCTCATGCACAAGACCAGTAACATTCAAAACAAAGACAAATACTAGCATATCTGCGTGTCATCTCATAGTAATTACTGCATGAGCCTTCTAACACTAATGGCCTTGGCCAAACTTTCCTTTTATAGTCCCAGAGAATAATCAGAGAAAATTGTAACTTTTGATTTAAACTGAATCAGGTAATTATTCATGCTAAAATGTGAGCTCTGAGTTTGTTAATTTTATTTTAAAACAAAATGAACAAGGTCATTCAAGCAAATACCAATTTGTGCACCTAAGTGGAATACAGCAAAGAACACAGACTCATTATTTTCCTTTATTTGTTATCTATTATTTGTCCATTATTTTCACCCATGATTTAGGAAAAAGCAGCAGAGTTATTTCAATTTAAAATTTAACACTTCTAAACACAGACAGAGTGCAAGACCTTTTGCAGTTATTTGTCCTTTGATGAAATGCTGAGAATTTAATAATACAAATACATCTTAATAGAATCAGATTTAGCACAAATAAATCTCCTTCTGTTCCTTCACCTACTTCTTTTTTGTTGTATGGAAAGACTAAATGATTTGCTGTAACAAGCTTTTTAAAGATTTGCAGTAATTTGACATCATGGATAAACTCTAAGATATCTTGATCTACAGGGACCAAGTACTTAAAATTCATTGTATCTTACATCATTTCTAGATGTTGCCAACAGACTGCTGCATCCTTTTTTTCAACCAACAGTCAGAAACAAGCCCCATTTGCATCCATTTCAAGCACTGCATATGAGAGGATATAAGCTTTACTTAGCTGTTGCCATTATAAGTTGAATTATTCCATGCCACAGCATTTATTCAGGCCATCAACAGAAATACCAATATTTCATAGTTCTGTCTTGATAAATCAAATCTGTTAAGCTGAAAATCCAGTAAGTGATTCAGTGGCACTGAAACCTAATGGCTCCCAAATGAAATGCTTCATTTTTCAAACCCTTTAATGGGCCCAGTCATTTCTTATTTCACAGGTTTTAACAGATTTATCAGCTAAATTAAAAGCACAGCATTGCTGGACACTGAATGACAATAAAAATATTGGCACAGAAAGACCATGGAAAGACATACTGCCTTCTTCTAGACAGACGCCAAACTTTACCTCTAAATAATTGAACTGATACTCCAGGTTGTTCATATAAAACTTCACTGGACATGGGTGCAGATATATGAACTTAAGAAAATATATGATTTTAAGAAAACAAGAAACCAGTTCTGTATTAAAAAAAAGAAGCTAGTAAAGGGTATCCATTTTCTAAAGTATTTCTTCATGGTATACAATAATAAATTGAGCATTCACACTCATACCAAGGCTAGAGCAAGCCCTCACATGTCCTCAGAGTGAGCAGAAATAGGATGGCAAGAGTAAACCTCTACCATTAAGGACAGTCTACAGATACACCTACACACTGCTTAGTCAAGTACACAGCAAAACTGATATTAAAGAGATTTAACAGGTTCTCAAAATCAGCAGTATAAAGCAATGCTCAACTCAATTTTGAAAGTAACAGTCAGTGCAAGATGAAAAAAAAAAAAAACCAACAGGTTGCTGCTTCTTCCTGGAGCATTCTTGCCTTAATGACACAGGTTAGATTCTCATGGTTTAAATCAGCACCAGGTTCTCAAAAATGCCTTTTCATGCTTATTTTCTAAGGTGCGAATCAATGTTTTTTGACTAGTTGGATGTTTTCGTCTTCAAAGATTAGGTTTGATTTTTGTAAGCATAGAGATCTTATCAATAAGTAATCTGATCACTTTTTTTCTGCCCATCTGTGGTGGGTCCAGACTCTCTTGACAACATGCTTCTTTTTTAAAAAAGATGCATTATACCATTGAAAAAAAGGGCAAGAAAAAAGCTAAAAAAAAAAAGATTAAGATCATCTACAGTATCAGTATCACAAAATATGTATGTGATACAGAGCTCAAAATTAGGAAGTCATTGTTTTGCACAGAAGCCTATGTGTAAATATCCTAAAACTATTTCCTTCCTAACTTCATCAACCTACACATTGTCAGGCCTTGAATGTTTATGTTGATAATTTTTCAATACTAATGATTACATTGTCTAGTAGATTATAGGCTGCACTCTTTTTGTTCTTGCATAGACCATTTTTTAGGTCTCAAACTGTGAGAATTAGACTGATGCAAACTCTCATTTTCCCAGCTAAGATGCATGTGTCTGGGTCTGTATTGTAGATGTCAGCCTAGGTAGACAGCAGACGGCTGTTACAAGACTCAGTCAAGCACATAATGGTTACAGGACAAACTATTTGGAATCTCTTGCTTCAGATGACATACAAAAACAATATTTTCCTAGCATGCATTGGTCAGGAGTCAGCAGCTTCCCATTTTCAGCACATGAACTTAAGATGACTATAGTCTTTTGTTGCCATACTTCATATTTCTAATCTGAAGAAAGTTGTATGAACAAATTCAAGCTTGTATGGAAAGAAGAGAGATCAACCCCCTCTTTCTTTACCTAATGAGGGAATTCTTGAGCTGAATCTATTTCCAGAAGACTGGAGCAGTGAAAATAAACTTCAATACCACAAATAAGAAAGTATCAGATAATACTCACTACAGGGGAGAAACCAGAGCCATACATGTGTGATTTTCAAGATACTAATGTGGGTCGGGACCATTTTTAGGATTTTACTTCAGTGCTATATGGGATGTTTTAACTTTCTGTTTCTACTGAACACATTCACCAGCTCCTGAGTGGGGTGGAGAGGGACTTTACGAAGTAACTTTGTGAGTGTGATTTAGACTCCATTTATTAGGGAGGTAGTGAATTGAGGTTTTCTCCTTCCAAATGGAGTGACTGGGTATTTGAGAAGATATCACACCACTGACTCCCTGGCTGTTGTTAAAATTAAAACAGTGCACTCCAGTTTCATCAATCATTTTCTAAAAGTAATTACTAAATTAAGTGCCTGTGGGCATTTGTACCACGTAGCCTAGTGTCATTTCTGGAGGGGCTTTGCTACTCAGAACAGCCACAGCCTAACGTATTTTTAGAGCTAAACTGAAGAAGTCTGGCACATTTAGGATTAGCTGGTTTTTGAGTGTGTTTACATTGCTAGCAATTTTGAACTTAAAAAATCTGGTTTAATTACCAAAATGCTTTTGCAGTTTTAAGTTTACAAAATAAGGTCATGTCACTGTGTGAATTACGTATGGTATGCATCCTCATACTAAGAGGACCTTCAGCTTTAGAGTTAGCAATGAATTCCCTCTTAATACGTTCTTTTATCAGTGGATTTTTTTTTGTATGTATAGATAGGTATGTGTATTCAACAATTTATTTTTTGCTTTTAAAATAATACAGAGCTGTGTGAACATTTAGCCACTGACCACAAGGAAACAAAGATATGTGAGAAAAATTTAGAGAAGCATTAGGACCATGATAAACCCACACACAAGCATCTGTTTTTGTGGCTCTTAAAATACTTCTGTTTCTGCAGGTAAAGACTTCACATCTTGTGCACTTGTGACTTCAAAGTGTGCAATGCAGATTCTACATTTCTCATTTTGAAATAAATATAAAGAGCTCAGAAACTGAGATTGTTAGAATGATGTGGATTCACCACTATTCCAGCTGAACACGGGACTGCCCTTTCAAAACAGGCATGTTAAGCTGCACACTGCTGGCAGACAAAAATCAAAGACAACATTTAAGTGGTCTCAGACCCAGCTGGTCTGGAAGCACATGAAATCCACATTGACTCAGCTAATTGGTGAATGTCCCTTCCACAGAACCTGTTCAGAGTTCTAACAACATTTATCAAATAAACAGAAGAATTAAGTGCATATTATTTAGTCAAAATGTCAAAATAAACAAAGAGATGGAGAGGAAACCTCTATAAATTTTTAATCTTTCAAAGGACTTGTCAGGATTTCTTCTGAAGAAATTACTTAACGCTTGAGTGAATTCTTTTCAGATAAGAACACCTGTACTCTTTGTTCACTTCAGAAGCTCCTAAGGCAAAGTGTCAGTCAGTCCATCCACAGGATGTTGTGAATAGGCTGCATCACTGTCAGATCACATTCTGATAATGTATATTTCACTTGAAATGAAGTAGTTATTTTCTGCTTTGTATTACTCATTCCTGTTCAACCAAGCATTAGTGGAACTGCCAACAAACTAAAAGTCTTCAAAATCCTCTTTTAAAGTCCAAGCTGTTGCACACGATCTACTTAGGTTTTACCTCGTATTTATTTCTATGAAGAAGACAAATGGCATACACTTTTCCAGGGCCTCTCAGCACACTACTTTCTTGAAATACCCATGTTACCATGGGAAGAAGACTAGGCTTCCTCCCTTATTCCCTTTGACAAATAAAAACATTTTCTCCTTTGTCACACAGAAGAAAATCACCATTTTGAATCACTGTCTGGCAAGAAAATGCAAATTAATGAAAAAAATGATGTGGTAAGGTCAAGAAAAATTCAGCAGAATGCTCTCATTAAAGTGACAAGCCTTTTTACCATAATATTGCATTTCTAGGGTTTATTCTTTCTAAAACAATTATCAAGACTGTTGGAAATATTTTACATTATACCAATCTGACTAAAAATAGGAGAAAACTTTCACTTCCTTCCTTCCTGACTTGCTCTCCCATGTGCTCTCTCCCACAGGCCCTTATGTTTTCATTCCCTGCACTCTACCTCCTATTAAAGTGGACAGACACATCTCAAATTCATCAGTCTTCCTCAAAGTAAAGAGCACACATTCAAAGCTGCAACTTCGAACCATTCAAGATGCATGCAAATAACTTACATCTCATTTTTCAGCTTCTCAATCTCCATATTATATAAAAGAGAACGGACTGATGACTGATTCTTCTTCGTATGTTTTAAAAGAAAATAAAGAAACATCTACTCACTCCTTTTCAACATGTAGACTTTGGCTTCTAATCTCCTGCAAGGAGAGCTGCTTCTACCACCCAGACTTAGGTGCCCAGCTTTGAGGAATACTGCAGGTCTACACCACCACTCACTTTAGTAGTTTCCGTTAATTAGCATTAATGAGCTTCTCATGCCTCTGCCTTTCTTGGTCTTTGGTTCTGTGTGGGAGACAACAAGTCCCAACTCTGTGGGATTTGGCTATAGTGAGGAGTAATTCCTGTGTGGATGTTTCAGGAACTGACTGGGAGTGCTGTAGAAAAGAAGTTTTTTACAGTAAAGGAAGTGAGGCACTGGTACAAGTTGCCCAGAGAGGTGCTGGATGCCCTGGCCTTGGAGACATAGAATCATAGAATCATAGAGTCATAGAATTGCTCAGGTTGGAAAGGACCTTCAGGATCATCAAATCCAGCCACAACCTAACCATACTACTCTAACAACCCACCACTAAATCGTGTCCCCGAGCACCGCATCCAAATGGTTTTTAAACACGTTCAGGGATGGTGACTCAACCACCTCCCTGGGGAGCCTGTTCCTGTGCTTAACAACACTTTCTGTAAAGAAGTTTTTCCTGATATCCAATCCAAACCTCTCCTGGCGCAACTTGAGGACATTTCCCCTTGTCCTGTCACCTGTCACCACTGAGAAGAGACCAACCCCGCTCTCACTGCAATCACTTTTCAGGTATTTGAAGAGAGCAATGAAGTCTCCCCTCAGTCTCCTCTTCCCCAGACTAAACAGCCTCAGTTCCTTTAGTCACTCCTCATAGGGCATATTTTCCAAGCCCTTCACAAGCCTTGTTGCCCTTCTTTGGACCTGCTCCAGCACCTCCATGTCCTTTCTGTACTGAGGTGCCCAAAACTGAACACAGTACTTGAGGTGAGGCCTCACCAATGCCGAGTACAAAGGCAGGATTACTTCCCTAGTCCTGCTCACCACATCATTCCTGGTACAAGCCAGGATGCCATTGGCCTTATTGGCCACCTGGGCACACTGCTGGCTCATATTCAGCAGACTGTCCATCAGCACACCAAGGTCCCTTTCCGTCAGGCAGCTTTCCAGCCACTCCTCCCCAAGCCTGTAGGGTTGCCTGGGGTTGTTGTGACCAAAGTGCAGGACCCGACACTTGGCCCTGTTGAAACTCGTATGGTTTACCTTGGCCCATCAATGCAGTCTATCCAGGTCCCTCTGTAGTGCCTTTCTACCCTCCGCCAGATCAACACTCCCTCCCAACTTGGTGTCATCTGCAAACTTACTGAGGGTGCACTCAATCCCCTCATCAAGATCATTGATAAAGATGCTGAATAGAAGAGGCCCCAGCACCGAGCCCTGGGGGACACCGCTTGTGACTGGCCACCAACTGAATTTAACTCCACTGACCACAACTCTCTGGGCCTGGCCATCCAACCAGTGTTTCACCCAGCAGAGTGTATGCCCATCCAAACCATGGGCAGCCAGCTTCTCCACAAGGATGCCTCCACAAGGGGGACAGTGTCAAAGGCCTTACTGAAGTCCAGGTAGACCACATCAACAGCCTTGCCTTCATCCACTAAGCGGGTCACCTTGTCATAGAACAAAATCAGGTTTGTCAAACAGGATCTACCGTTCATAAACCCATGCTGACTGGGCCTGATCCCCTGGTTGACCTTTAACTGATCCACAGTGTATCCTGAGATTATCCATTCCATAACCTTTCCTGGCACCAAGGTGAGACTGATAGGTCTATAGCTACCAGGATCATCTTTCCGGCCCTTCTTGAGGATGGGAGTCACATTTGCTAGTCTCCAGTCAACCGGGACATTCCCTGTTAGCCAGGACTGTCAAAAGATGATGGAGTGCGGCCTGGCAACCACAATCCACCAACTCCCTCAGCACTCTAGGGTGCAACACATCTGGCCCCATGGACTTGTGAGTGTCCAGCTTTCAGAGCAGGTCCAAAACTATCTCATAGTGGATTGTGCATGGCCTATTCTGTTCCCCATCCCCATCTGCCAGCTCAAGGGGCTGTGTGCCAAGGGCACAACTAGTCTTACTATTAAAGACTGAAGCAAAGAAGGCATTAAGTACCTCAGCCTTATCCTGATCCGTCTGAGGTCAGGTTGGATGGGGCATTTAGTAACCTGATCTAGCTGTATGTGTCCCTGTTTGTTGCAAGGGAGTTAGGCTAAATGGCCTTTAAACATCACTTCCAACTCAAATGATTTTATGATTTTAAGATTTTGGAAGAAAGAAATTGGAGTTTTAAAAAATTATTACAAGAGGCAGTTAATTTAGGCCATCACTATGGCTCCTACACAATGTTACAAGTGTTCACTACCTCTTATGGCATTTTTTTCAGTATATGCCTATATTTCTCTACGTATTTTTTCCTATGTGTATGCACATTTGAATCCTGTATATCTCATTATGATTTCATTTGGAGGGAAAATGCCCTTTAAGTCATCCTTTCTGTCCTGTGACTGAAGTTAATGCAGTTAGAGCAACATTATCTTCAGGTAACTCATTTGCAGTCACTACACACATAAGTAACTCTCATCTTACAAAAGATCCTGTAGACCACTCACAGTTAACTGTCATCCATCTGAATGTATCACAGTCAGTAAATCAGCTTAAATGGAGGTTTTGCTGCAATAGCTCAGAAGCACAGAGAACAAGATTGTACTATGAGTCCCTTAGCTGGATATTGAGGAAATGCAGATCTATGAGGCAGTTACCTGCCACGGTCACTCCAGCAACTGAGCAGACCTTTTCCTTGAGAATCTCTAGAGAAATTGCAGAGATTTCTCAGCAACTGTAGAAGTGAATTATTTACTAATGCATCCATAAAACTGATATTTTTAGTCTCTTATATTAATTGTGGAGATAGGGGGAGTGTATTCACTTTCTTGAAAAAAAAAAAGTCCATCTCTGCATCTTCTTGGCATCTTACCCAACCTGGGGTAAGATCAACCATTACTCCAAGTATGTATATTTTTCTTTTATATGGTCTTCTCTTTCTTTCACTTTCTCTCTTTCTCTAATTTTTTCTTCCTCTATTGATGTGGTGTATGCATACAGGTATATATACGTATTAATGAGTAACTGAGGTACTTAAAACATTCAAAATGAGCTCATTTTGTGTCTGCACGGTCCTTACTTTGTCTAAGAATGGCAAAATCCTGCAAAGAGATAATCTGTGGCAGTGTTAAATAAATTCTGCTAACCTGCTGAGATGTTTTATTCTCAGAAGATTCTGGTTTGATGAGTGATATAAAAGAATGCTAAAAATAGAATCAAGTTCTAAATCTAAAATATTTAAATTATAGATATCTCACAAAGAAGAAAATAATATTTTTCTTCTAGGTTTAATTTTTGAATTTCTCTGCTAACATGATTACAAAAGAATTTTTTATTGAATGTCATTCCTAAGAAGTGCGTATTTTTACATTCAGCAGAAATTAACCTTAGCTAGTAGTGTGCAAAGAAAAATAATTTTCTTACCTCTTAATTTAATAAATGTTTTTCACCATTGGCCTTTGCAATTGCTCCAAGTAAAGCAGAGTTTTTCACATGACATGTCAGACAATGGCCTTGGACAATGGTCAGACAATTAGTTCAGCCTAATCCAAAAAGGTATCAGTTATGTAGGCGGATTATTCTTTATTAGGACTTATTGTAAAGAACTGTGACTGGGAATAATGTATCATCTAGTGAATCTAGTACCTGATCTAGTGTGTGGCAGCCTTGCTTGTGGCTGGGGTTTGGAATTAGATAATCTTTAATGTTCCTTTCAACCCAAGCCATTCCATAATTTTATGAATGTAAGAGTGTCTCGCTCCAATTTACAGGAGGGAGAAGGGGTTCTTTTAATATATGTATACCCGATGGCGAGATTAAGACACAACGGGTCAAATGTTAGCTTGACCAGTTTATTACAAATCCTAGTAAGTTAGGGAGATGGGGAAGGGAAGGTGGGCGATAGAAAAGAGATTAAAAAAAAGCAAGGAGTCTTTGTAGAAAGCAAGAGAGATAGTCACCACCAGGGGTCCAGCATTGTTTGTAGCGCAGACGTTGATCTTCTTGGGTGATGGGTCATAAGGGCTTGTTGTTTGGTTGCCAACCGCTTTGGTTGACGACCCCTTTGGTCAATGACTGCTTTGGTCGACGACCACTTCGGTTGACAACAACCTCCAACAGCAGTATGAACTTATTTATAAGTCCAAATTGGTCGAGTCAGCTCTCTTTGGAGTGACAGTTAGTAGTTGAGTCAGCTCTCTCTGGAGTGGCAGCTTCTGGCTTTGGGATCTCAGCAGAAAACCCATCTTCCAGGCCTTGCCAGCAGATAAGAGGGAGCAGGGAGGTGCCCACCCGCATCCTGTTTTTCACAGGATACGATGGTATCATTCCCCAGTCTCACATACCAAGCTGGTGCTACTTGGTCACAGGCCAGATCTTCCGCCAGTAAACACTCTTGAGCACTTTCTTCCTGGGGCAAACAGCCCTGAAGGAAATGCTTTCGAATGTTCACACAGTGATGTTGATTGCCACACGGCGACACCCACCATTTGCCTCCTTGGTAAGTAAGTTAGAGTCTTATCACAAAACATACCTCAGAAAGCAAGATTTGAGCCAAAAGAAAAGAAGGGTTCAGACAAAGAGACAGATGGTCATCAAGACTGAATGCTTTTTTTAGCTGATAGAACGCTTGACCATTCTGGAGGAACTCCAGGCTAAACTTTGATTCCCTCAAATGATGATTGCTAGGATAGCTGCTGACACACAATGTGGGAGAGGAAGGATGACGGTGTCATCACAGACTGAACATGAAAAATAAATAGCAAGGAAAGAATGGGCAAAAGTAGGAGTCAGAAAGCAGATTAGCACCTAGCAGAGGAGAACAGAAAACTGAAGACCTACCTACGCACAGCTAGCATCAAGATTTAGGAGAAAATAAAATTAAGAAATTTTCTATCCTAGACACATTTTATGTTTCCTGCTAGGGATGGATTCTTCTTCTGAATATACCCCCTAGAGTTTTTCTCCCCTTTATTTTATTTTATTTTATTTTTGTTAATAATGACTTTAAATCAAATAAGCAGTCATATAAACTTCCATGGATAGTTCATCTGGTGACAGGGCTGTTACACTCATATATAGTAATGAGTTTCTTAAGGCTTAATTATGCAAAGTAATAAACACTTTTGCTTTTCAGATCTTAATTTGCAGGAAAGTGCTTCTTCTGTTGCCTGTGACAGTTCTTTATCCTCATCTTGTACATCTATTAGAATGCCAGTAAATCATGAAAGCACTTTTCTTGTTGTGTAGAGTTATTATTCTGAATCCATATTAATCATAATCAGATAGGATACCTTCTCTATCCTCTCTTTAGGATCTCATCCAAGCTTGCAGTAACTTGTGACTTTTCTTGTCAGTGCTCCAGATGAATTTCCCATTTTGTCCCTCACTGAGTTTCTTATTATCAGTGAATCTCAATGAAAATAATTTAGATGGCTTTTGGGCATGGCTGAGGATATGGGTAGTGCAGAATACTCATTACTGTGTGTGTTTTATGCAGTTGCATTTTTCATCCTTGCTGCCACCATTTCTGAATCCCTGGTACTAGTACGCTGTCAAATCTTCTCAAGCTTCTGCCCAGTTTCCTGACCTGTAGGTGTCCGAGATCTCTGCTTCTCTTTCTTGTTCTGTAGGAGTCCTCAATTTTTTTCCTTCTTTTCTAGCCATAAAAGGCTAATCTATCTCTCAAGCATTGGTTTTCCTTTTCACTTTTGTTGCTAATTTATTTTCTTGTTGGATCTGTGGTGTGAGAAACTCTCCTTGAACGAACTTTTTACTCATTATTTATGGGAGTATCAGCTCATCTTCTCTAAGAAAGTCATTTTGTTCAAATAAGGCTCTCCACTCCATACGTGGAAGACTTTGCTGTCTCTCTGACAGAATACTTGTAGCTATTCTTCCTTTGGCTGATATCTTCTTCTTTGAAATACGTATTGACAGAAATATGAAAAGAAAGAAAACAAATATCATTTATGTGGATGAGGTGGAAATTTGGTTGGCAGCTGGCCTTTGTATTCCCACTATTAATTTGAATGATCAGCATCCGTATTTGACAGAAAGAAGACATTCATTCTTAATGTCTCAGCCATATTTGATATTCATGTCTAAACAGCAAACAAGATTAAATCGAAAATATGGGTACTGTGGCAGTTGGCCACCCCTCTTTCTCTTGCAGCAGTGATCATGAGTACACATCAGAATAGTGCAGCTGAATCCTTTTTCTAGAAGTGCAAGATGGAGAAATGCAGCCTTCTGCTGTCTTTAGTCACCTGAGTTCTGAGCCCAGGTATCTTCTGGAGATGCTCTTCCTAATTTCTGGATTTAAATGAACATGTACCTTTGCACTGTCTGGGAGAATATACCTCTTAAACATACCCAGTGACATGATTGTAGCTTAGGGATTGCAGTGAAGATGGTGTTTCTGGCAGGCCATGTGTCATCAGTAATGTCAGTGTCTTTGAGCTTGGAAGAGTTAGAACATGCACATCTTTAGACCTAACAAATAAGGAAAATGTTTTACCAATGCAAAAGCAGCTATGCTATCCTTTCACATTTGAGACTGTTGTAGAGGTCTGAGAAGAGCTTTCATATTCTCAGAGTCAAGACCCTACCATAATACTTTTGGCAAATTGGTCAAGCTCCTTTTTAAAGCTCACGGAAGGTTTCTTGCCTACTCCTTGCGCTGCTAGAAATAATTTTCATTTTTTACCCATACCTAAAATTGAGATAGAAGCTTTTCTATTTCTGTTTCTCTAAAGTTGGACAGCTGCTAAAAAATATCATGCTTTGAGCAGCTTACAAATCATACTAATAATTTTGCATTAATGAGCAGTCTCCTTTTCCTTGATATTTGCATACTACTAAACGAGTGCCAGGCACATGCTCATACAGATGTGCTATAAAGGTCTACTGCTTGTCACTCAGGGTGGGATGGAGCTCTCTGAGAGACATTAACTCCCTAAATGTCAGGTCTCTGGATGATTTCTTTGCAGGCAAAGGAGAGACTGAGGCACAGCCAAATGCTAATCAATCCCACTTACACTAGACATTCCTTATGAAGACAGAAGGATGTGCTGTTGGGGCTGCCTTTTTTTCCTTTGCCTTCCTGTTTCCTCACAAAGGCATCTCCTACACCTGCTTTAACCTGAACACCTATCTTTTGCACAGAAAGAAAGCTCCTTTCTCTTACTGCTCTGTAATCCCCAACTGTTCTGTGGTTTATTAAAAGATGTGTACTTAAAACAATTGCCTAGTATTAATTATTTTCAATACCTCTTGCCTGAAAAAATGCCACTTCACCCCAGGATTTGATGTTTTGTCTGCCTTTTGCTAAGGATTCAAGCTTTTCACGTTCTATAGGTCATGTAGCCGAAGTTTAATATTGGCAATATTTTGAATTAAACAGCCACAGGATGGCAGCAGAGGATAAGTAATTTCTGACTTGATGGCCTTTGAGAACTGTTTATGCTATTAAGGAGTTACTTCTGCTTTCTTCCTTTCTGAATGTTTTTATCTTATTCGTTTATTCTTATGAAATATTTCAAGTTGATCCTATCAAAATGATTTCTAACACAGGCAGAAATAATTTTCTCTGCCAATACTTCTATCCTGAAACCTTTATGTAAATTCATGTCCTCGCATTTAAACCACTTCACAAAATCCTAGAGATGAGCAAATGGATTCTTGAAATGTGGTAATATTACCAAATTGCACTGAAGTCTTATGAACTTCGTGCCATGTTTATCTCAATTTTTTTTTAAGTCAAGGTGTTGGTGTAGGATATCCACCCTGCTCCATGCTTTGAGGGACTTGTGTCCCAACCCCACTTTGCATGGGGCAGCTGCCACAGACAGTAGCAGGGACAGGAACTTTCCAGGCTGGGAAGAGTTTCTCCAATGGTGCCCTCTCCTTCACACTTTCAGAAAGCAGCCCTCCTGGGCCAGTCCCCAAAAACATGTAAATACTCACACCAAGCCTGTCATTATCCTCAAGTCTCTCTTTCCAGGAAACATCCATTAGTGGTATTTTGCATGGCCTTACAGCATTAAGGACTCAGGAAACCTGCTGGTGAGGTGAGTTCAGAGCAGTCTCAGGTGCTTCTGTCTGCTCCTTCTAAGCAGGTGCTTATATGTTCTGCAGCTCCTACTTCTGCTTTGTCTATATGTTGCTCCCAGAAGGGATGATGCACCTAATGCTAAGTGAAAGTACATTAAATATATCACTAGTATTTTTCCATGTTGGCAGCCACAGTAGTTGCTATGGGAATGTCACATCATGTGAATGGGTGACGAGGCAGCTCACAAAATGGCATGGATTAACGATGTGGCCCATGCTATTAAAAACCACGTACAAACACTCTTCTGTACATAACCATACCAACTTCCGTTGCTGAGAGGCTTTGGGGAAATAAATTGATACTTCTCTAGGCCTGGTTTATAAATGAGCATCTTAAGTAAATAAAGCATTTAGCTGTGATGAGTAATCCCAGTTCTTTAATAAAGGATGGAGTTATGCTAATTGAACAGCAAAGTTGTTTGTCAGGGCTGACAGATATCTGCATACTTCATTTATTCCATTAACTCATTTTCAGCAGCAAATAATTATGATCCCTTGCACAAGTGACAGAAGCACAGACAGAATTTCAGTGCATGGCTCTGAATAGATATCTATTTTGCTATGATCAGTGGAGTATTAGAAGTTATATCATTTTTATCAGGAGCATGCTGAGAACAGCTGAAGGAGAGCTATAATGATGGAATTGTAAATCTTGGGTTTATTTGCTAAACAGCTTGTGGACAGTCACAAACATTTTACATGGATGTGAATATATATTTTTTATTCTGTTGATTCTTGAGAATTAAAAGTTAGAGGAAAGAACATTTTCATACTGGAATTGTTCCCTCACATATGAATCATCTAAATTAGAGCAGCTGGATAGACATCCTACCTCTCTGCTGAAATGCCCTAATCATGGAATGTTCACTTTCTCATATTCTGTAAATCAGCAGCGTCTCTTAACATTTTTCAAAATTTAAGGTACAATGGGACACTGTTCCAGATAAGAGAGAACTTCTTGTTTGTCATAGTATCTGAACATGATGTCAAGGTTTCGTTCTAGTAAATCTGGATGCAAGCACATTGTGAAAGAAGAAAAATTTAAGCAATGGGCCTTTTCTTTTCTATACATTATTTGATTTGTAAAAAGAAGATCATCACCTCCCTTACTCATACCTTTTGTGTTGTAATGATCAGGACCATATACCATTAAATGAAAAATTCGTCAGCTTTGCCTTTCTAATATTAAGAATTAGTTATTATGGCCTGGTTAATGATTAAATTAAACTTTTGCCAGATAACCATTTGCTGTTGTTTAACCTGGTAGGCGGCTAAGCACCATTCTGACTTCCCCCCTTTTCCAGTGGGATAGAGGAGAGAATCAAAAAAAGAAGTAGAACTTGTGGGTTGGGATAAAACTATTTACTAAGACAGAGAAAAGGAAAATGATAATAATTATGAAAAATATATATACATACATATAAATGTATACAATAAGTGATGCACAAGCAATTGCTCACCGCCTCATGACTGATGTCCAGCTAGCCCCCCAGGAAGTGGAAGAGAAAGAGAAATGAACTTCCACTCCCTTCGAAACTCCTTCTGCTTGATGTCATATGGTATGTAATATATCCCTTTGGCCAGCTTAACTCAGCTGTCCTAATTCTGTTCCCTTCCAGCTCTACTCTGTAAATGGCCTTGATTCTGTACAACACTGCTTAGCAGCAGCTATAAACATCGGTGTGTTATCAATATTGTTTTTCTCCTAGAATCAAAATAAAATAATAAAAGAGAAATTTGGAGGTTGTCATCACTGGCTGTGATTGCTTTTTGACCGTGAGTAAATTACTTATTTTCTTTGTATTTTAGTTTATCCAATAATAAAATGAATACACAATAGAAAGTTGTAATGTATTATGAGGATTATGTAATATATTATGAAATACTATGAAGTTCCACAATGATTCCAGAACTTTTTCAGCAGTTAATCATCTTTGGAAAATGTGAGATAGGATGGATCTTCTCTCATTTTTGTAAAGGAGTAAATAAAAAAAAAACTTTAATGTGTATCATACAATTATTAAATATTAAACAGTAAAATATATATGATATTGCAATTTATGCCATCAGCCTCCTATACCACCATTTTGCCCTTTTAGTATAAGTAATTCACAAAAAGCTTTTGTGGCTAGTCTTTAGCTGAAATAGTCTAAGGATTTGCTGCCCTGCATGGTACACGAGTGTGAAATAAACTCTCAGCTTTATTCTTCAGGTTTGCACTTTAACATGTTGAAAAACTCCAAAGAACCTCCTGCTTCCCTTGAAACAATGAAATTACAATTAGAAATTCCCCCCTGATAGAATCAGATTTTTAAAAAAAGACATCTTGTAGATTGCCATTGCAAACTGAATTTTGTGTATTATTTTCTGTTATAGTTAATGTTGATTAGGTGTAGCAGTGAAATGCCTCATGTTTACACTATTTCAAGTGCTATAAATAGTACATGAAAAACCTTGCCAAGCACATTTTATTTAGGGAGACGTTATGTACAGACTAAAAATGCAATAAATGGCAACAGTAAACATTTTGCACTATGCACAGATGTTCTTGTCATTATAAAAGTTGTGTTACTAATTAGGTTTACACTTGCGTTCAATTCAATGAACTTTGTTTTAGAATAAAAGTTCTCAATTATAAAGGCAAAATAACATTCATGCTTCAGTGAAACTGAAAGGCTGGGGAGAAAAATAAAATATACACAAGAACGTTGGCAGAAATATTTTACATAGTCAAATTAAATTGATTTTACTGCAGTATATTAAACTGTTTCCTTGTCGCTTATATCAAAGGGAATAGATAACCACATTGACAAGCAATAGGACCTTAAATACTAGTATTTTTTTCTTACTAGCACGCAGCACAGATGCCTTGCAGAGAGTCAGTTATTCATAAACACCGTTATTTTTTTCTAATTACTGAAGAAATAGGAAGCTTCTGAAATTTGCAGATAATGAGCATGCTAGTTTCTTGTTAGTGACCCTCTCTGGATAAATTTTGGGTGAGACTAAAAAGTAAAGTGCTATTGAAATTTTAAGCATGTGTGCAGCTTCCTCTGTTGTGGTATGATAATTCATAAAATTAGATGTGTTTAAATTCTCTAGTGAGTTGGGCCTACATGTTGTGATCTTCTCTGGTGAACAGCTTAAGGCTACAGAAAATCATCAAAGAAATTACAAAATGAGCAGAATTTCTATTACTTTGATCAAGGAATAATAGGAGAAACCAGAAAGAGAGTTGTAACATTTATTTGAAGTAGTGGGAAGACAACTGTAGATAATGTGTTACATATTTATCACTAATTTTTTTTTCTAATCTATATCTATTTGCATCTTCATTTTACAAGAGTTTAGGTTATTCACAGGAACTGCAGAAAATAAGATATGTGTGATACAATATCTGTTCTTAATTTAGAAGTCATATTTTCTTTAGAATATTCAAATTTCAACAGCCTTTCTTCAAATGTAACTCCATATTACAGAAAACACATTTTCTGTGTCTGAAACTTTAAAATAGATAAACTACTTGCTCACGTTTATCACATTTGGTGAATTGTGAGTTTAAAATATTCATTAAATATTGAATACGAAGATTTAAATATTGACTGGAAAAGAAGAGACCAGATAGTCAGGAGGGAAAGGGAACGGATGGGACCGTTCAAAAGTAAACTCCACTTGAACTGGCATAAACCAGTCATTAAATTGCTTCCTCCCTTCCCACTTGTACAAGCTGGTCCAGCAGAGGACTCATTCCTTCTACACCTAAGCCCAACTCAATGAATGGGGCAGGAGTAAACAGTGGGGCAGCAAGTCTGATGGCAACTTGTTGTTAGATCAGCTAAAATAGGTTTAGAAGCAGCACCCTCAGTTTACCATCAGGACAGCACAGATCCTCTCTGTTGCTCTTTCCTTCTTATACTTTTTCTCTGCTCTAGCATGGACTCTATGGGCTGCAGAGAGCACCTGCTCTATCACAGAGCACATTCTTCTCCTGCCTCACCTCTTCCTCCTTTTCTTCCCCCTCTGACCTTGGTGTTTCCTCTGCTGTTTCTCACTCATTTTTGTTTCCTCCTCTTCTCCCTTTCCAGCATATTCTGCAATTTCTTAAATACATTTTTCCAGAGTTACCACCAGCTTTGCTGGTGTGCTCAGCCACATCCTATGGTGGATCCATTGGAAATGGCTGTGTCTTCTCACAGAGGCCACAATTACAGCCCTCTGCCAACTGCCAACACCTTGCTAGGGATACCTGCTACACCACAGCCTCAATATTCTGCCTCTGCTTCCTCAAGAAACTCCAGAGTTTTGGTGTTTGGTATATTGTGAGTTATACTTTGCATGAGGATCAAGTCCTCATGGTTTTTTAACAATGACTCATACCACAGGGATATTGCTTCCTCTTCTGTATGAGGCTTCATCTCACTAAATATTTGACTTCTAAGACTTTTCTGCAAGTGCCTCCTCTCTTTTCTGTCACTTTGGCAGTCTTGAAGCAGCGAGGAATTTGGGATGCACAGCTGCAGATGTGGAAGGAAAGTCTGTTTTATAATCATGACTGATGTGGTGCTTACAGGTAGCTAAGGTATATTCTGAGACATTACACGATCATGGGTTTTTGGCATACAAAGCATCAAGAATTTCTGAAGAATTAGTAGCCAAGTGCTACCAACTCTGCCAAGGCTTATTACTCTGGTAGATTATTGTGATATATTATATAGTTTGGGAATGCAATCTGATAAAATGGCTACCAGGAGACCCAAGAGAGGTGCTGTCATTTTGCAGGTGCTTATGATGGAAATGAGTACTATGCATTTTTTTTGTTACTTATAATAATGAATCCTAAAATTGTTAGCAAGCAACCACGAAAAGAATCACTCTGAAATATAGAAGTTCATTTGAGCACAATAGTGAGTTGCTTGCTGTAAATTGTTAGTGAGTTATACACTAAGTCTTGAGGCACAGTTATTTAATCCATACAGTACCTTCTCAGTCTGCAAAGATTTTGAGCTGTTTGAACATTGACTTGGTAATTGTCGTCCTGATTCCCTTGGAGTTGCAAAGGGGCACAAAAGTCTCCTTTGATAAAGAAGTTAGGAAGACTTGTCTTTGGGAATAGAGGAACAGCTGTTTAGTATTATTGTAGAGAAAAGCTGTCATCCCTTTAGGAACATCAGTGTGTGAATAATAAGTCAACATATAGATTAATAGGTGTCACAGGCATGAGAGAATAGCTAACTGCATTCCCTATGTATTATCATAATTAGTCAAGATTACAAGAGTCAAGCTCTATTTTCCTCTGTTGTTCTGTGAAATATTGTTCAGTACCTAAAAGATCGTTTGCCCAAGGTGCCTATGTTAAGTACCCATAGTAGTAATAAGTGCTCTAATCGTTGTCTATATAGCATAGATTGGTTTGTAGAATTAGACTTGGGCTTAGGTGCTTAGAACACACTTGGGGAAGTAGGTTTGTCTACAAGTTACATAATAAGCATTTGCCTTTTCAGTATTACACTTTCATATCAATCAGTAAGTTACCAAATGAGCAGTTCTGTTCTCAGATGGGACCCTTTACTTTTCATGTGCATTTGAAGATTCTAGTTTGCAGCAACTCTGAAATCTTATTTGACTGTCTCTGAAACAGCTAAGGTTGCATTTCTTCCCTAATGGGATATCTGTCTGCTGGTGACTTGTAAGGTAGAAATATCTTTCAACTGTTTGTTTTCAGATGGAAATGAAGTATGTATTTGTTTCATATATAAATCCTTTATGCCTTACTTGTAACACATTATTCTTTATTACTTCGTTGTGTCATGCATTTAGAATTTTACAGGATGTGCTTTTTGATCTGCTGCTCTGAATTCTGTTCTCTCTGAAGTGCTCCTTGCAGTCTTTTGGTTCTGAGCTCATGTCTTGGTGTCAGCAGTAAGCAGCTAACTTTTGGCAATCCTGGATGATGCCTCATCTGAACCACTCAACCACTCCCCATATAGATGACCTAGTAGTCATGCTGACTAAATAGAGCATCAAGCTGTGGGTGTTGTCAGAAAGGCTCACAATAGCTGTTGATATCTGGATGCTGTTCAGGGAGCTTATTGTGTTTAAATCTTAAATTATTCATCCATTTGATTTGTAGCAAGACTCAGAAATATCTGCAGCTCATAAAGCAGAAACAACAATCTCACCACCACCTCACTCCTCATGTGAAGACTCATAGCTTTTCCTCTCCTACGTTTTAGGGGGCTGTTTGTATGAAATCAGAACTGGACTGATGTGAGCTCATTTTATAGAGAACTACATGTCATTTATTCATAAATTTTTAAAGGAAAAACTGTCAAGATATGTGCTCAAAGACTTGTGAAAAGCTAAATGACATTTTGAGAGAAAAACAACTACTGAGAATTCAGGGGTAAGACGATCAGCCTGTTGTCAACTGTTTACTATTTAGAAGTTTAAACAAAGAGTTGCCTTGCTCTATGGACTGAGAGCAGCAAGGCTTAGAGTGAAGAAAACAAACAGATGATGTATGTGAAGCAGTATTTTCCAGTAAAAAAGATTTACCTGCTTTATTGTTCAAAAAGTCATTGTATTTATGTTAGGAAGATTGTTTCCTGTTGTAGGGGATCCTGATCTTCACACCACAGCCAGCCTGTGAGATTGCTTCTAATCCGCGTGTGGTGTTCTTCAGGTTTTTTGCAAAATCCTCAGATGCGCACATAACATGTAGGATGGACACCACTCGGAAAACTATAAAGCACTGTCTAGGAAATCTACTCAAGACAACACAGAATTAGCCTCTGCCTACCTTCCCAAACTCAACCACGTGCACATGGAGTATTGCCAGTCTGTACATATGCAGTTAATCTAGTGCCAAGATGTCACAACTACTTCTCTCCAAAGACTATGTACGAAGCCAGAAGCTGGCAGAATGGATAGCATCTGGTTCAAATCATGCAAGCCGCCTTCAACATCATTTCTGTATAGGTTGTAATGCTCAACTTACCTATAATAGACCGCCCATTTAGAGAGAGTTGTCTGCCTCTTTAAGCTCTGCAAATGTTCTAGTCAAAACAGAGTTAAATATAAAAGCATTAATTCCCTCAGCAGCGTCCTGAATCTCAAACTTGTTGAATGTGTTGAAGTTCTTGTAGCTGCTTAACCACCACTGTTCAGTTTTTTGTAGTTAGCTCTAGATTTAGCTCTGAGTTATTTTTTAGCCTTACTTGTACCAGATACCAAGATAACTAGGAGAATATTTCATTGTGTCATGAATTTCCTGCTTGTCAGTCTTTCTATGCAGGAAATTTTTCCAAGCTTTGTGAAATTGCTAGCTTTTATCACATAAAATAATGCCTGGTTTGATTTGTCTTTCTTATTTATTTTTTGTGTACCAAATTCATGATATTTTACTTGGTGGCACATTGTATGCTAATTCAGATAAACATTACCAGTAAAGTGAAGTCTCAAATACAAATATTCTTCGCTTCAGTTGACTCAGAAGCATTCACGACAACAAGCTCATTGTCTAGAATAGAGAATAGAGAATAAATACAATGGGAGAAATTAATTAAAAAGGATGCCCTTTTATGTTAAATATTTGGAGAAAATACTTCTCAGAAGAAAATTTCCAGATGATCACCTCATTTAATTTTCACTTTCTAGCTCCTTTTCTAGGCTTTTCTTTCCCAACCCTAATCCTGAACCTAACCACAGCATCAAGTGAACACTAACCACCAGCAAAAATAAGATACTTCTCAGAAGATAAATCCTTTTTTAGGCAGCTCTTCCCATTGACAGTACCTTTCAAACTATTTTAATACTCAAATCCTGAATTTTCCTCTACTTAACACCCAACCCCACCCCACCCCCACCCCTAACCCTATGTCTAATTTTAACTCTATCCCTAACCTTAAGCTTCAGCTGACTTTTTACCCAGCACCCTCAAATGTGGCCTAGCTGAAAACTTTCTCTAGACTCCTTCAGGTGATTTGTTTCTTTAGTGGGAGGTGCAGCCATTTCTACTTCTTCTCTTCAGAGACACTGACCACCTACTAGAGTAATTGAATGGTGACTTCTGACACACAGCCCATTGGAAGCACTGAGAATACACGCAACTTTTAATTAATTCAATCAAAACTTTGATAACTGGTGTAGGCTGAGATAGACCAAGCGGGAAAGAAAGGATTGTAAAAGGTGAGACTTCAAGATGAAGAAATACTCCCATTGGAACATAAACTACCTGATCAGTCACAAAGAAAACCCATAAAGAGCTAAAGTGTTAGTCTACACTGTAAGAAAAGTTGAGATTATGTGATCCTTCACTATAATCTCTGTAAACCTTTCTTGTACTAATTGGACTTAGACTACAGGGACCTATCAAACACATCAACACTTCATAAAGCTCTAGTTTAGATTTTCTGTTGTTTTATTCAAATTTTGTTTTCTTCCTGAGGATTACTGAAGCAGAAAGGAGAACTCGTTTACTAGAGGCATGACAGTGCTTGAAGCAGAGCCCCTGTGGTTCCTGAATGATCAGAGAAAGATACCAAGTGCTGCCCCTTTTAGGCATAAAAGGATGTCTGTTCTTTGTAACAATACACTTCTAACTCAGATGACTCTTCCTTTTTTCCTTTTTTCGGCTAGAAAGAAGCCATTAAAAAATAATTCAGAAATTAACAATAGCTCTTAATATTCAAGGGCAAGATGGTGCTAGTGTCCATCTACTATTCTTCTAATGTTTGTTACAAAAATACAGAATTCTGCAGGAAATGTCAGAAGATCTTAGACATATTTAGTCACTTGCAGGCTAGAGATAAAATTGATTGAATTTCCTAAGTGTGAATAATATCTCTTTAAGAAGGTTCAAGCATATATTAACTGCTGTATTTTTGTAATTCATAATATGTGGGAGTATTTAACGTTATCTCACTGCTTGTGTAACATCACAATGAAAGCTGAGAGGCTGGATGGAGATTTTCAGCTTTCCTTTGTTAAATGAATTAGCTGGCGTTTGCTAATGACATATATTTTTAATCATCAGGTCTGTTCCTCAGACTTACAGATTTCCTTTTGTTGCTAGGGTAGATACATAAATGATCACTAAATATTTTAAAAGCATAGGTATGAGGGTTAAATAGCCATTCCTGATAAAGACATATTCAAATGAAATTAGCAGAACATAGGGGGGAAAAAGAAGAAAACAGATGATTCTAATTTGCAATTTGCATTACTTGTACTAATTGCCTACAGAACAAGTTCTGTCTCAAAGATAAGTCCATTGACACTATTTTAATGGAAACTCTTTGAGTTTGTTTTGTTTGCTTATTTGCTTTAATTAATATTCTTTCCAGAAAACTTCTTGATGATTATGCCCTCACTGACATATGCAACCATTTTGCTAGGTATTTTGAGAAATACTCAACTACCCTAGAGATATTTCTTATTTTTGTCTTAAGTGATGAAAAATCAAATAAATATTTCCTTTCATAACTGTTATTTTCCATCATGTTTATATTTACTTCCTGAAATTAATCTAAACACTGAGAAAACATCTTTAACATTTTAATCAGAGACCTGATGGAAAAATATATTGACTGGTCACTGAAAATAAAGGTGTAGAACAAATCCATATATTTACATGCATTATTTTTATAATTAAAATATTTAATTCAATCAGATAATTAGACAGCTTTGAGTTTCTTTTTCTTCTTTTGTACTACAAATTTTTGTTGAATCTCTTGCTCCTTGTTTTTAAGATTTTAACAGAAACCTCGAATATCAACAAGTATGATGAACCTCCGGGGATTAGACAGGTGATTCAACTTAAGGTTTGAGGCTTTACAACTAAGAAGATCATCCTTCCAGTCCCACAATGCTTCAAGTAAAGCATCTAAAAATGTTTTTATTATTCTCATCTATGGTAGCAGAACTGCCAAAACACAAGATTTAGAAACTCTAGCAAATTTCTTAAAATGTTCCAAAGTCTGAAAAGAAGTCAGTATTAATGCTAAATAGTTACTACTGCTTATTTGTGCTACTCAGTCTTGCTAGTCTTGCAATTCCTTGCATGAACTAGGGTACAAGCTTCAACTGATAGCCTGGAGGTCCTCTAATACCTAACAGCCTCAGAGAACAATGTTTGGTGGTATCCATTCGAAATTAGTGCTGTTCATTTCCTATTTTGTGGTTTCATGAGCACAATTCCTCCCCTTCTGCATTCTAACTTTTACTACCTCAACCTGTTTCTCGTAGGGAATTAGGGTATGTGTTTAAGAGATGAGTTATGTGAATAACAGACAAGCATATATTTTTGGCAGACATAATATGCGTGCATATACTGTAATAGTAATATCCTGCCCTAATTTTTTTGAATAGATCAGCCATGGTAGAATAATCTTTTCTCTACAAAGTACAGAAATCCATAAGGAAAAGAACATCAATGTCAGAAAAAGAGTTGTGACTTATACAAGGAAGTTATTTGTCATAGCTGGTATCTTACCCCATTTCCTTCAGTAGACTGTTATTTCAGAAAAAGGAAATATATATATTATTTTTTCTTAAGAATTGGAGTAGTTATTAGCACATTATGGTTGCTGCCTAGAAGGGCATTATTATTGTTTATTTAACACACCCAAATGACATATTAAAGCAATGCATTTGTAAAATCAGTCCCAGGTGAAGAGGTCCTCTTGAACAATGGTTACAAATTGATACTCAGATAGAAGATCAAATATATGAATTACGACAAATCCTTAAAGCAAATGCAGACACTGGACAAATATTAAGGGGAAATCGGGAATGTAAGGATTTACATGCACTTAAATCACAATTACTTTTGATGTAAAAAGTGCTAACAATCAGGGTTCTACCAGCTTCTGAGCATGGGGTACTTGTGTGTGTTCCATTACCTTTGGACTGCAGGAAACACAAAGAACCACACAGAATGAATAGGTTTGAAGCTTAGGTAGATATCAGTGCAGTTTTGTGTTATTTCCAAATACCTTCCCTAAACATGTAAAGCAAGTATTACCAGCAATTGATATTTTACTTTTATTTTACTCAGTAGTTTAATTAGAGATGATGCAGAGTATTTAGCAGAAAACGCATCCGCATTAGTATTATAATTTTTAAAACAGAATGACTTCACCATTCCTGTGATACCTCAAATCTCAGAGCTAATCTTCTGTTTGCCAGAATTGAGTATGCTTGGGAGCATACCTAACACATAATTAATTCATGTATATTTGTAAGAGGTGTTCTTTTTAACATGATTTTCCTTATTCTGTTTAATGTAGTCAGTGATCTGAAAATCACTTGTATTAGAATCAAAATAGACTTAGTTTTAATTAAATGCAAATATAAAATCTGATTTCACTTATAGAAATGCTGCTTTGATAGGCACTTCAAAGATCCTTTAGATACAGTTGGAATTGGATTAAAATCATTGTTACTGTAAATTAAAATAATCTCTACCCTTGCAGTATATATTTTCTTTAATTTGGTTTATAAATTCTCAGAAAGCACCCTCTTGGAAACTGCTACTTCTTCCTTCTGGGAATTCACAGCTATTAATTTTTCTTTCTAGCTTCCCACTAGTATGCTAATAGTAAATTGAAACCATCTGCCATGCAAACAGAGAAGTGGGTAATATGCAGTTTACATAAGCTATTAATTCATATAAGTTTTTCCTTGAATTATGCACAATTTTTGTGGTCATTACATTTTTTTTTCCTTAATCATCTACAAAAAGCTTTATACTTATAGAAAAAGACAAAACTGCAGTAGAACAGTGTGCGTTATGAATTGCAGGATGATATTTACAGTTTCAGTAAAATGAGTACCTTAGGTACCATTGGAAAGAACCTGGTTCCCTCTTCTTTGCACCCTCCTTGCAAGTATTTATAAACAATGATGAGATTTTCCTGAGCTTTTCCTTCTACAGGCTGAACGTCCCAGCTCCTTCAGCCTCTCCTCATAGGAGAGGTGCTCCAGGCTCTTGGACACAGTACTCCAGGTGCAGCCAGTAGAGTTCTGCTCTAGTGTTGAGTAGAGTGGAAAGATCATGTTTGTTGACCTGTTGGTGATACTCTGCCTAATGAAGCCAAGAATACCATTAGTCTTCTTAGTGACAAGGACACTGTTACTTATAGAAGAGCAAACCAAATATTTTTTAACAGCAGTAAGACAAAATTAATGACAAACAACATTCATTTTCAGCCTGGGAATTAGTTGCAATAAAAACAAAAACATATTTTCTATGCAGAATCACTACATGTTTGTTCTTTTTGAGCAATATTAAGCTTGTTCCTTGTCAAATTTCCTCCGTAGAGATAAGAGCAAACCTTTGCATCGTAACATATGACAGACTCGTAGTGTCTCGTAACAGAGACACTAAGATGGGTCAAATCAATCTAAATTGAAGGAAAAGTAATGCAGATTGATTTAAAAAAGAGAATTCCCTGTGCAACTACAGGAGATATAGTAGAGTGTAACTGATTATTTTCTATCAACAAGTAGTGTTTGTCTGTCTACAGAGATCTCCAGCTAAAAATTGCATCACATCTTAAAATTTTGACTATGCACTATGTGATATTAGTCTCTTTTCAGTCATCAGAGTGAAAAGAAACGGGCTAGAATACTTTGAAAGGAAATGAGAACTAGATAGTTCTTACAAATAAAAAAGGAAAAAGGTGAACAATTCTTTAGAACCATATTAGAGCTGAGGAAAAGAAAACTTGCCATTTTGCATAAGACTATTTACTTTGTAAAATATACTCTACTTGAAGGTAAGTTATTTACATAGTTTTATTTCTTCACATAAGAAAGAAGTTATGTATTATGGAGTCCAGAGAATAGCTTCTCCAATCACAATGTTTCTATTCATTTCACATTTTGCTTCCACCTCTTTGAACCTCAGTTCATACACACATCTTTCGGATTCTTTCCTTCTCATAGCCCTGTAGAAGATTGATAGTTATATTTCTAGCTTTCTTTTGCTACTCAATAGTCTGATAAATGGATTATCTACAGGGTCAGATAAATTGAGGCAAATGCTGCAAATCTCCAGAATCCAAAAAAGTTTTTGATTTGAATATAGCAGATCATTAATTAAATGTAACAGAAGAAAGTATCTCAGTTTTATCGCCTTGCGAGAGGACAGAATTTACACATGTGCCAGGTGGTGATGGAGATACACGTTATGAAAGCTGCAAGTGGAGGATGATTAGTAAGGATGCCGAGCTGTGTAGCAGTGACTCATTGCAGTCCTATGATCACAGGGTGTGAGTGGTGCAGTTGCCAGGTCAGCTACTCTCAAGGCAAAAAAAAAAAAAAAAAATCAGTAAAATGCAATCTTTTTTTCTGTCAGCTAAGCGTTTACTTACCAATCAAATAATTACAACCATTATCCTAAGTAGTTTTCATTTTATAACTTGGAAACTTCTTCTATGAAGCATTTGTTTTCTGTTTTAACCATGATGGAGGAATGTGATTTGCAATCAACAACTTTGTGGAGCTTAGAAGGAATGCTGTGAAACAGTTTGATTTCTTTAATTTAAGAAAACATTCTCAATGGATTTTGAGCTAGCTTCATTCTAACAAACACACAGTGATCAGAATACCAGATATTCTCAAATATCTTTAGAAGTGGATGAAGATGTTATAAGTTTGATTCCCCTCTTGCCCTGATTCTGTATTATTCACCTGCTTTTGCAGTGTTGTAAGTAAAGATTTCTTCATTCTGTTTTCCAGCTTTTAGATGATGAACATTTCAGACCTTCTGTTAAAATTATTTTGCATATCTGTATCTCTTTTAAACAGTAAAAAGTAATTGCTGACAATCATAGATGAAGGAATTTGGAATCTCTGTGAAAAAACTTGTAAAATGTAAAATGATTACATGGAGTTTGATTGCACTGTTATTTTCTCTTTTCTAAGTTTCAGCTCCTAATTGTTTTGTAAGTTTTCCATTAAGCTTCCCAAATAACTTACAGTATTTGTCCTCCCAAGAACATAAAAAATGCACTATTGCACAGCTAATTGCATTTATCTGTTTATAAATCTATTTAATTTGTCCATAAAAAAATCACACAGGCTTTTTACACTTCTCTGCCAGTTCATAAGGGCTGAGATCCAGAATTGTATTTCTCAGAACAAAATGCAAAGTGCTAACCTCAATATTAGAGCTGAACCTCTAACAGGCATGTTCAGAAGTCTGCTGAATTACACTGCTATGTTTGATTTTTTTTCTCTATACAGTACAAGAGGAGACATCTCCCAGGGTGTGTATCCGAGATTTAAATAAGTTTCCAACACAGTTAGGATGTCTTGTCTAATATTGAAGATGTCTAGCTGAAATCAATAGCTGCATAATTGTCTACCACCCGTTAGCCTTCCTGACAAAGGCAGAGAGGCAGTACTCTGGCTCACTCCCACTGCATGTATTCCCATTTTTCCATTCATAACATGGCCAAAGAACAAAAGATTTTATTAAGAAAAAAAAGGAAACATAAAAAGGAGTATTTTAGGAATATGCACAGCTGTGCTGTTCTAGGAGGCTGAGTTCATAAGTCTCTGAATAAAATGTTCAAAGAAGAAAATAATTCTGAAAGATGTAGTGCTGAGCATTTCTGTTATTTCTGGCAGTCATAGAGCAGCTGCTTGAGATTACCCCTAGATTATATTGTCATTGAAATTATTACCAAATTATAAATGGTTTTCCTCTATAACCCTGTAAACTCATGTGCTATGTGGGTTAATGATTTTCATCTACTTCATTTGTTATTCTTTAAAATATATCTAACTTTTCCTGCTTTTTGGGGATATTGAGATCAAGATATAGTCGTATATTTTGCTGGCTTTCCTCTCACAATGCCATATGCAGCTTTGATTGATCTCTGGAGATCCACGCCTAGGCTCAGTGCCTTGTCAGTCAGCAGCATATTTCCTATCCATTTGTCTGCACACCCACTGCCAGCTAAGAGCAAACATTTGTAAAACTCCAATAATATTTTAAAAATAATTTTGTCAGCAGCAGCACACTCCACCTATCTTTCTGGTCAGATCAGTTATTAAAGACCATTCAGGAGAACAGATTTCAGCCCAATTTTGCCCTGTAAAGTTCAATATCATAGGATGAGCAGCACCATTGTTACCAGTCAAGAGGACAGAGAGTGAGTACCTCACCCCCTTAATGAGCAGGATCCTCAAAGACTCTGTAAGCTTAACAAATGTTGTTGGCATGACACTTACTTGTCTGTCAATAAAATTGTGTTCTAAGATCTTTAGAAGATAAGGTCATTGATTGAACACATACTATACTATGCAGGTATGCTTTTCACTAGAGATGTCATTAAATTAAATTAGGAGGAAGTTAAAGACAAATGAAGGGTGTTTTTTTTATATGATGTATAAATAAGCTGTGGAGCTCCTTGCTGTAGGATGTATAAATTGAAAGTGACTCTACAAGTTCTTAGAAGAAAATACATTAAATCATAAAGTCTTGAGAAGCCCCTGAATCACTAACTACTGGAAACAGGAATGCTACTCAAGGCAGTGTCAACACATCCTTCTACCCTTGTGCTATTCCCTAGGTGAAATGCTGCCTGGTGTACTGCAGAGACATGTATTGGTGCATGCAAGCTGCAATGAACGTGCTAGGCCTGTTCTGTTGTACAATCTCGTGTTTGATGGAGATCCTCAGGGGTCATCCATTCTGTGCAGAGGTAAGTAAGATTTCCCTCTCTAATGGTAAGGGACTGTTTGTTTTCCTTTTCCTGTGGCCCTTTCACAGTCTTTTGGCTGCACAGTCAGGGCAGCTACCTATTAAAATGTTGTCAGATACAATAATTAAAACTGTTCTTTTGAACCGACTGAGAAGAATTTTAGCTCTAATATGAGGATAGATCAAGATTCACCTCATTTGTCTCTGTCTATTCAGTGTGTGACACTTGAAAAATGAGTTAATTGTAATTTTCCTACCTATTCATTCAAAATAGTTTCTTGCTTGCTTAATTCTTCAGGCATTAGCTTGATGGCATGTTGTATAAACCTTATACTGCGGTTTCCTTTGTGTTCTGCTGCTTCCCCACTGATCTAAACACTTGCATCACTCTGTCTGCCAGCACAATCAAATGCCTGCCTCAAATGAAACAATTGCCCAGGAGTCAGTGAATTTTCAGACCTGTGAAGGAGCAGTAGAAGTTTGATGTGGCATCCAATGGGAATGCAATTGGAAAGGAAAATTACTCCTTTAGAGAGAGCTTGGCAGTTCCTGGAATAGAACAAGAGAGCCATTAGCTGCCACCCTGTCAGATATCACAGCTTCACAGGGAGCAGGCTGGCTGGGAGAGTTTTTCTGTTGGCTCAGCAGGGAGCCCCTAAACAAAACAAAACTTTATGGAGACGTCAAGAGGTACATATGCATACTTGGAACTGGTGCATTCCTTCTGCTTGCTAAATTTTAAGGACCACATCTGCAACTGTGAAGCAGTTTCCATGATGTTTCTGAAGTAACTGTGCAATCTCAGACACAACAACATTTAAAAGTTAAAAACAGTGACTATCATCAGACAGTGTGACAAATATAGATGTATTCTATATCTGTATCCTTCCTGGAGGCAAAGCAAAGTCCTAAAGCTTTCAATTTCTTCTTCATCTTTTCTCAAGCAGGAGTCACTGTAATTTAATCTTGCTTGGGGCGCTGAATTGGCTGTGTCCTTCCACAGATGTTAGCAATCAATAAAATAACTTTCTTCAGAGCTACTACGCTACCTTTCTGCCATGACAACGTATTCTCTACATCTTCTCAAGCTCTGTTGATTTCTAGTGATGTCTTTCTTTGGCGGTTTTATGGCAAGACTTTGAGGAATGAGTTTGGGGCTTCTGATTGATCTGAGTTTCATACCTAAGGAGCCAAGAGCCTGTGCTGAGGGCACTGGGACTGTGCACAAATGGGTCAGCAGCATACCTTCTGCCTCACACCCCGGTGAAGAGACTGAAGCAACAAAAAGACCCACTAATAACAAAACAACAGAAAAACAGACATCTGGACAGAGAATGAGATTCATTGCACTTCTCACGCTCACTACTACTCATTGGCTAGGAAAAAGATCAGGATTATGGAAAAGGCTCCTGGCTACATAGCAGCTTTTCAATTCTATCTCTGTATGCCAGAAGTTGTTAAAACTCTTTCTTTAAATAATGGTAGTGCGTTACTGAAATGCAGAGTGACAAGTGTAGTTACCATAACATATATCTGCAGACCTGGTAAAACTAGGACTAGCAACCGGAAAGAAAACTTGCAGTGAAGGAATGTTTTTCACTTGGATTTAGTTTATGGGAAACAAGACCATATTAATAAAGAAGCTTCATACACATATAATAGAGAACATACGAATGAATGCAGTTGCAGAGTAGGAACCGGAGATTCAAAACGAGAAACGCAGAGGCACCCACTCAGCAGACTCTGTGTGAGATTGCTTTGTCATGTGCAGAGGTGACTGAAGAGGATTTTGCAGTCCTTTTCCAATCCACTTCCTTGCCTGGCCATATTATGATGCTGGGACCTTACTGTCAGTGCCTCGTGAAGGTTCATCAGTGCATCTGAAGAGGAGATAAACCCTTCTCACTGCCTTTTTCTGTCAACAGGACCCAAGGATATAATTCCCCGAGTGACTTGAAACATGCTCTTCACTTGCTCCTTTTTCTCTATGTTAATACAGGTAAATACAACTTGTTGCTGTGCTACAGACCACTGATCCTGTCCAATGAGTAAACATGGGACCTGAGTTATACGAGTATGAGAAATAGGAGTAAATAACGCTAACACATGAGATACTAGCCTGTAGAAGGAAACAAAAAGCAGGCTTGGTCTGGAGAAAGAACTAAATTTACTGTGCTGCTCTTGCTTCTAGACTGGCAGGTCTTCCTGCATTTCAGGAGTATGTGGGGGTCAGCCTCTTCTCTCTTGTAACTAGTGACAGGATGAGGGGGAATGGCTTCAAGTTGCGCCAGGGGAGATTTAGGCTGGACATTAGGAAATACTACTTTTCTGAAAGAGTGGTCAGACGCTGGAACAGGCTGCCCAGGGAGGTGGTTGAGTCGNGCCAGGGGAGATTTAGGCTGGACATTAGGAAATACTACTTTTCTGAAAGAGTGGTCAGACGCTGGAACAGGCTGCCCAGGGAGGTGGTTGAGTCGCTGTCCCTGGAGGTGTTCAAGAAACGTTTAGATATAGCGTTGAGAGACCTGGTTTAGTGGGGTTATGTTGCTGGTAGGTGGATGGTTGGACTGGGTGATCTTGTAGGTCTTTTCCAACCTAGCTAATTCTATGATTCTATGATTCTATGTCAACATATAACATGATACATAGTAACATGGAGGTATTTAAGAGATATGTGAACACAGCACTAAGGGACATAGTTAGCAATGAAACTCAGTAGATTAGGTTAATGTTTGGACCTGATGATCTTTAAGATCTTTTCCAATGCTGATGATTCTATGAACATCATTAAAAAGTAATGTGGAACATTATAGGACTGATGGAGTAATATACCTTGATTTATTATGCTGTCAGAGAGAAATTAATCTGACAGCATTCAGCTAAAATATTCCCAAAGTATCAAAATAGGGTAGTACAGGAGAGTGGGAGAGACAGGTAAATAGGCTTTCACAATGACAGACCTGCTCTCTGCTGAGCTGTTGTTTGTGGTGAATGGATCGCAAACTCTCCTGCACTGAAGAATGAATCTATCACAGCGTGCATGATTTCTTTTCTAACAGGTACAAAACAAATAGCTCTTTTCACGCCTAAGCCCTGTCTTAGACATAGATAAAGATTTTTCTTTTGCTAAGAGCATTTTGTCAAATCAATTTTATCTTAATTCTGAACACCAAAAATTTTCTCTCTCTGTTTCCTCTAACTTAATGTAGCCATATTTTTGAAGATTATATATTTTTTGTCATGGACTTTATAGGATTCATCCAAATCTCCCATACTGACTTAAGGATTTATTCTTATCTTTTATAGAATCAGAATGTGTACTTCTGTATATATTTTGTTCAGGCTTTGGCTTTCTAAAATAGAACCTACTTATATGCACAACTCTTCTATTAGGAAAGTAATTCAGTGATGTAGTGGAGTGCAAGTTATCTACAAGATAATCTGTATAAATATATACAGTAGGTGTCAAAAAAGTTAAAATAATATGTGTGTTTCAACATTCTTAACTCAGGACATTTCAGGTGTTCAACTATAAACCCTGACAGATCAAAACACCATTTATTTGGAGGGCATTTCATAAGACCTATGTGTGAAATCATTGTTTACCTGTTGCAGCCAGCAAATTGCTTATGATCCATTGTTTCCGTCTATTTGGAGGAGGGAAATTCCTTTCCTGTGAATCTTGCAATAGATTTCAATAAAACTTAGAAATGTACAATAAATAAAAGAAAAATAAAAATATTAGCTAAGTGTGGAAGTGGACAGTAATAATAGCTTAGGCATGTTTCCACATGAAACATTTCTACATATTGCAGCATGACAAAAATACAGGGTTTTTTGGAGGACCAAAATGTTTAATGCTCTAGCTTATTTTCCTCTGAAAGTGCTTGAGTTTACAGTATCTCACTTTACGTATGTTTATACGTATGTAATGCTTGTATAGCTATACCCTTCCATGAAAACAGATACCTAGCCTTCATATTTAATCATATCTCTAATCTCAGTAGGAATCAGAAAAAAAAAAAAAACACCACCACAGATTTAACAATGAAGTCAAGGAGTATCATGGAATTCAGTCAAATAGAATCTTCAGATAATTATGAATTGGGTAATCTCTGTGATTATAATTAAATATCATTGTCAAAGAAAAGATACACCATATTCTTCTTGCAACTTTGATTTTGATGAAGTTTGAAAGCATTCTTTTGAGATATGGTTAGTTTTAAATGTCTTTTTGAAGAAACAAGATAATTAGCATAGAAAAATACTTATAGAAGCTTATGCTTCAACTGTTGAAATTGAAGAAACAAATGTTTAGTTATTATATAAGTTGGCCCAATGTAATATGAAATATTGGGTTGAAAATTAGGAGCACGTCTGAAAGATAATAAGTAGTGTTTTGATTACTAAATAATTCTTTCAAAGATGTAATGGAAATAGATGCAATTATTTGTATATGTCTGTTCCCTCGAAAGGCCTTTGTGCTGTTTTCATCTCCTGTCTCTCTTTTCAGAATTATGATATAGGATGCCCGCATTTATTTTTAGTTTTCCCCAAGCATTTTCTAGTGTTTTGAACATTGGCAAAACATCATGATTCTGACCAGTTTGGCTGCACTCTGTAATGTCAGTGCAGACCAGATGGTGAGCCTCAGCTGCTACGTGAAACAAGTTAGAAACAACAACAAAAAAAACCTATGAGCACTTAAAATACTACTAGGAATTTTATCAAAGATACTTTCCAGAAAATGAGTGTTGTGGTTTTTTAAAATAAAAACTTTTGAAACTGCATGTCATGTAGCAGTAGATACATTTGCTTGCTGAATGATCGATGCTGTTTTTTGTCTTTTATGGATTTTTCTTCTCTTTCTAATATACTCTCTGCAACGTTAATTTGACAGGTGTACTTTACCACACGTACTCTTTTGCAGCTTGCAGGGGTTACAACAGAGGCTGCAGGGAGGTCTGGGGTTTGATTTTATAAATAAATTAACAAATAAAAACTTCCTTCTGTATTATACTTTGTTACTATATGGTGCATAGAGGGCTGGGACCAATACTAGGTACAAGAAAAATAAAGAGCTGCCCAGAGCAGCAGATATAGGTTAAAGAGGTTTTTAGGTGGAACAGTGGTGTTGAGTGAATGACATGTTTTCCTCTGGTATGTGACTGTGTTATTCCAAGGAAAGAAGATTTATTTTTTTCCAGTGGGTGCTAGTGAGAGTAAGTTGGTCTATTTTTGTTGCCTGGTGAAGCAGAAAGGAAATTTAAGCCTTAATTGCTCTGATACTTGTTCACCAGTGGAAGGAGGGAAAACTAATTATAAAAGAGTAGGACAAGGGCAGTGGGTGCAGAGATGAAATCGGATGTTTTCACCACTCCTAGGTCCAGCTGTGACTCTAGACCTTTTGTTTTCTTCTCCCTCCTGTACATTCTTGTTTTTGTTCCCTATACCTTTCCTTCTACTCCTTCCACAAAACTTCAAAACCTGAAAGTCAAAAAGTCCAAGAATAGAGTATAATATACAATTTTTTGTCACCTGTAAATACAACTTTAGATACTAAGAATACTGTAAGTGAAAACAATTCTTCACTAGATTTACAACTGTAGAAAAGTAGCTGCATCTGCTTTTGGGGGAGACTGAAATGACAATATGTAGTTTAAAAGCCAGTGATGCCAAGTTAGTTCAAAAACATAAACAAGAGTCTTGGTCTTCCTTTCTGGAAAGGCTGTTAACTGGTAACAGCTGGACTGATCATTCATCTTTTTGTGGGTGGGGTAAATTAGTGGGTTTTATAATCCTCGTGGAATGTCAATCCTAGATGTTGTATTCCTTAGAAACATATTATATAATTCTCACTAAAAACATGGTAATGCACATGGATATTTGGGAAAGTCCCTCAGTGGCTTCCTAATGGTTTTCATTTCAACTGTAATAGTAATTTAGTAAAATACTAATTAAAACTACCTGAATAGCAATACAGCATACCAAATAAAATTTCTGCAACTGGTGGGGTGTGTGACTGATACTCATGGGCTGGGCTCAGAAGACAGTGTCAGACCATTTAAAGCTCATAAAGCTAGTTATTCTTTGACCAATATGTACATGCAAAAGGCAGGGGCATATCCATCTGGTAGGTAATTGCATGCCTCAAGAACCAGTAGTTTTACACATTGCAGCTTGTACACAGAACTACCCACTCTTTCCATAGCTGTAACTATTCAGTAAGTCCTACATAACAAATATAAATTCAGCTATGACTGTATACACCAGTTGCTATTGAAACCATTTTCTGCTGTTGTTTTTAAGTGGAGCAACATCATATTATTCTGCTGTAATCACTGCTGCTGTTGTGTAGGGCTTTTGTGACAGTGCTGGGGAAAAAAAAGTCAGCTACTGCCATTTAACATGAGTTAATGAAACAGAGTGAACAGACCAAATCTAGAGTGAGCTGACACACTCCCAGTAAATCTACTTCTGGTACAGAAAGATCTAGAAGCCAGTGTAGCCTTTAGGAACTAAATAAAAAATTTATAGTATCTTGTTCTTTATTTATCAATGCCATCAGCAACAAAACAGTACTTCATCTTACAGAGGCTCCATTTATATAGCACTGCATAAGAGAAGCAAGTGAAACTAACTGGACAGAGAAATAACCTTGCTTTTTTAATGGAATTTATATTAAAATTAGACAAATGCAGCCCTGAAAACAGAAAAAAAAAGAGGAAAAAAAAAATCAAGCCAAAACCAAATATGAACACAATTCTCAAAGTTAAATATCTTTAATTTATATGTACGTAAATATGCAAATGCCACATAAGTCATACTTTCAGCTATTATACTCAAACCTGTGTATGGTACTCTCCATTTGATCCCTTCTGACTAATTGTGTCAAGTGAGTGATGTCAGTTTGGATAAGCTTATTTTTGCATTAATGCTTTATTTAAACAAGAAATCCTGCTGCTCCATCTGTAATTTCACATAGCCAGTCCCTGTGGCTGGCAATAATTAGCTCATCTAAAAGCATGGGGTGAAGGAAAAAAATCTCACTGTCTTATTGCGATGAGCTCAGGCGATACACTGTGTTCAGAAGTTTGTGCGTGTGAGCAATTTTGTAAAAAACATTTCCATTTCAGTTTATTCTTTTAATTCAACTACATGCAAAACTAAGGAAAATGAAAGCCTTTCTTATACACTACTTATTTTTTTGGCAATTTTCTCAGTCAAAATCTTTGTCCAGCTGAGTGTTCACAGAAGTTTGCTCTTGCTCAGTAGAATTCTGTTCATTTCTCTGCAGGTTTGTGCTGTCTGACTATAAGCCAAATGGTGATTCACAGTGAGCTGACAAAGTGAAGTCTCAATGGCCAGTCTCATCACCTTCAGTTTAGTGCTCACTTTAACTCATTTAAAAGTAAAACAAAGTGCAAGTGAATGAAAATTGCAAGTGAAATGAAGTTTGACCATAACTGTTGTGGATGCTCTTCCATGTTTTTGCACAGCTGAGCAAGGATTCACTTTTAGTTCCTTTGTACCTTTGCAATGCTAACCACCTCGCTCACAGGCAGGCAGAGAGCCTGTTGCCAGCTATCATGCATCTTTAGCGTGCCTCAAACATATGATGCAGCACCAAGAAGAAGCAATAACATTCTGGAGGTGATATCAAGAAGCTGAAATGTGGGTATGACATCAGGCTCTCATGCTAGCACTGTATTTTGCAAGCTGGCTGATCAAGCCAAAGCAGAGGAGGAACCTCAAGCTCACAGTATATATTTGCATAGCACATTATGACCTGGGTTTATTCGTTGGATAAGTGTGGTGTTAGAAGGTGATGAGGAGCATGCTGGATTGAAAAGCTTTTCTGTTTTACTAGAAGGCACACTAGATTGGTTAACAAATGTTCACCCTAAACTGAGTCTTATAAATATACCCCATACTTGAACATTGTAATATAGCACCCTTGAAGTCATGAAGAGGAATGGTAATGGTCTCAAAGTACATTAATGTGCACTTCTACTTTTGGATGCTATTCTTTCTGCGATGGACATAAACAACTTTTTCCATTTCTGACTGGACTCTATTAGATCAGACAGGCCTGCATGAGTTCTTTAGCTATTTATTTCACTTCAGAAAACAACATACTGCTTTACAAAGTAAAAGGAAAGGAAAATCTCTTTATGTTGTCATTTATTTCGTGTTTCAAATCCATTAGCAATATTTTAGATCTTTGTGTCTATCTGCTTTTGTCTGGCTCAACAACTTTTATCTCCTGTCTTGGGAGAAAATTATTGATCAGTTTGAGGTACAAGTGCATTAGTGTGTAGGAAAACTTTCTGGGGACTCCTTCCATAATGAAGATGTGAAGGATTACACTGCTGACTGGTATTTTGTAGAATGGCTTATTTGAAAGAGACTAAAAATCCTGACGTAGCTAAAGCTTTTCTCAGTTCCCTGAGCTGCCTTTGTGCAGTCAGTGTCTTTTAAATATTGTTATATAAGTCAGCGCTCATCCTATTTTAATAGTTCAGGTTTTTGAAAAGTTTTTTTTGACAGTGCAAGAAACATTAAAAATTAAAAAAAAATTGATCTTAAGGAGTTCTGCCAGTGAGAAGCATGTGTTCATTGGTCTTTTTTTTTTTTTCTTTAAGACCCATTATCTTTCACCAGTGTTATTACTCCCTGAGGAAACCTAAGTTATCCATACTCCACAGTGAATAGCAAGGATTTTATTCTTTAGTAAAAGATATGCTCATCCAGACTTCTCTGAGGTAGGAAAAAAGCTGATGAAGAGAATTGAAAAATACTTTTTCTCCATCTGTGAAGGAGGGATTGAAAAAATCTCAAATGAAAGAAAAGGCTTAGATTCCTTTTCTTCAAAACGTTATTTTTTCCCATTGCTGTTTTTTTTTGTTTGTTTGTTTTGCTTAAAGAAGGCTGGAAATAACTTATTTTTCTCCTCCTAGTATAAGAAGAGATGTGAGGAAGAGGTCTCTTTTGAGAACGGTAGTAATATGGTTTAAAATTAGCAACTCCCTAGGTAACACTGTCAATTCTGTTTTGACAATTAGTGATGAAGAAAAGTATCCCAGAGCAAGAGATATTAATATTTTAGTAGGTGGCATCCTCTCCACTAAGTCAGTATTGCTGGAGGGCATTTTGATGATGGCATTTCAAAATATAAAGCTATTATCCTGGTCCCTTGCAGCTGCTGAGATACAACACAATGATAATTTTATAAAAATGTATAAGAATGGGCATATTTACTTGTGGTTTCTTCATTTTTCCTTAATGTAAAATGGGCTGGATACATGTTCCTAATGTCCTTTTAACTCTTTGAAAAAGATTTGAATACAATCTGTGCACTGACAATGCATAACTACAGTTAATTAACATTAATATCAGCTTTATGTCATTATGCTAATGGACAGCAATTCATATGAATCAGGAATTTTAGTGAGATTTAAATAAACAAAGGTCTAGCCTGCTGAGAAAATGCTTTGGGGAGAAAAAGATGCACAAATGGATGTTAAATATCTCTTACAAGGCTTATTTCCCAAAACCTTTAAGCAGATCTCTCCTTCTGTAACTCCTGCACTCTGAACTTCTTTATCTGATGAACAGCTCTGCTCCTGAGCACTGTTTCAGTCTGGGCTGGGATAATGGACATTGCCTTGTGAAAATTGATTTATATTTTCTCTGTATGTCAGGGGGAAAAGTCACAACTTGGATTGCGGTTCTGCAAAAGCAGCTGGAGTTCTAAAAATCCCATCTATTCCTGTGTAAAAAAACAGCCACTGACTGTACTGTAACCATGGAGACCTGCAGTAGATCCAGGAGCTGATTTTAACGCTCATGCTTCAGACCAGAAGATGTTTGATACTCTGCCCTATGGTGGTAACAGAGTCAACCTCTGAGGAAAGTCACTGGAAATGCAGCACCCTGGAGACCTCTAGAATCAGTAGGGTCTGGGGTCTTCTCAAAGAATGCTTTCACTGAGACAACCTCACTGCATTTCAGGCAAAAATAAGAGTTTGAAAGGTCAAAAATCACTCATGCCATTACCTGAATTTCAGAAATAATTTGAATCATACCTATGATTATTTTGAAACCCATGACATTTTAGCTTCCCTTGAAAAAGACTCTCCATAACCTTTCTAGCAAACAGAAAGCTTGTAGTAAGATTACATAATTATATCTCAAATTCATGCAGCTGTAAAAAATTCCTTATTAATAACATGTATCATGGATCGAATTCATTGTGTGGAGTAAACTACTTCAGTGTTGTTACATTATGAGTACATTTGATTCAATGCAATTTTTTTTTATGTTGTTGCTTTATGTGCTTTCCTTGTTCCACATTATTCCCCTACCTTAGCAATTTTTTATTAGAGAAACGACTTAGATCAGATCATAAACAAATAGCAGTCCTAAATCATGGCTCCATTAAGATCTCTAAACTGTATTATGTTGGGATGGCAGTAGCTGCTGGATATTCCTTGTTGGGTATGATCAAAGAGCTTTAAACATTGATTTAGCATGAGAAGCTATGCAAAACCAAAGCTGTTTAAATAGCAGGAAATCAGGGGAGCAAGTTGCGAACTGAAAAAAGAATAATGGCTAACTGGGGAGAGTAAAATAGAAGCATTTTGGTAAAGGAAATAGAGGGGACAGAACATGATAGAACCTTTCCTTTGCCAAAACTGACGCACAGCATTTATCAATTGTATTTTTCTATTCAGACCAATCATATTTTTCTATTGAAACAGAAGAGCTTTCAGCATTTGGCTTAGCTTACTCAGTATCATGAGCTCTGATATTCCAGTAAGTGATATAAGGTTGTGCGCCTCAGAATAAAGATGATGTATTGGTAGGCGCAGCTAATATTTCTTCTATATATAAGATAGCTGTATTATTGAACAGGGCAAATGATTCTTAAGATTGTCATTTCTTAACTGAATACAGAACATCTGATGTCAGGAAGAAAAGAGTAGATGGAGCTAGACATAGGAATTCAATCTCAGAACTCTAAAAATCCTACTCAGAGGGTTTCTCGTACCTTTTCACATTTTCCTTTTCATTTTTAGATAATTTTCAAGCATTTAGTTGCTGCCTACTGTTGTCTAAGCACAGGAAATTCTGTCCTCTATTTTGTGAGAAATGACAAAACCATTTGGAAGCAGAATTATGCATTCACTATTCTTCCCTGATTCTGCTCTTTGTAATACATGGACAGAATGGAGCATTCCTGTTCTTGTTTTAACAGAAGAGAGTGATTTTGTGTATTAAATACTTCCTTTAGTAATGGGCTGGGAGCTTCTGTCAGATCAACCAGTAACTAGGTGGCTGAAATGGCCCTCACTGAAATAGCAGCTTCTCTTTGCTCACCACCAGCCTGCCTCTTACCTGCACATCCAGGATGTTGATACATTTTTCCACTCTGAGGATGAGACTTTCATGGAAGTTGTTCCTGCCCAGTAATATATAAAGATTAGAGATTCTATTTTGGCTGTGCTTCCTATAGATACCATCTTGAGCAGAAGAGAAGAAGAAAAATATAGAAGGATAAAAGGGTAAGATAAGAAGGCCTTTAGTCAGTGAGATCGTGGAATCTGAAATATACAGAGCATAGTTACTGGAGGAACAGGACTATAGAAACAAAGAAAGAAAAAGAGTAAATGTAGAATGGTCACTCCCAGCTGAATTGCTGTAAGCTCTACCAAACATGGGAGGTTAAAGGAGCAGTGTTTATTTATATACAGTTTGAGAAGATAGGGAGGAAAGGTAAAATGAAATAGAGATACAAAGATAAGGAATAATAATGCGGTAAGAGCCAGAGAATAAGATGAAAGAGGAATAAAAATACCATCAAATATATTAAAAATGAGGGCTCAAGTGTTCAAGGCACGTAGAAAAATAAAACTAGAAACCAAATAATCCCTTTTTTCTAATCCTTCAATTAGCTACTGCAGTTGGGGATTCTCAAAGATAAATTTACAGGGTTTTTTTTTTCTGTAACAACTTCAAAACATAGTTCTGTTTTTAATAGAAATCTTTCAATTACGTTAACACTTGCCTTCAAATTTGAGCTTTTTCTTAAAAATCTTAGTCTAATGATAACATAACAAGAGGTGGGGATGTAAATTCTAGCAATGAGGAAAGATCTGAGTATGGTGGAATGCTTACCCTACCCCAACTAACCCCTTTTCTTTCAACTTCCTCTGCCAACCTGGCCTTATGTGCAAGGCTTTGCATAGGAAGACAATAAGCAACAGTACTGATAACGACCACAAAGCTGTTTCAAATTAGGCAGGACTGAAAGAGCAGTAAGCAGATACCTGGTTCAACAGCTGAGTGCAACTGAGCACACGCCTTAAAACCAGCCTATGGCTGTGAGTCAGTCATCTTGCCCCATAAAAATGAGCAGCTCCCCATGTCTGTTGAGATCCTCTCTGTGGTGGTGGATTGTTTGACAGGAGCTTCCCTTAAGCAGGTATGTCTCTTGTAGTTACTCCTGCATAGTGATCCCTTGCATCTTGATGTCAAGATACTTTGTTGATGTAGATCCTTGGTAAGTGACTAATACTTTGTTTTAGGCTTTGCTAGCTTCCCTGAAATCACATCTTAGGCTAACTGAAAGCTTCATTAGCTCTGCTGAGAATCAGTCTTTAATTGTGTGTGTGTGATTCATTTGATATAAACTATTGACTGAGTCTGGGACTATAAGTGGGCCTGCTCTGAATCTTGTAACTTAATGGGAGCATCTCCTTTATGAGTGTTTACCTTGCTTTTTGTGCAGGAAGTAATTAAGTACCTCCACCTGTCCTGAGTCTTGTTAAGTTGCTGCCTTATTTACAATTAAGCTCTGTTAAATCACTCTATTGTATCCATACTATATTCAATAAATATATTCTAGCTTCTCTTATGAGTGCAGTATAGTGTAGTTGTTTCCATTTGTGATAGTTCTAATAGATCAACTTGCTCATAACTGTATCCATGGATTTTAAGTCTTTAAGTCTCTTTGTTGAATTCACCTTAGCAAGACCACATCTGGAATATTATGTCCAGTCCTAGACTCCCCAGCTCAAAAAAAATGCAGGTTTTTTTACAGTGGGCAGAAACTGGATAATGGAAAGTTCCATGCTAATGCAAGGAAGAACTTTTTTTATTGTTAGAATGATGGAGCACTGGAACAAGCTGTACAGAGGTTGCAGAGGCTCCTCTGGAGATACTCAAGAACTGTCTGGATGCTGTCTTGTACAACATACTGTAGGCTTTAGGCTTTAATGGGGTGGTTGGACTCAGTGATACCTAGCAGTCCCTTGCAACCCCTGCAATTCTGTGATTCTGTCAAATTTCTCCAGTGAAAAAGGCTTTTGTCATACCTAATCAGAATCCTAGTGTTCCAGTCTGTGTTCTTTCTTGTCTTATCACCAAGAGACTTCAAAAGCAGTCTTGCTTTATTGTTTCTGCAGCCTCCTATTAGGTAATTGTGGACAGGACTAGTGGGCCCCTTAGCCCTATCTTCTTAAGGCTGAACAGTTCTCTTCACCTGTCCTTGTATGTTCTAGGTTTCTGAAGGTCATGATAGCACTCCACTAGGCTTCCTACAACTACTGAAAGTTTTTCATGCACTTTCAAGCCTAGATACTGTCCCATATGTGCTCAGAAGTGCCAAATGTGCAGGAAGAATCGTTTCCTTTTTTGTAGGCTACCATTCTGCTATTAAAGCTCAGTATGCAACTGGCCTTGGTTACAAGGATGTGCTGCTGTCTATGCTGCTTCAGTTTTTTTTGTATACTGGATTCTTCTCCGAAAGGCCACTTTCTTTCTAATAATCCCCTAGCACAGACTGTTAACACAGCACTATTACATCCCTGATGTGGAACTCTGAATTTCAACACAAGCAAATTCATTGCGATTTTTCATAAAGAATTGAGATTTAGACAAAGGTAAGAAAAAATATGAAAAACGGAGCTGGAAGAAGAAAACATAAGAAAATACTTTGAAAGGCAGAAGACAAGAACAAAGACTTAAAAAAAAAAAAATGAAAAAGTGCAACAGCCATAAAAATGCATGTTTGCTTTTATGTTGCATTTACATTCAAGAATGTGTCAGATCTAAGAAACAAGTTAAAAAAAATCAGTATGTTACATTTCAAATACCGTCATTCTTCTTGGAATGGCCGAATAAAATGTGTAAGAATACGTACAATGGTGTCTGAAGCAACTGCAAGTTCTCTGATTGGATCTGCTGAATATAAAAACACATTCTTTAGGTTCCTGAACTATTTTGCTTCCACCTCTGTGCAGGTGTGGCACATTTCCATCTGTATTTCTTTTTAAAGATCTGGGTGACTCATTCTTAAATTAGCCTTTGAAGTAGATAGTTTTTCCCATAGCAATAAAATCTAGCTGGTACACAAAAGTGTGTTACTGTCAAGAAAGGATCATTCTTAGAACTGCTTTGCAGGTTTTTGATATTATAATTTTATAACTTTTATTATTGCATTTTAAAGTATAAGTAACAAACCAACAGACAAATCCACCCAACCCTCTCCTCTTCCTAAACCCATGCTACTGTACTAAACTCTTCCTAGGAATTTTCAAAATAACATTAGAATGAAGAATCTAAATCTTACAGAAACTCAATTTTTGTTTCTGCAAATATCAGACTTTTAATCATGACAAATACTTTCCCACTTAAAAATCAAACAAAATTCAAAGTTTCCAAACACTTTTAACACGATTACTTAGCAATGAAAAGGAGAAGCAATTATGGATTAGTTTAGTTGACTAATTACGCTTCACAGACTCCCACATAATCCTTTCTGCTAAGAAATGCTTCCACTTGTTTGTGTATTCAGACCTTCCTAAATGTCTGTGGGCTACTAAGCTTTATCTATCACTTTTCCCGAGATTATTGATTTATTTGTAAGTGAAGGGAAGGCATAGACTTCAAATGTTCAGCTGTTGCAAAATAGAGGACTTGTATGCTGTTAAAATACAGGAGGTACTAAAGGAATGGCAAAGTAGGAGTAATGTTTGCTATTTCTATTGCATCTTCAGCATTTGAACCTCAAAACATTTGAAATGTTATAATAAATTGACTTAGGAAATGATAGCATACTATCATTTATATATATCATATATAGTGAAGATACCCACTGTAATTTAGCATCTAAAGAATTCCAAGTTCTCTCTAATAAATTGAGTATATATATTTTTGTGTTAAAGTTTTTGAAAATATTTGGAGTCAAGAATGACATTTCATTTGGTTTTCAAATCTTTGGTAAGTGGATTATTTTTAAGTATGCCGTTTGCAATCAGTAATCTTCATGTTTTATTAAGTAGTCTTGGAAAAAAAAACAGACAGTGAACTGGAAGATTGACAACAGGTAGCAGTATATAGAAGGCACAAGTCAGAAGCTAGGAAACAATCTTTACTTGCTATTAAAATTACTTTTACAAAATCATTCAGCTGTATATTTGTACTCTGAGTTATAAAATGAGTCTCAAAGAAAAAAATAAATTCAACGGCCACAATTTAAGCTATGAGAAACAGTCTGCCATACAGAGGAGTCACACACCATCATTGTTATTTTCTCCATAGCTATGTGTGTTTTCTTGATTAAGCTGCTTTAGGAGTTAATAATGCTCACAAATATAGGAACTCTGGATGTCTGCAGCCATTCAAAAAGTCAATCAAGTCTTAAAGTTCAAAAATCAGACGAATTCTCCTTCCATTTCTTGTTCCCTCAAAATTACATGAAGTTGAGCAGAAATTAACAATAACTGAGGCTGAACCAATCCAGACTGAAGAAAACCCAGATAGATTCCTGGGTCCCTGGCTTAAAGTCCCATGGGCTGGAGCTAATACTGCCTTTTCAAGTAGGCCAGGGCTAAGGCCACATTATCAAATAGTGCAGCTGAAAAGGAGAGGATCATTTTGGGGCTGAGGATCAGATAACCACACTGTGCACAGTGGATATTTTTTCCCTTCAGGTTGCCATGTGCCCATATGTGCTTTGCCGCTGAGCTTTAGTTAATGGTGGGAGTCTATCAGCTGTGCTGACAGAGCGCATTTTCTGGTTTAGTGTCAGCTGAGAGGGATCACATTGTTATGCTCTGAGACAGCCTCATGACGTGAGCTAAAAGTCAATGTCCACTTTGAAAAAACTCTTCTTTTCCATGAGATCCTTTACCCTGAGTCTGAATTTGATTCACTAGGTTTGTTCTTTGTTTTGAACTGGATAAATAAAAAGAATGGGGTATCAGATTGATATTAATTGCAAATTTTCATGGGTATGTTTTATATGAAGATCTGAGAGTATTTGGGATAGTATCAGAAGACTGTTGAGATGAGAGGGAAACAACCTTATCCATAGGGATGATGTGTAGGGAACTGCTCCTGGCACTTCCTGAGTTGCTTCTGGGTTTCATTTCAGAGAAAAGTAGTTTCTCTCTAAGAGGGACCCCAAAATTAAAATGGTGAAAATAGTGTTTGAGTAGTAAGGGACACAGCGCTAGAAAGTTAAATAAGGAATTTGGTTTTGACACTGTAGGATGTTTGCAGGGGATTTAAATTCCCTTCAGAAATCTAGTACTGTGATTGTAGTATTTCTTTCATTATCTGTCACCTCTGTGGCCTGAGTAATATTACGTTAAAATATTGCATCTACACTGATTTGAAGTACAGAGTTTCTACCACTTTTTTTTTTCCCATCTCTGTACTAACACTGTTTTTAACGTTGCCACTATGATGTTTGAGTTGAGTGTTACAATGCTAAGCATTGTTCAAAGTCAGTTCTGGGAAGTTCTCATTCTGTTTAGCTCCACTGGTTTGAACAAAACAGAGGCTTTTTCATTAATGAATTACATTATTTTGAAAGATCCAACTACTTGTTAAAACATGAAGATTACATGTTACAAACATAATTAAAAATAATCTACCTACCTACCCTTGTAGTACCCTTATCTTCATGGCTTTGCTTTATTGAAAAATTTCTTATGCAGGCCTCCATAAGAAAGGATCCATACTGGATCTTTAAAGCACTTACGCTGTTATCTGAGGCAGTTACTACTTCATAGTTTTAGTGTTGTCCAGAATATGCACAGAGCAGGGTGACACGGGCTGCTTTTCATGTCTTCACTGATTTGTGTGTGTGGCTCCCAAAATAGCTCACTGACTAGTGTTACAGAAATATTTGTTTTTGTTGTTTTTTTTTTTGGTTTGAGTTTTGTAGTTCTTCAAATAATCAGCCCCAAAATCTTAGTGGTTTGCTCCTGATCTCTAGAAGAACTAGGTGGCTTCCTTCCCACTGAGTAGCTTTATTCTGATCAGAACTCTATTTTTTTTCATCCACAGTTAGGAATTATTCACTGACACTAAAGAGTTACTCATCTTTCAGAACCATGACTGTCAGGATCACTATTCTAAACAGAAACATTAAAAGCTTAAATTTATTTTTCTATAAGTTTTTGTCATGGTTTTGTGATTTTTGTTGTTGGTATTCCACATCGTATCATCATGTAAAGCACTGGCAGGTAAAGAGTTAATTCCCTGGTTACTGCAAACTGCCTTTTTTGGTGTGTGGCCCTCCGAGGGGGAGGGGAGGAGGTGCACTCCCCAGGGGTCTTTGTGTTGGAGGGGGTGGTGAAGCCGCCTTGGGAGACGCGGGGTCTGTTCCTTCCTGCCCGGCGGAGAAAGCACGTGGTCCTCCTGCAGTTTACTGTGTAAGACTTTCAGCTTGTAAACTCTGTTACAGTTTCACTAGCCTCATTTTCGATATATTTAGTAAAATTAGTTGTTCCTCCTCAGATTGGTGCCGCTGTTTTGTTTTAGATCCGCCTACGAGTTCCCTACCTTTCCCCTCTGCCCTTTGTTTTCCCCAGGGTGTGGGTCCGCGGCTTCCCTGCCACTTTAGCCGCTGGACCGCTTGGGGCCGGCCCCTACCCGCCGGCAATTTTTTATTTCTTTTCTCTCTTTTTTTTTTTTTTTTTTTTCTCGGGCCTGTCCCCCTTGTCACGGACGCAGATCCTTAGATAATACCGTGACAGTTTTGCAGTGACTGACAGGTCCAAACTAGGAAGGGTAGTTTCAACAGAGCTTATGCATAGAAGATTGCTTTTTCTATCATTTTAATTGTAAAGGATAAAATATTAGTAAACTATGTGTGTTATTTTCAACTGTGTATGATTTGCTTGTTATCAACAGTTATTCAACCCTGACTCAATGGAGAGCGGTAACAGAAAAATATGGAAAGAAATAATGGGGGGAAAAAGCTCTACAGAGGTCAGTTGGAGAAGATAGATTGTGAGGCATCATAAAACCAGCATCATCAAGCCTTTGCCTGGTGCATGTTTGCAAAGCATAATATGGGCTTCTTCTGAGAATTGGGTCTGAAATGTCTGAAAAGACAGGACAATCTGAACACGTAGAAGTGACACTCTGAATGGTCTATCCGTTCATTTTAAGATCTGCTTTGTGGTACAAGGATTATTTACAGAAGCTGTCAGTGAACCACAAACCATCTGTCTGCCTTCTGATATCCTTGTATCTTTCAGTGGTATCTTGGTAGCTGGCTGTAGTGCATTTATTGGCTTTTTCTGGGAAGGAGTTCCAAGGTAAAACCATCATCATTCAATCTGAAATTATCACCTCTTGAAAAATTAGGATGTCCACATTAAAAACATGCTATAAATCTGTTCAAGCGGATCTTATTCTCTGGCATGCATTTGATAACTACTTTGTTTAAACAGTTGCTTTTGCCTACAAATGCTACAGTGTTGGCATTAAAAAGCAAATGCGTACCACTAGTCATTATACAATGTTTTGTGAAATATCTTGCACATTTCTGAGTATAACTGCAGAAGAAGACTTTGCTTCTTCATAGAGCACTAAGTAATCTTTCCAATAACAATATGACCCTATGTATGGATGGCTTTCATTCAGATCAGAAGCAGAAGACTTAAAAGCACTAACTAATTCACAAGGGAACTGATGTAATAAGCAGCTTGGCACTGACACGTGAATTCTGGAATATCTCATCACAATGGGAAGTGTAATATATGTTACACGGTATTTAATGAGTTTGAGAAATTCATTTTAATTCACAATAGGAAAATAATGTGTCTATATTACAAAATCACAGAGTGCACAATCATCGGTATTGGTGCTAAAAAAGCAACATGGAAAGGCCTTGGTCTGGTCCCTAATATTTTGGGAAGATAGAACAAATATAGAAACTACTTGCATTTCTCCTAATGAGAAGCTAAAAAACACTGTGCACCCCACTTCTGTACTCAATATCATTAATTCAAGGGGAATATTCAGAGAGAACAAAAGTAGAATCACTGCTGAGAAAAGGTTAGGGCAAAATGGCTTAACTGAGAACAGGATAGTACTGTGTTTATCAGAAATACAGCATTTTTATAGAAAAGATGTCTACCAGTATCAACTGCAAACTTCACACTGAGAAGAAAACAACTGCAAGATGATCAAATTGCATTCCTGTGAAAACCTGCTGATCAGTGAGAAAGGTGCTCATGACACATGACCAAGATGTGTGTATGTATTTAAACACTGAAACTCTACAACACAATATCTTGCACTTTAGCACAGTATAAAATTCATTTCTTCAGGGTATAAACTAGGACTTTATAGGATATTTCTGCTAGTTAATAGAAAACGTCATGCATATGCAGCCAAAGTGAGTTTAAAAAAAAAAATCATAGAATTGTAGGGGCTGGAAGGGACCTCTAGAGATCACTGAGTCCACCTCCCCTGCCAAAGCAGGCTCCCTAGACCAGATTGCACAAGTAGGCATCCAGGCAGGTCTTGAACATCTCCAGAGAAGGAGACTCCACAACCTCTCTGTGCAGCCTGTTCCAGTGCTCCGTCACCCTCACTGTGTGAAGAAGTTCTTACTCACGTTTGTGTGGAACTTCCTATGCTTCAGTTTTTGGCCATTTCCCCTTGTCCTCTTGCCATGCACCACTGAAATAAGAAAGTGAAATTAATGTTTAAATTACTATTTCAACATTCGGGACTATTTCTAGTTGCAAACACAGCAGAATTACCCACGTGGCTGTGCTGGCACTTGAATGACATCCTCTAATTTGTAATAAGAATTTTTATAGCTGCTGTCACCTAGAAGGTGGCCCTGATTCTTCTGCGCTGTGACAATTTCTAAGTGAATGCTGAAGGTAATGGTACAAACAACAGTTACACAGAGGAGACTAAATACGTACTGTAATTGCCTGTTCAGATGATATATCCTGAGCATTTAGAGGAGGAAAAGAATAAAGCTATCAGAATCTCCTAGATTGCTTTGCATGCTTTTTCTCACTAAAAGCAAAATTTCCATACATAGAAAAGAGTTAGGGTTATCCTTAGGGAATATTCTTTTCTGTTTTTCAAACAAATTGAGTAAAATACAGTTTGCTGTGCTAGCTAGAAATGAAAAATGGGGTAAACTGAAGACATTGTGGCTTATAAAACTCGTGTGAAAGTAGGTGCATATGATAGTATTTTTTTTAAATATACACCACCAGCAGACAGTATATACTGTTGTTATCTTATTGTGTGTGTGAATGCTTAAAAACAGGTGTAGCCTTGCCATACTTCCCATGGTATGTTCTTCTGGCAAGAAGGATGACTCCACTTAAAATCCTAAAACCCTCTACTCTCTATTTAAATAATGTCATTGCTAGTGAGAAAGCATATTTTCTGAACATGTGTTATTAACAGTCATTGGTGTGCCAGCATTTTTTTTTTCCTCAGATAAAGCAGATTTTGTACAAAGTATGGGCAGGAATAACAAAAACAGACTAATTTTCGTTTAAACTTGTTTTTGCTTTTTTTTGCTTGTTTACCTTGAACTTCAGTGAAAACACAGTTTTCACACTCTGAGACTTGCATTGCAACTGTCTTTGGGAAAGGGACTTTGAAGGATGCTGCAGCTCTGTGGCAAGGATATTTTCTTTCTTGACCCTCAACAGCTTTCACCAAATATTTCAACAAAAATTGTGATAGTTGCACTTGTTATGATGAGATGAACTGGGTTTGTACTGTAAGAAGAGCTACCCTCAAAGCAGCGCTTCCTCTGCTTTCCTTGTTAGTCCCTGTACCAGCTTCTGGATTCAAGACGATGTTGTGACCTACATGTAGTTTCACTGATGAGACAAGGGCAATAGATGACCCCATCACAGTCCCTCTGATTCTGTGGGCTCTCTGATGATGCTGAAATATATTTTAATTCTTTCACTTAGATTTATAATCTATGAGGGAGATGGAGCAGCTAAAGGAGGTGTGTACTCAAGAGTTGGTTCTGCAGGATGCAGCAGAGCAGCTACAGCCTGGGAGGATGTCTGAGCAAAGCATTTTTCTTCTACTCTAAACACATTTGAATTCCTGGTAATAATAGGACAAAAACAACGTAGGAAAGTGGAGTAGGGTTTTTTATGATTTGGTAAAACACCCATCATTCTCAAAGATGATGAAAAGCAGCGTATTTGTCCAAGATATAATTTCAATTTTATCAAATTTTACTTTTGGCAAGTGACTCTTGTCTTGAAAACACTTTGGTGTAAGGAATTTGAAAGTATTCTTCTTGGGGACACTAGATTATCTCTTCTGTGCTTTCTTAGCCTTTTTACTTACTGTGGTGGTCAGCTCAGTTGCACTTCAGGGAGTCAGAAAACTTCTGTGGTGAGGTGGGCTAGTTTTTACCTGTTTTATTTGAGGGGTGAATGATACTAGTAATAAAGATTAATGAGGATTTATTTTGATACTTTAGTTCTTAGGAAGCTATAATTCATTTCTACCACATATGGGACCTATACGTCTTTACAGAGCACAAGTTTGAATGTTCCCTTTGGTTATGATTAAAAAAAGTAGTCGTAGTAAAAAATTTAAGGTACATAGTTTTTTTTCTGCATTTGCCATTTTTCTGGAAAGGAGGGCTGAAAGGAACTAAGAAATACTATAAAAGTACATATCTTTGACAAATCTTAGAGCTGTAGTAGTGTTCAGTACTGCTTCTATATAGCTACACAATATTAGATGCATGCAGAAATTTAGGTTATCCTCACAACACTAATAAGAGAACATTCATCACTGTAAGCTATGGACTACACAAGGTAGTAGAAAGAGTTTTGATATTTAAGTTTTCTTTAACAGAAAAAATTAATTAGTCCTGATCTCTTCTCTCATCTTACCAAGACTGTGTGCTTTATACTTACTTTAAACTTATTAGAGAATATTTAGAGAACATGAGAATTACAATGAAATTGAATTGTGAAGCGAGATTCTAATTTTAATTTATATGTAATTGAGGTTTAGTTTTATCATAGTAATACCTGGAGTTGCTAAGTGGAATGGGTTCTTTAAAATTCTTAACCAAAATAGTTTTTTGTTTCTAATTAACTCCTTAGAGTTTTGTGTTCAGAGTAGTTTTCAGTGGTAAAAAAGAAAGGTACTTTTCTATAATGCTTTCATTAGAAGACAGTGTAAAAATTTGGAGGAAGAATTGTTCACCAGAATCTATGTTGTACGTTGTAGAACTACCTGCTTCATTACCTTAATTTTTTACTCCATATGCTTTGCATATTTTATGAAAAGGTTTTTTTTTTCTTGTGACTAAGTTTAACAGAGAAATCTGAGCTGCAGCTGTGGGCTTTTAAACTCTGTGAAGTAGTTAGAACTAGCTACTGAATAAGGAGTTCTCTTTCAAATACTATGTCCCTGAAGTGTTTGCTTAAATTCTGCAATGGCAAACCAAAGTAGCCTTCAGGAAGGACAAGGTGCTCATTGAGATCACAGTACAAATAGTAAATTCTAATTTCTCTGCAAGTTCCTTCCTTGATATCCTGCTACTGCCAAATAATACAAATAGCAAGATCTGTTAAGAAGCTGAGTGATGGTTATGGATGCAATGAGGAATGTGTCTGCCTAAGGGAGTCACAATGCCGTGGAAGGCACAAGGAGGCAGAAGAGCTCCAGCAAGTGGAAAATTCTTTTATCTGAGAAAATCTTTCAGGTGAAAATATGTGAGGTCTGTCAGATGTCGGAATGCCAAAGTCACTAAAATCTTTCAGTAACTTTTACATAAGGGAAAAGTACCTAAGACTCTTTCTCCATGATAAAAATCTGTAGTACATTCTCTCTATTTGTCTCATAATTGTATATGTCACCTAATGTGTTCAAGTTGTATTTCATTTCTAAATTAATTGCATCTTACTTTCCTCTTTCTGATCAGAACACTGTCAGATCAGTTCATACTCTGCTCCTTTTTGAATTTTTACCTCAAAAGTTCTGCTATTGAAATAGCAGGTTCTGTTAAGAATATCTTGCTGAGTACAATTTCTCTTAGAAGCTGTATATGAAGACAAAAAATTCTTCTAACAACAGCAGTAAGGAAAAAAAAGACAATACTTCTTACTCCACTGAAGGGGAGGAGAGATGATAGAATTGTTCACAGCTGAAATTGGGAATGCCTAGAGACCCATTTGAAGGCATTTTTCTCTATGCTTTTACATCTCTGCTCTGTAACCACCACCAAACTCTTTTTTGGTTTTTAAAAAATCTTAAAGATGAGCCTTTCATAAAGGTGATTAGATAGTAAATCTTACTTTATTTGAAAAAGCCATGAATTATAAAAATAACTTGGCACCCAGCAATACAGATATTTGCTATTCTGGTGTTGTACATGATGCTGGCATTCAACTAATGTATGGAGATCTGTAACTATAAATATCAGATTTAAAGGAATACATATTCAAACTCAAACTCCTTAGGAGATATTGTGAATGTTTACTTAAGGGTCTTTTCCAATGTAGACGATTCTATGTTTTTCTGTAAGACTTGCACTATCAGTAACAATCATTTCTTCCAGAGCTGCCTTTCATGGTATAGACCTTGAAAAGTGTGGAAAGAGTAATTTTAACTGGAGGGGGTAAATACTCTAATGATTTCAAAGAGCATTTACAGAACACTACCGTGATTTTTTTTTAAAGCATAAAACTAGGAAGTGTAGTTGTATTTCCACACTTCTTCCTGATGTGATCAGCATTTTGTTCTGAGATGTTCATGTAGTTTTCCAAATTCTTGTCAAGTCATTTTGGTGTTGGCAGTGACAACTATGGCTTCAGAACAAAAACAGAATTACTGGTTTATGTGAAACTTCAAAATTATGTTGAATAGCCACAGTGCTTAAATCTAGAAATCTCAAGGTCATTTTGTAGATTAAAACAATGTTGATCATTCACTTAGAATATAATTACTGTGAGATGATCAAGTCATTGCATCAGTTAGATTCAGTTATAAAAAAAATGATATTTGCAAGCAGAGAAATCATGGTACTCAGTATTGCTTTCAAGCTCTGCTATGGAATTAGCAGGGATGTGATGTGTACTACAATAAGTGCACACAGTGCAGCCCAGTTGGTCTGCTTCTGTTTGTATACATGTTTGAAATGAATGGAAAAAATTGCCAAGAGAGCTATGCTCCGCCTAACTGCAGTAGAATAAGATCATCTCCACAGAATTGTACAAATATCCTGATGGCGTAAGATGCCAGTCTGCCTTCTTTGTCAGACTCTTGAATGGATTTTAGTCTGAACATATTTGCTGGTTCTTAGACACAGCTCAAACAGTCCAGTGTACATTAGAGAATGTGACAGCCTTTGGTTAGCTGCTTTCCCATGAAATGTATGGGCAGAGTTACTCACGTGAGGAAGAAGTTATCAAAAAGTTTGAGTGATGATTCCCAAACTAGAGACTGCTGCTAGTGGTTTTGGGAGGGGAGGAGAAAAAAAACTAAAATGTTTAAGAACAGTGGACCACTGTTAGAGATAAGAACCTGGTATATTTGGGATCTTGTGGAAAGAAACCTTTCATAGATACTTAATTTCCCTATGTGAATAGGGCAAGTTAAATAATAAATAAAACAAAAAGCTTCTCTTCTCCTAAAATGTGCATCATCTTAGTAATTAGAGCATTGGCCTGAATTCAAATCCCCATTCAAATCTTCCTTCTGTTGAACTCAGTTCAGGAATTGCAATCTCTGTCCTCCAGGAATACACCATCTTTAAACTATTGAGTGTTTTAGCCTGAGCACCTGTTTTCTCTCTTTCTGGCACTCTTCCACTTTTTATAAATAATTAAGAATTGCAAGGTTGATGTGGACCTGCTGCTCCGATACTTCTGCTGGAGATCTAACCAGTGGCCTGCTGGTTGCAGTCAACATATTCTTATCTGTGTTAGGTATTCTCTATAAGGAAAAAAGTATTTATGAAACTGTTTCCACCTGAATGATAACAGGACAGTGGGGAAGAGGTTTATTTTAAGAATCCTATCCCTAGAGTTTCTACTGCTTCAAATAGGACTCAAAACACGTTGTAATTCATGTGACAACTTAAGGCTGTCACAGGCAGCAAACTGTTGAATATCTGTTACATAAGGAACTTTCCGGCCAGCGGGACTGGGCAGAAACAAAGAATCAGTGAGTGAGGTGTTAAGCGTCCACCTCAATCTAAGGAAGGGAGAAAGCTTTTTTTCACTAAGCAAGCAAATTTTGGACACTTAATTAGATCATTGATGTTACAATGACTTCTATAAAAGAAGTAACTGTCCAGTCAGTAAACAGATTTTTGGCAAGGGAAGGTTCTCTGTAAAAACCATGTCAATATTTTGGATTTAGCTTATATCAGTGGAAAGCAATCCCAGAATTTGAAATATAGTTGATTTTAAAATGCTGTGTTGCAAACTGTGGTCATTACAGCAGATAAATGCACTCAGGTTTCTTGCACTGGCTTAAAGGACTGGTCTACGTGCCCTAGATAACAAATTCAAATTTATAGTGATTTTTGTTTTTTCTTTTAAACTTCCTGAGAAGCTTCTCTTCTACAAACCTCTATTTTTCCTCTTATGATATGCTGTGTATGTTACTGCCTTGTCAGGTGTAAGTCTGAAAACTGAGTAAATCAAAATATAAAGATTTTAGTTGTTCATTTAAGCTGTCATTGATTTGTTGGTACTGCCTTAAGATATAGCTTTTATAATTTTCTTATTTGCCTAATACTTTTGTGATGCTTCCAAGGTAATTTGGAATTCATATTTAACACTTCCTTTTTGTAGTCAATGGATGCAGGTGGTTTTGAAGGACTGCATTTCAAAGAGAAGCTGGTAAAGAATCAATATCATTTTAAATGTCTTTTGAGGTTCTGTGACTTACGGTAAGTGCTGTAGAAACACAAAGAAAACTTGTTTTCTTGGCCACAAGCTTCAAGAGGTTAATTTAGATTATTATCCTGTTTTTACTTGTCTTATGTTATGAAGTAAATCAATTGACTGTTCAAATAGAGGTCTAAAAGTTCTAAAAAATAATAATAAAATATTCAACTGGGATTCTCTCCATGAAACTTCTTAAGACACTTAAGAGAAAGCTTCTGTTACTGCATTCTTTAAAGGCAGGACACAGTTAGTGTGAAGGCTTTAGAGGATATATCCATTCAGTGTTTGCAATCTCCAAATGTAGAATATGTGGAAAATTGCATTTTGCAGAGCTCTGTTCTGGTAAGTTGATTGAGCAGGACAGTTTTTCCCTGCTCAACCCAGAATTTAAAAACAAGCAAACAAACAAACAAGAAAAAACACTCCACCCTGAAAACATCAAGGATGATATCAGACTACTGTATTTCCTGTTTAAATCACCTTCTGAGCTCTCACGTGAGCTGTACTCTCTTCCTGATAATGCTTTACAAGACCATTACTCTCAACATGACTGATCTCTCGAAAGGATGAAGCACTAGTGATTACTGGAGATTGCTGAAATTAGTCCCTTTTTGTCTGACTAAGTTAGATTGTACCCATGTCTTCTTTGCTCTTCTGTCTGATTTGATCTACTTCTTTGTGTATATGATAGAAGTCTCCCTGAACTGACAGATTTTAACAGTTGGGCTTGTCAAAATATCTTCCTTTCATACAGTTAAATCTCAAATTTCCATTAAAGAAATATTTAAAGTCTAATGTCTTAAAAGCTGAATAACCTATAGCATAAGAAGGCCAGGGAAGACAAGATCTTCAATAGGAAACAGTGGCAAGCAATAATGAGAAAATAAATATGATGTTAATTGAAGTTATGCAAGAAAATTATTAAAAATAGCTGTAGGGAGCAGTTCTAAACAGAAATTCGACGTCAGCATTATTATATAATATTTGTCATGCAAAGATTTCTTCGAACTCTTTATGGTACCCTTTCTAAAGGGCATTAGTAGAGGAAAAATTGTCTCAGAAACTGAGGTTCACTGCAGAAATTGGCTTAGCAGTTTCTCTTACATGTAATTCCTGAACGCTTGCCTTGGAAGAAGCAAAATCCAACTTTCATATTGTATTAATATAACAAAGAAGATGACATTACCTCCTCTGTCAAGGACAAACTGCAGCTGGTTCTCACATCAGACTGGTAGAAGTCAAAATTTTTTCATCTGGCTTCTAAATGGCTGCACTATTGGGAGGGGAAATTGGGCCTCTTTATCTACATGCTTACATAACATATTAGATGAAGGGCTGTTTTTTTCCTCTTCACCTTCTAAATATGGTATTCTTTCTTCATTTGCATTAGCTATAGTGAAGTCTATTCTAGTTGAAGTATGCAGCCCTCTCATACAAGTCAACATATCATCGTTATTCTAAATACCTCACCAAGCACATAATCTGTGTTTGCTTGAAGTACACAGTGATTCTTCTTCTGCTTTGGTTTGTTGAAATGTCATTAAGTTCTTTTATTTTAATTTTCTAAGAAGTCTTTTCTTTATTTAGAGCTAATATTTAACTGTTTTCTTCTTCAACTAGATTTAAAGAGAATAAATTTAAATATCTGTAATTATGGAACTTGAAACTGTTAAGCAATAAAGTAAATGTACTGTTGATGCATACTCACTCTCTGTGGGGATATTGACTTTATCATTTAATGGTTCAGTCCTGCAGTTATTAAAACTTTAACTGTTTTCCCAATAGTCATTACAACAATTGCTTTTGCATTTGAATGCTAAATAAATCTGATGTGGTTCAGCCGGCTGTGACAGCCTTATACCGAAACACAGTTCTAGCTCAGTCCTTTCCTGATTTCCACTTAACTATTTCAGTTTATGCCATTTTTACTGCTCCCTTATTTTATTCTTCTTCCCTCTTTTAATGTGTTATACCTTCAAATCAGTGTGCAGTGAGTAAATGAGCTAGAAAATACATGAAAACTCACCTGTTCTCTTTAATACAGGGTTAAGCTTCATATTGGACAGTAGCGCAGTAAGTTTGCAGAAAGAAGATTGGTACGTAACAAGTCTTTCAGGCCTTGTGTACATTGTAAATGGAAAGTATTTTTCTGTCAGTATAAGAGGTAAGAGTTACAAGGTAGCTTCTTCTCTTGTGATTTTTTTTGTCCAATATTTAATTTGATAAAATGCTTCATAGTAATCATAGTCTAAACAATCTTTTCATGGGCTAAGATTTGGCATCCTATTGCCTGTTAGGTAGTCATGACCCTGTTGCTACTGGGACAACTCATCAAATTACTGTGAATCTGGAGTTAATGTGATAGAACTGAACCTATATCAAAGCTAAGGAAAAAAGAAACAAATAAGATTCTGTATAATTAATGCAAAAAAGGTGAAAAATTATATCTGATTTTAATGAGCCTTGACCTAGCCACTGTAATCAAGTACTGGAGGTGGTCGTGGCATCCATCAGTTATGGCGCTCTCCCTCTGAAGCAGTATTTTCATATCGGTCAAATACAATTATGTTTTATGAGTGTGTAAATGCAGTAAAATGTGATTTGAAACCAATATCTTTCTCATTAATGCTGTAATTCTGACTAATATCAAATATGACTGCTGTGACTTGACCATATCTGGTCAATAATTTTAACAACTTTTCCAAATTTACATCTGAATGTAACTACAGTACTTCATCTATGCTCTTGCCATGATTAATTTGCCAAGACTTTTCAAATATGAAATATCATTAATTTCCCATAGTAGGTTTTCATTTCTTAAATTTATTTGAAGATTTAAACATGCTAGTATCTGTTTAAATAAAGTATTAGAGTGCTAATTTACACTTAAGGAAATATGATTTTGTGCTCATCTGACACATAATAGCTCTAAGTTAAATTTGAAGAATTTTTATTCTTGGGATATGTAGTATAGGCTTTTTCTTTTAGAACCATAAAGCATACCATTAATCTAACCTCCTCCAATTGATGTTCTAAAAATTCTTACTAAAGTCAGCTAAAAACTATAATGATAAGACCTGTATTGTTTGTGATGAGTGTAGAAACATAGTGTGAATAACTCTAAGTAGACTACGTAATTTCGAATTGGCCACTGCTGGGCTGTGGGTACCGAAGAGCATTACTTAAGAAATAGTATAGAGAAGAAAAGGTAGTAGAAGTATGGCAGACCGTGGGGCAGGCAGAAAGAGGGCTGCAGAAATGTAGGTATTCTTCACTATGAGGATGATGAGATGCTGGCAAAGGCTGCCCAAAGAAGCTGTGGATGGTCTGTCCTTGGAGGTGTTCCAGACCAGCTTGGATAGGGCCCTGGGCAGCCTGATTTGGTAGGTGGCAGCCCTACCCACAGCAAGGGGGCTGGAACTGAATGAGCCTTAAGGTCCCTTCCAGCTCAAGCCATTCTATGATGACTTTGAGCAAGGCATAAAATCAGTGTAGCAGGGTAAAGGCAGAACTTTGGCACTTTTGCTCTTACAATACTTAGTGACATTATCCCCTTCTCATCTCTCTCCAAGGGTTTTACTATAGATGCTATATACTTTCATCATTCTTTAGATAACTGGAAGCTGCATGGACTTTTCATAATCACTCACTACCACAGTTGTCTAATACTTTCCAGTCAGCACAGATAAATGTAAATGAATAATTATCCCTTATAATTGCATGATAGCTTACAGTGGCACATTGAAACATATAACTATGGTAGTGTTCCACAAATATGACATGCTACAAAATGAAATAGGTGTTCTGCATGAGAATCTTGAAATGGAGAGAGTGAGAGATGGTTTCTGCATACAAATGAGAAAGGACCAGCAATAAATCGCTTAATTAAAATAGCTTTTTTAATAAGAGAGAATAAAAACAGGAATACAAATCTTTTTGGATGCTGGGAACCCTATTACTGTGCAGATACCAAGAGTTGAATCATTTCCAATGAACTTGCATATGTACATATTTAAGCCCTTTAATACTCACTGTGATGTCACTTTCTGCAACAATCAGGAAAAAAATAACCCTGAAGAAGAGCAAGTCATACATTCAATATGAGTATGCTGGTATTGAACTGACATTCACTAATTTAGTGATGCTGCTTCACTAAAACTTGCTATGAATGTAATGTTTCCGCAATAGTGGCATTGCTTTTGGTAGGAAATTAGAAGGTACAGAAATTAAAAATAGTTTTTCTTCAGCTGATGATGCAAGATGAAAGCATAGACTTTGCTGCTCCATTTTCACTTTCTTACATCAGTAAGGCCACTTCATCATAGCAATATTCATATATTTCATTGATAGTTCTGGTCACACAAATACCTCAAAAGCAACATAAGAATATTAACACTAGACATAAAGAGATAACATTCATTAAGGTGGTTCAGATACAGAAAAATCAAGTCATGATTGCGTAGATTATTTTGTCAGGAAATGTGGTCACTTGTCTTCAGAACACAACATAAAGCATATTTTCAACAGGATCTAGTTAATTAATCATGTTTAAGATAAATAAATTTTTCCATAGAAGTATTGTGATTTCATACTAAAGAGATGCTTGTGATCTTTAAACATCTTTTACTGTGAAACACGGTTGATATCAGAATAGATCAGACTGTAATGTTTTCTTGATTCTTGGCTTCTTATTCCTCTGTTGTAAGAAAATGATCAGTTAGACTAGGTGCTACTTATCAGTGGAATGATCAGAAAAAAACACTTTCTAAGGAGTGGTTTAGACTTTTTTGGTTTAAAAACTTTCCTTAGTTTGTTTCAATTATTGGTATCACAACCAAAAACTTATTTGTAACTTTTTCACAAATATCTCCAACAGAATATCAGAAAAATAGCTATTAATTTTAATAGTATAGATATCATGGAATTTACACAAGCAGACACACAAAGATCTGCATCTCAGCTTTGTAGGAAGGCAAATTCCTGGTAGGCCTCACAAAATCTAATGATGAAATAGAGAAGTATGTTGGCATTACTTGGGTAGTTCTTTCTCACTATGTTCCTCTGCTCTCTTTTCCATAAGATCATACTAAAAATACTTTGAACAGTTTGAGATTTGATAACGTGATTTTTCTTTATTTTTAAGTCAACCAGCTGGATGTCTTTTTAGTGGACTCATGGAAGTTCTAGGTAGATTTCTTGCTTACCTGACATGCAGTCTATCAGACACGCCTAGGGGAACTGTGAGGAGATACACTGGTGAAATTTTGTCTTGATTTTGCAAGCTTTACAGGTACGGATGCCCAAAATAAGTTGCAGAAAGATTATATTTCAAATACGAGGAGGAAATGTCAAGGCTATGATGACATCATTGGCTTTTTCAGCTCAGATAGTAAGGGGAGAAAGAGGGAAGAAATAGCGGAGTTATTTAATGAGAAAATTGAGTTTTTCATCATTTCATTATTTATTCATATAGTAGTCTTACATTTGGTCACATCTCTTACTAACAAAAATAACATCCAAAATTAGTAACAGAGGCTTCAGGGGCATACAAATCTCAGCACTGTTCTGTTTCAGGAAGACTTTTATTCCACTAGAAAACGTTGGGGAAGACTTACAGAGAGGAATTGTAGCACATCATCTCTTACATCAGTTGGAGAATGATTTCAGAAGCAGGTCAGTAATGGGGGTGGAGGGTGAGTAGTCTAAAAAGAGTTGTTAAATCCTATATCTGACTTCGGATTTATTTGTTGTTTTCTCCTCTCAATTCCATTCTTCATCAATAAATGACTCTTTCTTAGGATAACAAAGGAGGAGAATACAGAAACGAGAGAAGATATAAGGAGTGTAAGCCTAAATTTTTCATTTTTGTATATCAAATTTGAGCATCTCAGCAGCTGATGCTTTTCATCTAACAAAATGGACAATTATCACTGTAGCTCAACAGGGCTTTTATTTGCTGATTTGAAAATCTGTTTTGAAACATATTTAACACAGAAAAGTATATATTCAATGATTACTTTTGTGGACATTGCTTCACAAATGTACTTTTCAGCAGATTGCCTCTCATCTCTGCTGCTTCACAAAGAAATGCTCTGTTATTTCTATAGAGACTTTCCTTTTTTTCAGAGGCTGAAGGAGATCTCATATATCCAGAAGACAGCAAAATAGATGGTATTTGACTCCACTGAAATAAAGGCATTTGTTATCCTATGCACAGCGAAGGCCAGAAAGGCCATTCTTTTACTGGGTTGTTTAGTCCTACATTTTATTTGACTGTTCCTCATTTTCATTCTTTCTCCAATAGCTTTTATTTCTTCATTTTTTTTTTTCCCCTCTCAGAAATCCCTGCAGGACTCTGTTAACTAGAACATAATGTCATTGGCCAGGTTGAAAACATTATTTCTTACATAACGTGATATATTGTTTGTTTTCAAATATATTTCTTACCACTACTTTTCAATGAACCCTCCATAAATCCAGCTGAGGGCAGGCAAGATCCATGTAGCTCTGATAAGAAGGGTAAACCTAATTTACTAAAGATTCATGAGTTGTTTCCTCAAACCCTGCCAGCTATAATGCCCAAGCATAGCATATCTGATAGAATTACTCTGAATGCAAAATAGTGTCTCTACTGCAACTGAATTTGAGAAATATCATCGCTAATCTCACAAGAAATAGTAACACTGCCTCTTAATTTACAATAAATATACATTTTAGTTTATGAGTCTAAAATTAACTGTAATGACAGTTTAATTTTTTCAAAGATGACATTGTACTCCAGCCTTGTATGCTCTGTATGCATTTACATACAACATAATGCATTTCTTGCATGCTCTAAACAGACTGCATGTGAAGCAGATAAGATTTGAATAAAATTGGGAGCACTGATACTGCTCCACTGGATTTGGCACTGCTGCTTTTGCAGCCATCTAAATTTGCAAGTGTTTGCATCTGTGTATTGTTTTGGTTTGTTGTATTTTTTTCCTTCCTTTTTTCTTTTTAATTTTCATGAGAAATGCCTTGGCTTTCAGGCCCCAGCAGCTACAGAAGAGCAGGACAGCCATATTTGCATGTATTAGGCATGCAGCTTGCCCTCTTCATCCCCACAGGGCAATCCGTGTTCATTCTCCTGTTGGTGGTAATCAGGTGTTTGAGAAAGTGGCCTGGTTATGCAATCTCTTCCTTGCTCAGATCTGTCCTGTCATTCCATTAAGAATCACATGTAACAGACCAGGCAAAGCAGCAGCATCCCTGTCGGTCAGCCAGGGTATTTTCCTTTAATTTCTGTGTTATAGGGAATAGTGATAGAGCAGGAGAGGTGTTGGCAAAGGGGAAATTGAAGAGTTCATCCTTTTCTTACTACTGAGTTTAACACACCAATTACATGAGTTTTCCCACTGTTTCTTACTTACCATTACATTTACTTTGAATCTGCATCTCAAGGGAATCAGATTTTAAGGAAATAGATATTGACAAATTATATTAACATGCATCAGTCTGGAAGAAACATAGGCAAACTTCGATGACAACGTACTTAGAGATTTAAAATGGCATTATTTATGTGGGGGTTTGGACTAAGAAGAGCGCTCTGTGAATTGTGATCTCAAGCAAACAAGTCTTTTCAAGTGGATTTGGAGTACTCAAGTTGCCCGTATAACAAATATTGATTACTCAACTGAAGAGAACAGTGTAGTCAGCTACATTGCAGGGGTTTGTCCCTTTCTATATTTGTTTTGTGTATCTTTGGTAAATGAAAATAATGAATGAAATGTAGCTTTATAAATAGTCTTTGAGAAATGAGGATATTAGCCTCATTAAGTGGCTGTCGAACAGCTCTGCTATTGTTTTATGCCTTAGAAAGGGAGAAGATTTCTTTCCTTCTCTTCTGTTTCCTGAGGAACCCTCTGCCCCACTTCCTTGTTTCAGTGCATAGCCCTGTGACTCCGGGTGCTCTGCAAGATAACTCACTGGCCCCACAAGGCTGGATAATAATTCATGTATACGCTGTACTGTTTCAGTGGTCTTAACGTGGAACGATAGCTCCTAAGGGGGAAAAGGGTGTTGTTATTAAGTTAACTTACTTAAACAAGCCATTGGTCCAATCCAGTGTAAAAATCAATGTTTTTCAGGGCTTCACAATGAAGAAGTATAATGTATTTTTTATTGGTTGTAGCCCTGAGCTATCTTGTCAAAAGTTAGCAAAATATTGTTCAAAATCTCTTATCTAATCAGAGGCTTACGAGTTTCACATGATGTTCTCCAAGTACTGAGGAAGCTAAATGATACAAAATCTCTGAAAGAAAGAAAACATGGAGTTGTGCTGGGTGACAGAAATATTGGTTATATGTTGCCTTAGTTGGCAGTTTTCTGAAAGGGATAAGTTTTGATATTTTTTTTTAATCTACATTGAAAACTCCTGTTCACTGCCAGAGATGGACACAAATGAAACTAGCAACTAATAATATCAAGTAAATGACCTTATGCTTTCCGCAAATCAGGACAGTTTTACCTGTCAGAGGAGTTCTAGGTCACTAATTAATGTACAACAGCATCATTTACTTCCTTTCTCTTCAGAAAACTGCGCAAGAGAAATGCCTGAATTTTAACCAAGGTTTATTACTGGGAGAAGTAGTGAAAAATGTTTGCATTATTTAGATCTGAGATTGTTTAATTATATTTATTGTAATGTATGATATTAACCAATGTGTCATGTTAAAATCATACAGAGATTTTAACAATATCCTAAACAGGAGGAGAAAAATGCCGAGTCACCCTCTCAAATTTACTTCTCTCATTATTATTATTATTTTGCAAATTAGTCATTTGGACATAATCTAGGTTTGAGAAATTCACCTCTGTTTTGCTGTATAAACAAAGATCAAAGAACAAAGCTAATTACTATCCAAAGCACAGGGCTTTTTTTTTTTAATATCTTCTCTCAATTATGCTTACGCTCATTCTTTTGAAAGAAAACACATTAAATGAAAACCACAGAAATGCAGATGAAGACCAGCAATGAATCCCTGGGATACCTCAGTCCTCTTAGAGTCCTGTATTTGTGTTTCTGTAACAGCACACTCTAATCTCCAATTTGACATTTCTTTTTAATCATCTGGTTGGTCATTGAAATGAAGTAAACTATATGACATAATTTAATGTAGAGTTTTAACAGGACATCATGAGATGGTTTTCCTTGGGGAATACAGAGAAATTTTGTGCTGGGCTAGGTACAAATATAGACAGTGAACAGGACAAAGTTCATTTCAAACCATTTTTTTCCCTCATGCCAAAAAGGAAGTTAAATCCTTACTCTGATACTCTGTCAAACTCAAAGCAAAACAGCAGAATCAATCTAAGAGGTGCCTAAACTTGACCAGCAACCGGAACAAGAAATTTTCTGGATCTGTGCGGCATTCAAATCATCAGAGGCATTAAAGGAAAAAAAAGATCAAGTCATTTTTCCCTTGGGAGATTTAAGAAGTTATTTTAGCTTAGTTCATTTTAGCTTGTTTCATGCACAGTTTTTGTCTTCGCCTTATTTTCTTCACCAGCTGGGAATTAAAATGTTATTCAGTGAACATTTTTCTCTCAACTCAGGCTAAATAATTCAAGTTTGGATTCTCACTGAGGTAATTTCACTATTCTGTGCCTACTAGGACATCTTATCCTCAGATTTTCAGTCAATTAGTAATTCTGAGCAGACTGGGAATAGCTGTATCTGTGAGGTGCTCTGTTGTCACTTCAGCTGTCTAGGAAACTTGATATTCCATTCAGCAGACATGCTGGGCAATCAGAGCTGGAGAAACAAATCTGCATTATTTTAGTTGAAAATCTGCTATGAATTTTAAAATGGCTTTGATTTTTGGCTGAATAAGATCTTTAAGTTTTGTATAAATACATCTTGTTATCTTTTTTTTTCTGGTTCTCTTTTTCTTTTCCCGCTATAGAACAACAGACATTGCACTTGAATCCCAAACTTTTTTGAAATATATCTTGGGATTCAGAACTAATGCACTTTTGTATATTTTCGGAAAAACTACATTTAGGTTTTAGGGTCTAGTCCCTCAGCCTGTCATTCAAATGTGAAATCTGATTGCATTCAGTGAGATTCTTCACATTTTCCCTAAAAATGTCTGTTTGTGAAGATATAGAAAATACAAACTAATGGCTTTTCAGTGCTTCATTCTAGTATTTGTTAAAAAATGTATTAAAAAACCTAAACTCTTACTATGCTATAAACTCTTCCTACCTTATTATAAAAGAAGTTGTTTTTTTATAGACTATTCCATGAAGCAGATTCAAAAGTCTCAGTCTTCCTGATGTTACATGGCATTTTTGTAGCATTCTGACCCCAAACAAATCTCAAACCAGATATGTCCAAAATCACGTTTCACAATGAAAATTGAAGTACTTGAAGAACTCTAGTAGCCTAGTGGCAGTATTTCCTAATTCAAAAAGGAATTTGAATTTTTCAGGCTGTCTTGAAATGACAAAATCAAGGAGGTTCTATTTACTAAAACAAATATTTTACAAAAGTGGAAACAATGAGGAAAGTTATTACTTGTGATAGATTAAAAACACTAACTACATGTCTATATGGCATTTAAAACGCATAGGTAACAATGGAATATACTAAATAATTTTTTATATACAGACATTTGTATGATTATCTCTTGTCTTCCACCTTCTTTTTTAATGTGAAACTAAATTCCCATCTTCAGCTTTCAATTATGAGCATCTTAAGTATTTAAAATGACGTTTTGCTGAAATATTTCAGTGCTTGCAGAAGCCTTGTCTTTCTGGAATCTTCACATCTAATAGCTGAAAGAGTTTTAGGCTTCCATACATTTTTACTTTTAAAATCAGGTTCGCTTTTCCAGGTTTTGAGGGCTACTGTATTTTCATAGGTATGTCTGTACTCATGCAATACCATAATACCGTGCTTTCCCAAGATCTGCAGATTACTGATGAATGGTCTTCACTGTCATGGCAAGCTTATTAAAATAACTAGGAACTGGTGTAGGCAATACCAAGAGTTAAATGCAAGTCATATACCTATGGGAATAACATTAGAAAGTATCTTATGTAGTTTAGGGAGTTATGCATGTACATACAGGTATGTGTGAAGTTATTAACCAGAAAAAAATGAGAAAAAAATGCTTTAGGAACAAAGGACAGTATGATGAGGAAAAAAACCCACAAAATCTGCCTAGATTTTAGATGTACCTTGCAATAATTTGCTGACAGTGCTAAATACATAATTTAACTCATTCTGGCCTGAGTCTTCCACCCAAAGACTACATTTCAGCATATAAATAGGCATGGGGAAGTAGATTTTTTTCTGTTTCTCGTTGTTATATGTGTGAAGGCTTTAGGCTTAATTATCAAAGAGAGAACTAAGAGAACTAGTGTTACAGGTAGCAAAAATCTCACAGCACTGATTTCTGAGCTTCTCTTGAGTAAAATACTTTGCCATTTCTGATATAATTTCTCAAAAAAATACAGACAATCCAGGAAGAAAATAACATTTTATCTTGTGTATGATTATTCAGGGTGTTAAGGAAGTGTAGCTTATCTATTAGTACTGACTTCTGACAACGTGATATGGGAACTCTTACTCAACTATAACCTGTTTTCTCCTTTTGGGCTTATTATTCCAGACTAAATACATTTATTTTATGGAACTTCAAAAGTTTGATTCATTTGGGGATGTTGTGTTTACGTGATGAAGCTCAGTCAGATCAGAGAGACACTGTGTTCTCAATCCCAGACTTGAGTATACAGTGGTCATTCCCCAAGGAGAACAAAACTTGCAGCCCTAAAACAACTTATGTTCTTCACAGGCAGACTGCTGCCTTTGGATTCAGTCTCTTGCTACCGGAAGGTTTCTGTGTGGGGACAGCAAATTTCTGTTCTGATCACAATAAACAGCTGTTGAGCAGGAAGATATAGAGGAGATCTGAGCTGAAATGCAAATAGTGGGGAAAAATAATAATAATGGAGATAAAAAATGTATACTCTTTTTAATTTTTTGTGTGTGTTTTTAAGAGTTCTTTGGTTACCCTTTGGCAACAGATTCCTTTAATTAAGAAGCAGAATTTATTTGGGGTTTGTGAAGCTAGATTTTTTAACAACGTAAAATGTAATGCTAGCATTTTCAATAACCTACCACTGAATAAACTGAAGTACAGTTTTGATTAACTCTAGAAATCGTAATATTATCTTGTCTATTTTCATGCTCTGTAAAAGGCTGTAAAATGGTAGGATCAATTAGTTTTGATTTCCATACCAATCAGTCCAGATGGTTCCCATTATTTTCTGAGGATAGCTGCAAATTGAATTTTTTGAACCCAGAATTCACATTATGAAAAAAAGGTAATATTTTTTGCACAATAATCAGAGCTGAAGACTGCCGAAGCTCACGATTTTTCAGACTTGGAAGCAAGTTTGAAAAGTAAAATTGACTATTTCAGTAAAAGGAAAACAGAGTTATTTTTGCATTCTTTTCAGGGGAGGTGGAAAAATGTTTCCTTGGATAATGTCGTAAGAGATGTACATGCTATGTTGTTCCAAGGTACTAGAAATGATGGTGGATGATGATGTGTACCTTACTGTAAGATAAGCAGTGATTTGGGCCATAAGATATTAGTCATGCTCCAAATATCTCTGTATAGCTGAACACAATCTATGGTCTGATTACTGTTCATGGAATCATTTGAGATGGAAGTGACCCTTAAAGGCGGTCTAGTCCCACACCCCTGCAATGAACAGGGACACATACAGCTAGATAAGGTTGCTCAGAGTCCCGGGCAGCCTGACCTTGAGTGTCTCCAGGGATGGGGCATCCACCACCTTTCTGATAAACCTGTTCCAGTGCCTCACCGCTCTTATTGTAAAAAACCTTTTTCTTATATCCAGTTACTGTTATTTTTATCATGTCAAAACAACCTGTCTTTCTGCTAATGATATCAGACAAGAGTTCTCTGAATCTACATAAAAAGAGGCTCTCCCAAAATGCACCATGATGCTCTAATTTATCTGAATGACATTTAATAATACTCCCTCGCACATAAAATTTAAGCAGTTTTTTAGAGTATCTGTATCCTAAATAGCTGCTTTATTTCATATATGTATCTTGGGTCCATGAATAATACAAATTTCTGCTCTCATATGATGCAAAAGCCTATTTGCGTCAGTTTGGCCTGGGACTGGTGTTGCAATGTTGATTGTACATTATACTGTTCCCTTTGGGAAATAGGAAATGCGAGAAGAACGTGCACACACTCACTATATATAGATGCATATTATATCTATACATGCATTATCTTTGTATATATCTTAAGTATATATGTACATATAATATCTTCAAAGATATCGTTATGTTCTTGTCATGAAATGCTACTTGAAGTTCTTTATGAGCTGTCTGGAAGTTTTGATTCAAAACATCTGGGGGATTTGTGAAGTTTTTTACAATCAGAAAGTCAAAGCAATAGACAATGTGGGAATGTGACCTGTTATAGCTAAATTACTGTTAAAGAGTAAGATAACGCTTACAGGGAGACAGATATCAGCCATTATTAGCCTGCATCTTTTAAAAACTGTTTTAGATATGGTTGGAGCATTAATCTTATCATTTGTATAAATCAAGAGTGAGTGAGTTTGAAGCATCCTCAGCTGTCTTGCAGTAGACCAAATGAATGGGAATTTCAAAAGAACAGGAAATTTAGCTAGCATTGGGTTTTGCAGTATCTGGCTTCTGGTAACAAGTTTTATCTTTGCATGCCAATTAACTATCAAGCACTTATTCCCCTCTTACTAATGTATGCTTTCCCAGTTCCATGATTTTTCATTAAGGTTCTTAACCTGGTTTCCTATGAAAATATGAGTTCTGTGATTATATTTCTTCTTTTTCTTCCTCTTTAGCAACGATTGAATCCTCTGACTAATTGCAAACCAAAATAGATAGATAGACAGAGGTTTCAAAAATAATTAAATTCTTACAATCTTTGTGAAAGTAAGCAGCCAGGGAGAGGGGTACAGAATCTGTGTGTGCCTGGATGTAGGGGATGGCAACTGGGAGTGTGTAGCTAATTAGACACTGGCAAGCCCACAGCAGTGAAACATAAATGTCTCCATCGCTGAAAAAAAGCTTCTGCAGGATCTTGTACCTTCTTGGACACCAAAATAATTGCAGCCCTATAAGTAGGAAATGAAGCTTGTTTTCTTGGTGCTTGGGAAGGCTGAACTATCTAGCTATTATCATTAGAAGTACTTTGGATCCAGATGCTGTTCTCATAGTTGATTTTTACAAATTCCTCTGAGAAATCAACTATTTGTTGAAAAATCTGCTGCAGAAAACCAACGGTTTATTATGTTCTGCAAAGTTTTACATTTGGGTACTCCTGCTTAGAGAAGCTATGATGTAAATGAGATTAAGTGGAACGACCAGTTGAGCCTTTCAGAGACTGTCAGACCTGAGACCTAAGAAGCACCTCGTGATGTCAGTAGAGGTAATTGGCCAGCAGCTACTGAAGACGCTGGGAGATGGCTGAGTTTTATGAGGGAAAAAAAGGGGAAAAAAAAAATCAAAATGTCTTGAGCATGAATTATTGGAACCAGGTCATGCTATCAAGTACCTGTGCTTGGAGAGTAATTGATGACAGAAAACTTGCTAGCAAATTAAAAATGAAAGCTTATATAGAAACAAAATGTAATATTATAAAAACTTAGCTGTGTGTAGGACAGGTAGAAATGACCTTGTTTTGCAAAACTTTATTTCTCTGTAATCGTTGTATGATAAACACAACAGCAATGAGTTACAATTCTATTCTGATACTGCAGAATTAGGGTCATCTTTACAATAGCAACTCATCTGAAATAAAATATCCTGTAAAAATACCAGAGAACTGTGAAACAAAAAGTATTATTTACTCCTGTCTCTCATGATAGTGCCACAGTAGCTGACACCTGCAGGGCTCCATGGCTCAGAGGTCACCGTGAGCAGAGCAGCCTGCAGCCACTGGTGGCCATCAGTTTATGCAGCACAGTGTGAAGAATCGCTCCACGTCCCACCTGAACCATGCAGAGTCACCCTTAAAGGACTTTCATTCTCTGAGGCAAACCTCTTGCTCACATTTTTTGGAGGATTCCTCTGATGGATATAGTATAACATGCAAAGGTATGGAGTGTCCTGTAACTTCTGTTGTGCCCTTATGTTTTTATTTAATTCCTAATGGTTGTTTCTCCTCTTTGACATTAGGTAACAATGTCATAGTTGAAAGCTATTGGATATTCAGGGTAATTAATGCTCCTTGTATTTTAATTATGTAAACCAGAGCCAGGAGAATGCTTACAATAAATCAACCCCTTTTGTAGCAGACACGAACAGGGCTTGCATGCCAGCACATCTCTGGTTTAAAATCAGTCACGCTGTGCCCTAGAGCTGCAGAGGTTTCTTGGGCTGAGCTGTGCAGAGCACAGCCTTACTTACATAAGAGCTGCTGTTCCCAAGAGCAGGCATGCTCCTACAACAGCTGAAGTGCAATCGCAGCTTGCCCACCATGTCCTTAAAAAGGGTCTTTAGAGAACAGCTACAATCACAGTTGATGCACCAGAGTGCCTGCTTTTAGGTGACATGTGTCACAGGGCATTGCACTGGCTTAATGAGGGGTGAATCTATGTGTTGAGATGCACAATGAGTTAGTGAAAATCTTCCTTCAGTAAGTTTATTTTCTGATACTCTGGGTCAGAATTCTAGGTCATGGGCTGGTGTAGATGATACTGTATCTCTTGTTTCTAATGATAAGTTTCCCTCTCACAAAGTCATAGGCAGCTGTGGGAGAGAAGCCTGTGCTGAGGACTTCTGGAGAAGTTCCTCCTGTGTGGGGTCAGACGTGACCCATGTGTCCCACCATCCCCAGCCCCTTCTCATAGCCAGCCTCTTCAACCCTTGCTGGGGCACGGAGGAGAGGAATGCACTTTGGACACTTTTTGTGTCCCCTCTCAGCTCTCTTCAAAGCCTCAGGGAGGATTGAGCCTCCTGTCATAAGATGAATGTTTATTACAGCATAGTATGATCGGGGCCTCATTATAATTGGTTAAGCTTTTCATAAGTTGTCACTGCTCATAATGTAAAGCTGCCTATGCCTGAAGGATGCCTACCTGTACATCTATGTGTGTGATAGACAGTGAGGAAAGGGAAGAGGGAGATGAAAGTGGTGGGTCTCGAGGAGAAGTGAGACCAAAATCCTTAGCTCTCTTTTTGGGTTGTATGTGCCAAAAAACAAACAAAAAAAAAACAACCATGAACCAAAAAAACAAAGCAATGAAAGGCAATGAATAATGGAGAAGAAGGTGATGATAGCCTGTCCTTATTAACTCTGTGCCTAACTGTCTCTTCAGCATCGTTTGCAGGTGAAACTGCTTCTCACAGAGCAGTCTGAGGGTTGCTGTGTGGGAAGAAGTCCTGTGCTCCAAGCACTGAGGAGTTCTGTGCTTAATGGGACTCAGAGAGAAGAGGGAGATACTGCAACAAGTAGGATTGGATGAGGACAGGGACATAAGATCTAGGTGTAAAAGTTCTCTAACCTCACTGCTGAGCAGTGAGAAATTGAAATCTGAGAAACAACTGATAATTATTTAGAAAAATGTTATACTGTCATATGGATTTATTTATACTTTAAATCTTTGCCTGGTAATCTGGCTTGGATTGTCAGTATAGATTCTTAGATATCTGGGTCTGGGACTGTCTGTAGCATGTACAACAGTGAGTTACAGATGGTGAATGCCTGCAGAGGAAACAGGGACAATGAATGTTCTCTCTTTATCAACAATCCCCAGACTTCATAGTTCATTATTCAAATACATATGCACACACTTTCATTCAAATAGGTGTATATATATGTATATACATACAAATAAGATATGATTTCTTGCTTCCATTTTGCCAGTTGAATTGATTTGGTAGGTCTGTGGATTAATAAAGCTGGATTCTTATCACAGCAGTTTTATTACAGCAACTGAGATTATATTTTGTCTACTCTGAGGGCACGGCTGAAAACCTGGAGAGAAAATTTGAGATAGACTTTAGAAGTGCAATAAAACAATGAAAATATAACTTTGTTATAAAAAATATTTTACACAGACTCATATGAGTTCACAGTATTCACATTTGAGTATTAATTTATTCAATTCCTGTACAAGGCACTTCTACACATGAACTGTCTTTATCGTCAGTTCACAAATGATTGGCATTCCTTTTATCCTCATGTATTGTGGTTCATACATACATATTTGTTCCTATTTGTAATCTGTCCTTGAGTACTGCTGAAAGAGAATGTTTGAAAGCGTAACTTTCCCCTCTACTTTATCTGAAGACTACAAAAAGAATATAAACATATATTCATGCATGATCTGTAATAAGTTAATTTTCATCATCCACAATGTTAGAAAGTTCAGCTGATAGAAACCTGTTAAAAAAGATAAGCTATCCCTCAGTTTTATATTTAAAACCTTACATTAAGTAGATTATAAAAGCTCCTGATAATGTTTTTGACCTGATCACTTTCAAGGAAACACAAACACACGAATCTTTGATGCTGAATAGAAATAACATCAATCTGATTCACTAGAATAGGAAATGATTTTACAAAATAGCACTACTGTGATCTGAATGGAAGAACTCAAAATAATGTGCACATGAATAGTAAACGAATAGTATTTTAGCACTACCAAATTGTGTTATATACGTTATAGTCTTTTACAACCTATTCCGTAGTATTTTGGCATGAATAGGTGTTAAACAAATGTTTAACTGCCTTACCAAAGCAGCAATAAAATTATGCTACACTGCAAGTATAATTCACTGCACATTTTCTGCGAAGAGGAATCAGTCAGCCTGACAAACTGAATACGCCAACTGTTTTAGTAGCTACACATCCCTGGGGCCAAGGCAATGAACAGAATATGGAATGCATGCCTAACAGACAAATATAGTCAGCTTTTCAGTCTATAGTTCCATCTTTTCTTTTAATAAATAAACACAGAGGAGGGAAATAGTTCTATATTCTGATGAACTGTTTTATAATTCATTTTCACAAATCACAGCTATCCCAATTTACACATTGGTACTACAAGTGATGAGCACCTGGCAGGATTACACATGAATCTTTGGTTCAAAAGTGATGAACACACGTTGCAGGATATGGCCAATCACAATACCCTCCATTTAAAACAGTAAGTGAAACCTGCACGCTTCCCTATAGGCTGCAAATAAAACTGAGATCAGCTGTGGTACTTGAACAGCTCACAGATTCAAAGGTCAGGAAATTCGGAGCATTCTCTGCAAACTTTGGAATTTGTGTTCTCCACTCTTAAACTGAATTTGACCTTTAAAGTTCTGAAAAAGCCTTGTCTCTTGAAAACAGAGAGACTCTTGGTGCCTAAGCACTTCCAATCCCTATCAGAGTTAATGGAGAAAATATTTGCTCATGAATGTAATCTGCTGCTGATTTAGGGTTGCTTCTGATATATACCTTCAGATGAAAGTTAATCATATTATGATTTACTCATATGGATAGAATTAAAGTAAATAAGTTTTAAAAGGTCTATGGGAGTGTCAGACAATCCAAGAAAGAAGAATGAAGTCTTGCTGTAAATATGACTGACTTTACCCTTTGAATTTTTCCCACAAGTGATAATAAGTGGTATTGATATTTTGCCCAGAATTCTTTGAAAGTGGATACTTTGCTTGTAATAAATACATATATTCATCTTCAAAATGTAGCCATTTAGGTAAATCTCAAGAACTTAACCCTATGTTATATACAATTTTTAAACTTTCTATTTCAGTAATATGATTTTGGCCACTCAAATCTCAGGAATCAACTCAGCTGGAGGTCAACTCACTGTCACTCTGAATTGCTTCACCATCAGAACACACACATTTCAATCCTGACAGAGACAGAGCACCTCCTTCTCTTTGGGACTCCTCAAATGCCCAGTCTCTTCAGTTCTCTCTTTGAGTAGGGTCACTGCCATGTTCTGTACATGCTGTGAAAAGGCAACTTCTTGCTCAACTGCTGCATTTTATCACAGTTTTGGCTGAAGTTCATTCTATATATATAAGAAAAAACACAAACTGCATTACTGCTGTGTATCCTCCCTGAAGATCTCCCATGTGGTAATTCTGTAAGAACAAACTTCTCACACCAGTAAAGCAAAAGTACTTGTGCATCTAATAAGGTGTACTGGAGAATTTAATTTGACCAATACAAGCACCAGTAGAGAAAACTATCATCTGTAACTTCATTGTTCATTGAGAAAGAGTAAGATAATGGTTAGGAAACATTATTGCTGACTGGCTTCATTTTAAAAGTCACTTTGCTTGTTGGAATTCTCATCAGTTAAAGATTAGTTTATTTGTTTTTGGTATGTTATTTTAGAAGTAGGGAGAAATATTACATTACTTGCATTCAAACAGCTGAAAAATTTTGTTTCATATTAGCATCGTTTTTTTATATAGACAACTAAACATTTCAGTACTGAGCTACAGAGGCTTAAGGAATTATGTCTTCCTCTGTATTGTATACTAGAAGTGGTTAGGGATAGTTAATTTCTCAGATGTTAATTTAGGTCCTTGATTTGTATTAGCGATTTGAGATTAAAATATGTCTTTCTTCAACGTAACATTTCATTTTTGTTTATAATCTATGATCTGAGCAGGAACAGTCTTTAGTTTTTCTAGAAAAAAACTCATGACTACCCTATCCTATTTAATTTTTCCCTATATCTGTGGAAAGCTTAGAATTTGTAAAACACATTTTTCTCACTGAACACAATTACTTTGTAAAAATGGCTTCAAATGGGGACTCAGGTAGCTGATAAAACAAAACCGATTAGTAAATCAAAGGAAAATATGACTTGAAGTGAAGAGGATAGCAATTTTCTTTCTGTTTAGTTCAGGAGCCACTGAAAAGGGACAGTTGTAACTTGGTGCAATGTTTTGAATATGAGAATAGTGTTGTGATGGTATCTTTGAAGTAAAACTGAAATAATTACATTTTAAGTATTATTGAAGACCTGAATTGAAGCATGAAACCTTACTCTAGGGAAGAACAAAGGGGCTGAAAAGAGAAAGCCACGTCATATTATGTCCTGTCACCACAACCAGTCTGATCCGAAAGCAATATATCTTAACAAATTGGGTCTGAGGCAGGGAATGAGAAAACCTAGTTTCTGTTCTCAGCGCTGCTGATGACTAATGGAGTAACCCTAGTGAGTCATTTCAAGTCACTGTGTTTCTAGTTTCAGACTTGGACTGGAAATGCTTTTGGGAAGGGACTGTCTTTTTCATAAGGTCTGTATAGTACCAAAACAAATCTGGGGATTTTGTGGTAACCCTCTGAGATAAATCCTTCGCTAAAACTTGAGATGACCCTGAACTAAATGTTCTAAGAGAATCACAAACATCATGAAGAAATCTTGTTCTTTGTTTCACTTTGTGCCCTTACAGACTGTTATTCCTGCCTCCATATAGGAACAGAAATTCAGGCTTCAAAATGCTTCAGCAGAGACCATCTTCCCATATTCCTCTGCAATTTTGCACCCCAGAATATTTCAGTCTTCCAGATTTTGAGGTCTTTAATTACGTGTTGTCACTGAAGTAAATTTCTGAATCCTTTTACTTTAGTTTAAGTGGGAGGTTTAAAAAAAATGTAAGGTAACTTTTATGTACAGCGTTCCTGTCCTGAAATCAGCAGTTTCATGATTTTTTTTTCAGATTATTAACACTGACTTCAAAATACTATTTCTTCAGAGGCTTGTCTACCTTCAGAAATGCTGAGAGGCATTTCTCACTTTCGAAAGATTTCCTCTTCAAATGTAAGACATAACACAATAAGCACACACAAAATCTAATTTTAAACAGTGAAAGGGTTTATCTGCCTTAAGTTAGCAAGAGATATAAACATGACAGGGAAAAAGTGATGCTTATCTCATTTGATAACACTGCTACTGCTCTGGAAGTGGCTTGCATTCTCTTATAGTTAAATCCCTGGCCAGAAGAAAAGGAGAAAATAAAACCTTTGATCATCATGAAGTTAAGGTTAGTCATGCACAGCAGTGAATTCAGGACAAGAACACTATCATATCATTAACAAAAAGTCATTCTTAAAAGTCCAAAAAGTTAAACTCCTTTGAAATCTGGGGAGAAAAATGAAAGTTGCGACACCTTTCTTTTCTATAGGTCTTAATGGTTACATGAGGCTATAAAACATATACTCCCCAGCAGTTTATTGATGCTCTTCTCAATACTCACAAAACTCAGGGGACTTGCTCAGCTTGCTCAGCTGAGTGCCTGCTCAGGAGTCTGGTAGCCCACAGTACTTGAACTGTTTTTACAAGGCTCCCTGGGAACTTCTGAAACATCTACCCCTTCCTGTTGTCCTTTGAAGGAGATCATGAATTCACACACTCTTCTGGCTCAGGAGTTCTGTCAGTGCATCTTTACTGTATTCTTAAAAGCCCTCTTGGTTTGCCAGGTTCCATCTCTTTCTTTGCTAAGCTGTTGGAAATGTTCAAATATACTCAAGATGATTGTGTGAGAAACATTGATTTCAGTGGAAATCCAAATGATCCCACTGAATTTACATTTCCCATCAGTAAACCTAAAAACCATCTTGAACTTGGAATTTATCCATAAGAAAAGGTATCAACATTTTTTGTTTTAATATCCTGAAATATCAAGGAGTTCATATAAATATTTTGAACTGACTGAATGTTTACAGAGACCAAACAGTGAGGCAGTGGATAGTGTGTTTCAGCAGTGGCAAAAGCAACATGAAAGACAAGCCATGTTTTGGATGTCCATGCAGATATTTACAAGCGCAGCATGCAGGCTCTTCCTCATCACTGGTGAAAATACATAGCTAATTGTGGTGACTCTGCAGAAAAATACTGTTTTGTAGCTGAGAATTTGCTCAATCAAGTAGTGTTATCGTGCTTTTCGTATATGTTGTAGTTTCCATGGAAATAAATAGGACACATTACCTTTGGAGCAATCAACATCCACACATCCATTGTTTTTTTCTTTCTCTCCCTCTCACATACTTGCACATATACATATGAAAGTCTGCTTGTTTACTCTTTGGCCCACTTACATTGTTTCTTAATAGCCACTCTTTTTGGAGAACAGCTGTAGTGAACAATGAAATTTAGTAATTTAGTCTATCAAACACATTTAAACAGACTTTTTCGTGCATATGTATAGAATATATTGTTATTGATAGAATAATGGACTAAGATTTGAGGTTTCAATTATCAAATTTATTAATTATAATGAGCAAAGAACAAAGAGGCAATGCAGCGCTGG